>NC_081557.1:100991976-101061845 GCF_022355385.1 Mustela nigripes
GATGGACATCTAGGTTCTTTCCATAGTTTGGCTATTGTGGACATTGCTGCTATAAACATTCGGGTGCATGTGTCCCCTTGGATCACTACATTTGTATCTTTAGGGTAAATACCCAATAGTGCAATTGCTGGGTCATAGGGCAGTTCTATTTTCAACATTTTGAGGAACCTCCATGCTGTTTTCCAGAGTTAAAACCCTGTTTTTTAAGAATCCGAGTGTATGTCCTGTTTTCTTTAAGTATATCATAAACTTTAAAACCATTAACTAATTTTAGTTCACTTAGACTTAAAAACAAATACGTAACATAAGTTGTGTTCTTTTTTGGAGGGGGACAGAGATGTCACAGAGTCATCAAAAGGAGAATGACATGTCTCCAAAATAGTAGAAAAGGATTGTTTAACTCTTCATAGATTGAGACCAAAATTGGTAGGGTCATTCCTTGCATTATTATCCTAGCATTTTTACTTCCTTAAGGACAGAGTACTCTGAAACTACAGAGGTTTGATATCACTCCAACAGAGATTCAAATGAAACTGTATTGATGGATCAGATTAAGAACAATTTTCTTAAAATTAGAATTTGGGCGCTAGGATTTGTTGAGAGCCTTTCTCCTTTGTTATTGTCTAGACCTATATGTATAATATTGACTGTTAAATATCCTCTGGGTGGAGATCAGCTTCAGTCATTTCTTTGTAGATCGGCATGATATTCGAATAATAGTTTCATAGAAGTGTCCTCAAATTAGCTGACAAAAACCTTAGGGGCTAGCTAGATAAAAAAGTTGTTTCTGGACAAGTGCCATATGCTATCACTTATGTATGTGGAATCTAAAAAGGCCAAACTCTGAGAATGGTGGTCACCAGGGATTGGGAGATAGAGGAATTGGGGAGATGTCAGTCAAAGGGTACAAACTTCCAGTTAGAAGATGAGTAGGTTTTTTGGGAACTGATTGTACAACTTTGTGATTATTATTAACAATAATGTATTACATACTTGAATGTCGTTAAAAGAGTGGATCATAAATGTTCTCACTACAAAAAAAAAAAAAGGGAATTAAGTGACCTGATGAAGGTGTTAGCTAACACAACAAGGGTAATCATTTTGCAACATAAATGTATCCAAAGAACACACTGCATGCCTGAAAGTTATACAGTGTTATGTGTCAGTTATAGCTGAGTAGAGGTGAAAAAAATTGTTTCTCTAAAAAGATAATTATCTCCTTAATATGTAGTGAAATCTCTTTATAAAGTTTGGACTTAAGATGTAGTTGTGCTTGAGTTACATTATTTAGATATTAGGTTGATGAGGCCTAAATAATTTAAAAAAAATTATGGGGTGTCTGCCAGTCACAGAAGCATGTAATTGCCAGGCACTTCCCATCCTCGGTTGAACTTTATGCTGCTTAAGGATACCCCTGTTGCTTTGGTGTTTCTCTGTGTTAGTGGAGACCAGTGTCCTTGTTGGGTGATAAGGATCTGGACTTAAAAACCTTCCTTTATTGATAGAGCTTCCCCTGAAGGAGCCAAGATCCTAGCCTGTGCTGTATCTTCGGTGCCTTCTCTTGCTATTTACTTGGTTCTCAATGAAAGCACCATTTTCCAAGTCTAGAGGTAGATTTATTATAGTTTTACAAAGTAAGTAATTTTATTATCCTAGCAATATTAATTCACATTCTGAATACTATTTGTTTATCTGCCACCCACTCCTTAACCCCTTACACCCTGTATTCTGCCCTTTCCCCTCCACTGTTATTGCTGTCCAAGGTCCCCAAAGTGCTGACCCATCCAATTTACAGTTTTCTGTCCTTACCTTACTTGACATTGCTGTGGCATTTGATAACTGTTGACTCTTCCTCATAACTCTTCTGTTGACTTCATTGATGCATTAGTTCATTCAACATCTAGTTAATATTTATTGAGCACCTACTAAAGGTCACGCAGAATGCTGGGCGTTGATCATACAATGTTGAGCAAGACATGCATTTCCCACCTCCCACCCAGAGGTTTTTCTCTTTCGACACTGCGCTTATTTCACAAGGTGTAGTATTAGACATACTTCACCTTGAGACCAACTTGGGCACCTTGAGAGAACTTGGGAAAAAATCTCTTAACATTTTTCATGTGTAAAATGAGGACAATCAAAAATACCTACCTGATAAGAATTTTTTAAGGTGTAAAGAGATCTTTGAAAATGTTCGGGACATCGCTTAACATTCCTTTCACTGGGACTTCTCTAATTCCTATAATCTTTTAAAGACATTGCAGCCTCCCTCTGGGTGGTGTCTTTGATTCTGGTCTTGGCTCCCTTCAGTCCAGCCTCTACATTGCTCATGAGGTAACAACTAATCCCCTTACTCCTGTTCCCTGGATGTTACCCACTTACTGTTTGCCCTCCCCTGATCACGCCGGACTCTTCCATTTCTCTTGCTCGTCTGTATTCCATTAGTGTCCATCCATTAATGTGATTGTTCCTTCATTACTGGGTTTTTGAACACCTGCTTTTTCTATCAGTCTCTGTCAGACATTATCTCTCACAGGAGAGAGTCAGACATTCTTGTCTGCATACTTTCATAGTATTCCCGTGTGCCTCTGTTACAGCCTAACCCCACTGTGATTTAATTATCTGTAGAGTCTCATATCAGAAAAGAATGTGTCTAGTCATCTAGGTATCCTTAAACGTGACACACTGGAGCTTTAAAAGCTTGATTAAATTTTCAAACAAACACTGAGAGGCAAGCTTAGTTTCTATGAATGAAATCTTAGTGTCTGTGTGCCAGACATTATGTTAGTGATGGGTATGCAGACAGAAAGGGGATGATGTCCTTGTCCTTAAGATGTGCACAGTGTGAAGTCAGACGGAGAGCAGATGAGGGACAAAAGATTCATATCATCAGTGAATAGATTATTTCCAGCTAAAGGATGTCACGTTCAGGCTTTTCATTTTTCTAAAGAGGTGGATTAATAGTAATTTACAATTCCAACTTCTAACTTACTTGTTCTTGAAAGCAGTTTTTTGGGTAAGTTTTGCCCCTAGAGGATTGTATTCTTATAGACCCAAATGTCAGGCTGTCATAGCATTTTCTGGTGGGAGAAGATGAGCGTTGTCTATATGTGTCAAGTGAGTTACTGTAAGGAGGGTATTTGCAAGGTTTGAAATGTAAGTTCTGGCTATTGATTTATAGCATGTTTGCAAGAGTAACAGCGAATGTGTGCTAGATTTCCATGTTTCCAACTGGAAGTTTTTTCTTCTTTTATGATCTTGTACAGTTCCATAATAATTGTGAGAACAAAATTCCTTGTTAGTTAATCAAGGATTGTGATTTTATAGAAACGCCATGTATAGGATTTGAGTGTAATATTCAATATATTTCAGCTTCTCTTTATTGATTCAAGTCTCTCTAGCATCCTCCTAGGTCTTGGCGTCATCACTGAAGAATTCCTTGTACCGAAGTGCTTTGTAAGACAGTGAGGATTTCTAGCTGGTGGAATGCTGTACTCAGAGTAGTTTTTACTTTGTGCCCCTGGTGGATTTACTTGTTATTTTCTGGATGATTTGGGGGGATTCTGGCATTGGAAATAGAACATAAGCTTACCGTATTATGTTTATATATACATGTCCTTTAATAATTCTGAGGACATTTTCAGTGTTATGAAAAAAGCAAGTTAGAAGAAATTCTCTTTTCCTTTTCTATGCATAAAGACCCTGAATCCTTTTAAGATCAAACTCTTCAAAGAATAGAAGCAATCCATGAAATGTTTTTAGTGGCACATTGGATTATGTAGTTCATCAAGTATAGTCAGCTTAGAGGAATTTTTATTTGTTTGGAATTTAGTCTTTTTTTTTTTTAAGATTTTAATTTATTTATTTGACAGAGATCACAAGTAGGCAGAGAGGCGGGCAGAGAGAGAGGAGGAAGCAGGCTCCCTGCTGAGCAGAGAGCCTGATGTGGGACTCGATCCCAGGACCCTGGGATCATGACCTGAGCCGAAGGCAGAGGCTTTAACCCACTGAGCCACCCAGGCTTCCCTGGAATTTAGTCTTAATTAGACTTTTGTAAGGAAAAAACTTAATAGCAACCAAGAACATAGTCTTTGAAGAGCTATCCATTTAATTTGTATTAGAACTTTTTAGTTATGCAGTGATGGTGATACCAGGATTTGGCATAGGAAGATACTTTTGGAAGGAATTTTCAGACAGTCATCAAACCAAGAGAGCATGGTTTTAGAAGCCTAGAGAGAAGGGTGGCTTAGGACGATGAGATGATCAGTAGAGTCAAATTAAAAGAAAAACAACAAACATGGTAAACTAAGGTAGGGATTGAACAGCATGTATTGGCTGAAGCATTTATAAAAGTAGATTCATCAGAGCAGTTGGAACAGAAGCCAAATTGCAGTGAGAGTCAACCACCTGGCTTTTTTCCTTCTACACTGGAGGACTGGACAGAAGAACCCTATTATTATCAGTCTGGGCTGGCATTACTGTTAGGGAACTCAGCACAGCTGAAGGGCAGTCTTGTCCCATGACCACGTAGGATGTGTGGTCGTATTTTTATCCCAATGGGTGACTTTCTCAGCTGGACTTGCATGTCAGATCTATGAAACCAAAATTTAATGTGAAATTCTTCTTAATAAAAGACCTCTTTCTTACTTAGATTTTCTACTGCTTTCGTTTCACATTGCTTTTAAGGACTTTTTTGTCAAACTGACTTCTTCACTTGGCTTTCACAATGTTTATACTCTGTAGTACTCTCTCAAAAAATATTTGATGTGTTTGACTATTTTTCAAGGGTTATTGTTGACTGATTTGTCCCCAATTTCTGTGGGGAGAACCCCTAGAAATGACAAAGTAGGAACAGCAAACCAAGCCATAGGCAACCCAGACTGCTCTGCACTTGAACAGGATGCTAGCAAGGTGACCTGTGTCTTTTCCCAATCCTGCCCTAGCTTCAGGACCTCCTCATAAGATGCAGTAGACGAGGCAAGAAAATATGAATATGTGAACTTAGATGTATTGATTTCAGCCAACGTCCGAGGAGAAGCCGTAGCATGACTCCATGTGGAGGATTCCTTTGCCTACACAGTCAACTTTTGTATATGCACCATAGACTTCCTCTTCAGGCCATAAATTCCCTCCATCTTTTTTCCTCAGGTGATCTTTAAGGGTGGATCATGTGTGACTGGTTCTAATTTCTGCATGAAGCATTGTGTGTGTGTGTTTTGTTATAATTCCATTGCTATAACATAGAATTCCTTTGGCCATGATATGTGGAAGTATGAACTGAGAAAACAAAAGCTCTTAACTCTTCCTGGGGAGATTACTGCTCTCCTCTTGGCTACTCTCATTTTTGTGGGTAGAAGAATGCAACTCAGCCCACAGGCCTGCCATTTTTAGTTCCTTGTTGGGTCTCTCTCACCGGGGCCCGACTTAATTCCTTCTCTTGACACTGGACAATCTGACGCCTTTCCACACTCAGGTACCATAAGTTCCTTCTCTGAATGATATATTCTACTTAACAAATGAACTTTGATAAGCAAGATAGTAATAGCACATGGGCACAATAGAGAAACAGTGCTCTAGTTGCTTCTGAAAAGTTGCTTTAACGAAGACGGAGATCGTTCAGATGGTCTTATTCATGCCAGTTATAACAAATGCTTCATGGTATTGGGAAGAAGAGTGAGCAGCTCGATGAGCAACGTGTGGACAGTTTGTGCTGTAGAGGCGGAGGGGAGGGACACGTGAGTCCGCAGAGCACAGAGGATTTCTAGAGCAGCAAAACTACTTTGTCTGATGCTCTCATGGTAGACACAGATCATGACACATTTATCCAAACCCAAGGGTGTGCACCACCAAGAGTCAACCCTAATGTAGACTGTGGACTCTGGGAGACGATACTGGGTCACTGTAGGTTCATGGATGGTAACAAAGGTACCACAGGGGCCTAGGACCAATAGCGGGGGAGGGGGAAGTTGTGTGTTTGTGAGGAGAGGGTTCTCTGGAAAATATCCATACTTTTTTGTTCAGATTTGCTGTGAATCCAAATCTGCTCTAAAAAGATGAGACTATTGAAAAATGAACAAAAAGACTCCGAAGTTTATGCGCCTTTCCATCTTAGAAGCCTCCAGAAGATGAAATGAAATTTACTTTCTCTAATTCAAACTGAAGTCATCACTTTGGGAATCTGTAGGCCCAAGGGCAATACTTCTCACTCGTTATCTCCTTTGATAAGCATTAAAAAAGCTATAAATTCGATAATTCTCTTCGACTTCCCTAACATTGCCTTCCTGTTTACCTCCAGGTTTGAAGTTTGAGGAAATCCAAGAGAGATTTGGCGAGGAGTTCTTCACTGTATGCTTCGATGAGAATGAGCGAGTCCTTCGAGCTGTGGGTGGCACCTTGCAGGATTTCTTTAACGGCTTCGACGCCTTGTTGGAACACATTAGAACTTCCTGCGGAAGACAGGCCACGCTGGAGTCGCCGTCGTTCCTGTGCAGGGAGCTCCCCGACCGTGCCCTGATGCTGCACTATTTCCACCCCCACCACACCGTGGGGTTCGCGATGCTGGGGATGATCAAGGCCGCAGCCAAGAAGATCTACCGGCTGGACGTGGCCGTGGAGCGGGTGGCCGCTGAGAAGCTGGGCTCTGACGCTTCGACCCCCGGCAACTGCAGCTGTCTTACTTTCCTTATCAAAGAACGGGAAAACACCAACGTCCCGAAGAACCTTCCCCAGGGTTCCTCCCACGTGCCCGCGGACCTCAGAATCAGCATCAGCACCTTCTGCAGAGCTTTCCCGTTCCACCTGATGTTTGACCCGCACATGTCCGTCCTCCAGCTGGGGGAAGGCCTGCGGAAACAGCTGCGGTGCGACACTCATAAAATGCTCCAGTTCCAGGACTGCTTCGAGATCGTGTCCCCGCGGGTGCAGGCCGCCTTTGACAGGGTCCTGCTGCGCCTGTCCACCCCCTTCGTGATCAGGACCAAGCCCGAGGCTTGTGGCACTGAGAACAAAGATAAGGTAAGTGGCCATGGGCTGGAACTGGGTGACGGAAGCTGAAAGAGTGCGTAATTATTCCAGTAACTTACGCGCTGGCTGGCTGTCCTGCTAATTATTTAGGCAAGAGAGCTTAAAGTGCAATTTCGGAAGTCACTAGTGGCTGGATATATGTAGAAAGGTTTGGCCTCCTTCCCAGGCATTTTGCATAGTGTCTGCCTCTTCCATTAATTTATTTCTGCATATAAAAAAAAGACACTTATTAATACCAGCCATAGTAATTACAGAAATGATAGGACTCCCTAAAAACCTGGTACTGTAAGCCCATGACTAGTTCACCGATTTTGAAGTCAACTTAAAAAGACAGATGGTAAAACCAAATCCCACATCCTGGGTCCTGCTTGTCTTCTCCTAAAAGAAATGGGGGTGAAAAGCTAGCTCCACTTCGAATGTGCTCTGCTTGAAATTTCATAATCGCGGAACATCTGATTTATATCCTATTTTTGGGTCAGTTTGCCAAAGAATGGATTTTCTAAAAGTTGGGAAACTAAGGGACGATCTCAAGCCTTCTTTTCTAAGTAGAGTTTTGTATTGAAACAGAAACTCCTTCCTTTAGAACATGACTGCTATGTGGAGAACACAGTGACCACTAAATTATTGTGAATTTCTTGGAAGCCCCTTTTTGGAAAGTCTGGGTTATAAATTATAAAGAAATGAAAAGCTAAAAGGTGAATCTTAAATCCGTTTACACAAATGTGTTCCTTCAGGTGAATTTTTATTTTAGGAGAAGTCAGCATTAAAATAATGAAATGTAAAGAAAAGTTAATCATTACTCTTTGAAATACAATAGTAAACAATAAAGATGCTACTGTTCTGGAGTAGACGCATGCATGTATGCGAGTTCAGCTTCCCGTGGAGCCGGTCAGTATTTTGTATTGAGGACAGTAAAGCTCCTGTAGGTGATTCAGCTTCTTCCCAAGCATTCTGGGGGAAACCGTTGGCTTTTGGAAATGAACAGGCTGGTTTGGGCTAAAAGGGAGAGTTGTAGAGATGATTACAATGAATATTAAAATGAATGAATGAAAAATCCCATTTTCCGGAACACCTGCCATCAGAAGTAAACAAGGGAAAAGCCTCCTGGAAGCAGACCCAAGACATTTCTGAGGATTTTATATAGCATTCATGTTACAACTGATTTTTATCATTTTGAAATTAGTGGAAAAATTTTCAACAAAATGCTTGCAAGCTAGGGAACAATGCCCATTTCTTCAGGGTGACCGGGTCCTGTGATTTCTCATTTTTCATTATTTATGTTCAGTGATTTCAGAACACCTGCGGTTAAACCTGAAATTCCAGCTAGGCACATTTGGATATTTTAGTCTGAATGAATTGTTATTTTTTTCTATGTGATGACACAAGTTTTAAATCACATGTGCATATTTTTCTATACATTTACGTGTTTAGCGATTGCTACCCACTTTTGAAGCTGTTTAGAAAAGAGGAAAGCTGTTAAGTGTGTGTTTTTGCCCATAGTTGCAGTTGATTTAGAAGGGGAACTATTCTATCTTTATAATTTAGAGAATATTAAAGCTGTCTGTTCTGTTTTACAGAAGTGAAGTGTTTGGTTAGAAGGGTTTGAGCAGTTTTGGCCTTTGAAGTCAAAGTTAATATTTTTGAAAATGTGCCCGAGGCGGATGGTATTATTACCCATGTTAATTGCTCTGTATATTTTGTAGAGTTGAGAAAAATTAATTCAGTTTAAAGGGATGGTTTCAGATTTTTCCCTCTATATTTCATCTGGCTTGTATTTCTGTTTAATTTGTATACCAGGGTAAGGGATCGGCATCGTGAAATGATGACTCAAATGTCAAGGCCCCTGCCAGTTCCAATAATAAGGCACAGTTCTTCTCATTGAGAAGGTGCAGTTATAACTTAAACATGGCTGTGGCAGTTGAGAAAGAAAGCAGTAGGCTGGGGTTTTAGTTAGAATGAAGGCGGCAGTCCTCTCATCCCTGTGTTTCCGCTTCTGTCCATTCACCTGGCTTCGCCACGTGGGACATTTGGGAAGCCGTTGTTGGCCCAAACTGAAGCTGTGGTCCATAAAGTTAGGGCACGGAGTCTTAGCCAGATGGGAAACATTTTTGAATTACTGTTTCCAAATCCCAGATTTGCATTTTCTGAACACATGGAAAGAGGAAAGAGAATCAAGGTTAAAAGTTACGGATCTGTTGATAAATTTGACCTTGATATTCATTGCTTTACCCATAAGAGCTCTTGTTAATAAGTAACTCCATGTTGTCTGAAGCTTCTAACTGTTGACTGGGCCTTGATAAGAAAGGACAATTTTTAAAATGATTTAGGGAGGGACGCCTTGGTTGGACGACTGCCTTCGGCTCAGGTCATGATCCTGGAGTCCTGGGACCGAGTCCCGCATCGGGCTCCCAGCTCCACGGGGAGTCTGCTTCTCTCTCTGACCTTCTCCTTGCTCATGCTCTCTCTCACTGTCTCTCTCTCAAATAAATAAATAAAATCTTAAAAAAAATGTTTTAGGATATTCCTTGGTCTAAAATGAAGGCTTTCAAGATAATTTTAACTATTTTGGCTATGCCCTTAATACCAATGAACTACCACTCCTGCAGTCAAAAAAAAAAAAAACAAAACAAAAAACAAACAAACAAACAAAAAAAGCCCACAACACCCACACCCCAGAAAATGAAAACCTAGAAGCTACTCATGTAGTTGAGTGGCAGTGATTCATTTGCAGAATGAACTGTAAAGTGTTTGCTAAACCACGATCTTCGCCAGTCTGTGCAGTCAGTCATTGGTTAACTGTAGACTAGAGAGGCACAACATGCTTGTGAGCAGTTTTGTGATCCAGGAATGAAACAGAAAGCCAGCATCCTGGTTCCAGAGGATTCGCATCTCGATTGTGCACTGATGAGTTACAAAGTCAGAACGGTTAGTTGCCAGAAGGGAGAATGTCACTGAGAGACATCTGACGCAGTTATCAGTGCAGGCTGCGACTCAACGGAGTTCCGAGAGCAGGAGGGACTCTTCTAGATGGACTGGCCGAGCTTTGGATCCCATCATTTGGCTCCCTGTATGTCTTCTAAGCCATCACCCAGGCCTTCCATCATCTTCTCTCTCTTTTCTTGTCCTCCCACATGGCGTGGCTGTGTTTTTATCTTTCCTTAAAGCTCAACTTCTTTTCATCATCTTCCCTTATCACATGTGAAGCATTACAGATGAATGAATTTGTTCATTATTTTAAAAAGTACAGATTCAGCATTGGGAATTAATGTTGTATTGTCCATCTACTTTAAGATTTTTTTTTTTTTTTTTTTTTTAAGAGAGAGAGAGCATGAGAGGGGAGAGGGCCAGAGGGAGAAGCGGACTCTCCGCTGAGCAGGGAGCCCAGCCTGATGCGGGACTTGATCCTGGGATTCCAGGATCATGGCCTGGGCTGAAAGCAGTTGCTTAACCAAAGTGAACCACCCAGGCGCCCTGTCAATCTATTTTAATTTGTGCTGTGCCTCATTAGGTCATTCCGATCTCACCATTGTTCTGAAAATTTGGAAGTTTGTTACCTAAATCTTTTGAGGCATCATGGTGTGTTTAAGAAGAAATTTGTTGGAGTCTGAAGTGCAGTTTGAGGGTTCCCGTCTAGTCCTATAAATCAAACATTGACATAGATTCCAAAGCCTGGTTGTGTGGAGGAGGCTGTGTTTGTAAATAGGGCTGTTAGACACTGGAGGAGTGGCACCCAGCCTCCTCCTCTGCTTTGTAAGGTGATGGTGTGTGAGGGGAGTGGCAGCAGCCTGGGGGAGGGGCGTCTCTACACCCGTGGTTTTGGCAAGTCCATATAATCTGAGCCTCAGATGAATACATATGGAAATTAAGGAACCTAGATGAATAATTACTATTTTTACCCCTTTACAAGTCATCTTGAACATGTGTACATTTATAGGAAGTCATTGGGTCATGAAACATCCATCATCCCTTGGATTGAATGAATTCAGGTACATTTCAAAGAGAAGCAGAGGGGATTCTGACTTCTCAACCATGAAGACCTCATCCTATTATCAGGACTAGGTTAAAGTAATTCTCTGACAGCTTAGGCTGCCTCCCTCAAACACTTATTTGGGAGGTTTAAATGACAGTCCATGTCACAGTTTTCTCTCTTCAGCCCCAGAGTGGATCACTGAATATTTGTTGATCATCACTTCTGCCATTATTGTCGTTCTGCACCCTTGCAGCCTTGGTCCTATCTGTTCTCCGCACTTACTGCCTTAGAGGAGAAACCACGACATCAGTAGCTTTAATGATTTTAGAGAAATAGCAAGCCTACCTCATAGCATCTCCCTAAAATACAACTTGGGGATCTGCTTCTTTATAGACTGTTAGTTGTTTCACAATCACTGGTCTCCTTTTCAGATCCACTGAAGTTTGGAATCAAGTTTTTATTACCTGTGGTGGTGCCAGTGGGTTCCAAAGTAAAATGGGCTGGTTTGCCTAGGTGCAAACTGAAATAGCAGCAGGTTCGAGAAACAATAAACAACATGAGTTCTTTTGACATTTTTTTCTTAGTAGCAACGCTTCAGAGAACTTTAATAACGTTGTGGAGGGAGCCAGCTTCTGAAGCGCATCAGCCCTACAGTGGTGCCATGGCCTTGTTACTCCTCTTACCTTTGTTCTCAGGATGGGAACTGGGGAAAGGCATTAACCACAACACATTTCTTTGTCAATCCCTAGAAATAGTGTCATATTTGTCTTACTAATTAGAAGCTGCAAAACAAATGCTTGGAAATAGTTTCAAAGAATAAAGGAGGAATTAACCTCTGATTTTCTGTGGTCAGCTCAGGTTCCGAACTAGTCCTTTCTCTTTCCTGGACACGGCCCATCTTCTGACACGGTGATTGAAACATTGAAAATGTTTTTGTGAATCTTACCATACCATAATGACACCATTGGAAGACAGAGTTCACCTGGCTGTGAAGAGTACATATTTGAGGGGCACCTGGGTGGCTCAGTGGGTTAAGGCTCTGCCTTCGGCTCAGGTCATGATCTCAGGATCCTGGGATCAAGCCCCACATCAGGCTCTCTGTTCAGCGGGGAGCCTACTTCCTTCTCTCTCTCTCTCTCTCTCTCTCTTTCTCTGCCTGCCTCTCTGCCTACTTGTGATCTGTGTCTGTCAAATAAATAAAAAAAAATACATATTTGACTTCAATGTAAACTTAATTTGGGAAAAGGTAAGCATTTCTCCTCTTTTCATGTCAAAACATTCTGCTACAGAATTTCAAATCTTGAACAATAATTTTCATGATGGACAAAATGCCATTGGGACTTTCTCTATAAATTAGTATTAGAGAACATAGACATCACTTCATGCAGAATTATTTGGAGTTTGCTTTGCTTTTGTAATTACAATTCAGGTCTTTACTTTTTGTTTGTTTGCTTATTTATTTTTCTCTGGAATTGCTCCCTGACCATAAGCTGCCTTTTCAAGTAGGTTGGACAAATACAGATTCTGAGGCAGGTGTTGCTGAAGTTCATCCTGGTTCTTTCAGTTTAAAATACCTATAATGTTAAAATCCCTGTACAGTGCTTGGTTACCGTATAGTTACTGAATTCTGTGTAGTCAGAGGACAAGGTCGATGTTACCTGGTGAATTATATATTCCCTGCGGTGATCTTCATGCTTCAAGTGCCCTTTTTATGTGTTTTTATTTTTGTTATCAGGAAAGATTGCACCCTTGAACTTACAAAGGAGCTGCCTTGTACCATAGATCAGACATTGCTGAGTTCTAGTATGGTATCTTCTGGGTGGGGAGGCCTGGCCCCTTTAGGCACAAATTGTTCAGAATCTTTAATTGCTCCTTTGGTTTTTAACTTAGAATCATTTCATTTTAGCTGATATCTTTCAGTCTCAGGAAATTAAAAGCTGAAAAGCTGTTTTGAATTCATTGCCTGCCTTCTCATTTTTAATGTGCTCTCTTGATTCACATGCATGTTTTTCATAAGTCTATGGTGCAGTGATTTTTAGTAAAGGTATGTCATTGTGCAACTCTCACAGTACAATCTTAGAACATTTTATCACCCTCCAGAGTTTCCTGTGCACATCTGTGCTCAGTCCTCGCTTGCACTCCTGACCCTAAGCGACCACTGGTCTGTTTGCATCTGTATACGTTTCTTAAAAATATAATCACACAAATATGTCATCTTTTCTTATCTGGCATAAGAATGTTTTTGAGGTTTATTCATGTCGTACGCATGAATAACTGTTCCTTTTTAGTGCAGTGTTCTGGTGCACAAACGTACTGCAGTTCTTTTTTGTTTTTTAACCCACTCACCAGTGGACGGACACTGGATTGTTTTCCGATTTAGGTTGGTAGGGATAATATTGCAGTGAACATGTGCATGGGAGTGTTTCTGTTGGATACATTTCCATTTCTCCTAGACCTGTTCCTAACAGAGGGATTGCTGTGTCATGCTAAGTTTAACTTTTTAAAGGAATTGCCTCACTGTCGGACAAAGAGGTTTTGCCGTTTCGCATCTGACCAACATAGGCAGGTTCAAGTTTCTTCACGTTCTCACCAATACAGGGTATTAGTACTCTTCTGGACCATGACCGTCCTGGTAAATATGAAGTAGAATCTTGGGTTTTAATTTACCTTTGCCCCGTGACTAATGATGTGAAGCATCTTTTCCTGTGCATATTAGCCATTGGTAGAATTTCTTTGATTAAATGTCTAATCAAATGTTTTGCCTATCTCTGTGTTGTTTGTCTTCCTATTGAATTATATATATTTTTAATCTATACATGCTGGATATTACATTGACTTCAAAAGTAACTAGATATTGACTTCAAAAGTAACTGTCTTTTGAAGCACAAAGGTGTTATGATGGTACTATTATTTGTTTTTGATCTGATAGCTAACAAGTCTTAGTCTAACTCAAGGCCATAGAGATTTTCCCCTTTGTTTTCTTCTAGATAGTTTATAATTTTAACTCTTATAATTAGATTTGTGATTCATTTTGAGGCATGCATTGTGTATACCTCGAGGGTCCGAGATTTTGTTTTTATTTTTTAATTTTTTTGCACATGGACTTCCAGTTGTCCCAGCAGTTTTTGAGAAAAATGTTTTCACCATTGAATTGGCTTTGCAACCTTTTCAAGAATCAATTGTGACCAGACATTTTTTTCTAGCCTTTCTGTTTGTCTCCATTTTTAAAAAAATAGCTAACTGTATGGTGATAACACAGTGGGTCTTTTTTGTTTTTGTTTTTTTGTTTTTTAAGGATTTTATTTATTTATTTGACAGAGAGCACAAGTAGGCAGAGAGGCAGGCAGAGAGAGGGGGATGTAGGCTCCCCGCTGAGCAGAGAGCCTGATGGGGGGCTCAATCCCAGGACCCTGAGATCATGACCCGAGCCGAAGGCAGAGGCTTGACCCACTGAGCCACCCAGGCACCCAGTTATATATGTTCTTAATCAGGTTGAGCAAATTTCTTTCTGTTTCTAATTTGTTGAGACTTTTGATCATGAGTAGGTTTTAGATTGTGTCTAGTCTATTTTCTCTATCTATTAAAATGGTCTTATGGCTTTGCCCTTAATTCTTTTAATAGGACATATGATATTAACAATTTCCAGATGTTGAACTAAAAATAAAACCTTGGGATAAATTCCCCTTGGTCATGTTTACATGTTATAAACCTTTTTATATGTTGCTGAATTGGGGTTGCTAATATTTTGTTAAGGATTTTTGCATCTTTGTTCATGAGAGCTATTGGTATATAGACTTTATCATTTCTTTTAAAATTTTTTCCTGTGCCTATATGGGAACAGGGCTGCTGCACTTGAACCCTAAGGCCAACAGCGCCTTTGGATTTCCCTTTTTTCTCTGAGCAGCAGCTGAGTTAGGGACCGGTGGAGGACTCCAAGATCATTAGACAAACATTACTGCATGTCAGAGTTGTTACAGCCACACCACAGGATACATCCCCTAAGAGAACACACAACAGTTGTCGCAGTAAACTTGACCCCGTACTCCTCAAAGGAGGACCCCAGAGCCTGCTGATCTTGCTGTCACTTGTGTGGTAGGAAGACAGCTCGGGTGGTGCAGATAACGGCTGTCTTCCTGAAGACTGTGGAGGCCTGGCAACACAATAAACTGGATTGTCTTTCCTCCTTCAGACACATTTGTCTCTACTCCTCAAGGATTCTGGGATTTCTCGTTACTGAGTTCCACAACACCCATCGCAGCCTAGTTCTTGATTGCGGTAGCAACTTGTAAGTTGTTCTTTAAGCTATGTTGTCTTTTTTTCAAGTGGATTTTTTTTTTTCAAGTGGATTTCATGACCGTGTATAATTATTCTGATTCTGATTGGAAGAGTTAGCTTTACACATGTCTTGGTTGGGCCTCTTCCTTGAGCAAGCGCCGAATGGGTGTGGAGAGGCAGTATTGTGTGTGGTTAAGATTGGAGGCTCCAGGACAGAACTTCCCAAGCTCAAACACTGTCTCTGTCATTCCCTAGTGGGATGACCTTGAGCAATGTAACTTTTAAAAAAACTTGTGTATCTTGCCAGCCTCACGGCCCTGGCTGGTGGACCTTTCTTGTCCGCTCTCATTTTCTTTGCAGCAACTATCACATTCTTCTGATGTTTACAAGTAACTTTACCACTTGTTTCCATTTTACCAATAAACTTACTTAATGTTTCCTTGGCGGTTTTCTGTATCATTAAATCTTGGTTTTGATGTAGCATACATTGGCTAATTGAATTAAGAGAAGTTGTGGTTTTGATTAAGCCCTACTCTCATTCTTAAATTTGACTGTTATTCATTCTTAATGTGGTTTAATATTTAAAGTGTGTGTGTGTGTGTATTTATGCAAATCATTCAAACCATACTGGGATACTAAAAGATATTAAATGCCTTGTGTGAAAATACTCATAAGGTTGTGGAAACTGCCTTCAAATATTTGAAGAGCTATCACATAGAAGACGGATACTATTTATTCTGCTTTATTTCAGAAGGCAAAACCAGGATTGAATTGTAGGTGATAAGGGAGTAGATTTGGTTTAGGATTAAGGGGAACCTTAACCAACAATTAGATATATTTAAAGCAAAGTGAGTTGCCTTGTGAGATAGTCAGCTCTGCAGAGCTTGGGAGTTCCAAAATATCTTAAATGACGACCTCTTAGAGATATTTTATTGCAGATTCAGAGAAGGCACCCCAGGATCTTCATAGGTAAATAATACCATATTATTTTTATAATGCTGTTTTAGGAAGTGAGAGTAGTACCTGTCTTTTTCTTTTTCTTTTTGTCTATCAGTCACATCAGCTGACGTTTACTGTGCTTACCACTCGACAGGGAGCACTGTGCTCAGTTTTATGTTTTTAATTTTTTTTTTTTTGTCTGAGTATAGTCAACACACAATATTACATTAGTTTCGGGTGTACAGTGTGATGATACAACAAGCTTGAACATGACCCTAGCTCACCAAAAGGGCAGCTACCATTACTCTGGACACTGCATCCCCCCTCCCCCCTGCTCGCTTTGCCTTCTCCCTTCCCCTCTGGCATCCTATAGTCTGCTCTCAGGGTTTACGTGTCTGTTCTCACTTTATGTTTGTGGATGCGTTTGTTTTTGCTTCTTGAGATCCCACATATGAGAGAGATCATACCATAGTTGTCTTTCTCAGTCTTTCTCAGTCTGACTGGCTTCACTTACAGGCGTTCTATGCTGTTACGAGGATCAACTTGGATACCGTTTTCTTTTCACTGAGGATATGATTTCACCTGGAGAACTCATGACTTTGTGAGATAGACAGTTTTGCAAAAGCTGTAATTCTACTGATCAGTCCTTGTTCTCTTAGAATGTAGTACGTGGTGCCCTGGAAAATTCAACTCACTAACGTAACTTTGACATGCCCCTTTGTTTGGCAGTCAGTTTCCACTCCGCAGAATGCAATGAAAATCTGATTTCCATGACCTGTTAGGGATAGGAAAATGTAGTAAAAGCTGCCTTTTTCAACTTACAGGTGTACTTTGTAAGAAAGTTATTTATTTATGCTTTTTAGTATCTGTGAAGTTGAGCCTTAGGCAATCTTGAAATAAGTCATTAGGAGACTTTCATAAGTTTATTGAGTCCTATTTGTTAGAAAATAACAATTTTCAGTTTCTAGTTTGTTGGTGGTTAAAGACTGATTTTTATTAGGTTGGTCTGTTTCTGTGGAACTTTTGAAAAATAAGATGGGGAACCCTTTGCTGTGTTTCACAGTGTTTCCTTGTTTTGTGAGAGAGGGAGTTGGAGTTCACCACATTGTGTTTTTCTGGAATGAATCACAGTATTTGTGTTTAAATCACATGGTTGTCTTGGTTTGTTTTTACTTTTCCTTTATGATGGTATGTGTATTTTTCATGGAGGTTCAGAGGAGTCAAAATGTGATCTTAGCTCCAGAGACAAGCAGATAAAAGAAAATTAATCCCTTAACTCTCTCCCTTGAAGGAGAGATCAAGAGCTGTACCTTGTTAGGACAGACTCATCTGTGGTGTTAATGATGGTGAATATCGAGAATGCTTATGACAACACCTACAACTCCTTAAAATGATTGAGATTTCAAGTTTTGTGTCTCAAAATAAGTGAGTGAGTGAATGGAATAGTGCTCTGTTGATCACTGAATGCCAGCTTCAGAAATACTACCACTTATTAATTATGTCCTAGAATCTATCTCCATCTACATACACAGAGAATTACACTAGGATCTGTGGTACCTCACATTTTCCCATTTTTCTAATTTAGAGATTACTAGAAATGCAACACATGTACCTCTAATACTAGAATTTGAGTAAACAAGTGTTAGAAAATTTTATAAGCTTTTTACATCGAAAGGATTGTTTGCTACTCAGGTGCATTTCCTAGGTAGGTTATACATTATTCTTATCTTATGATCTTTCTGAGACTAGTTACGGCAACTGTTTTTAGTGATTTAATTACCTCTCAAGTCTGCTCTGTAGTTTTTTTCCATACTATGAGTTTATTATTCTGTGAAATAGTTTGTATATTATTTTATACATAATATTTACATTTTATATAAACTGAAAAGGAAATAAAGTTTTGTGCAGTTAGAGCCCTTATTCGTAACCCCCCATTTACAGATAGAAATAATATCTAATAAATTATTGATGAATTCTGTTTTTGGTTTCTCTCTAATCCTTTTGATATATGTGACTGTATATTTCTTAGATTTTACATGTCTGTCAGTTTTTCCACTCATAAGTAGATACTTTTTAAAAATTTTATTGTGGTAAGAACATTTAACATAAGATGTACTCTTTAAAGGGTTTTTAAGTGTATGATACAATTTTTTAAGTTAACATAATGTATTATTTGCTTCAGGGGTACAGGTTTGTGAGTCATCAGTCTTACACAATTCACAGCGTAGTGAATGATACAATATTCTTAACCACAGGGCAATGTACAGCAGACCTTGAGAACTTAGTCCTCTTGCATTACTGAAACTTTATTCCCATGGCTCTGGCTTTTTAAACTCGAACCCATATTACTGAATTACAGAAGAGAATGAATAATTTTGTCTGTATGAGAAAAAGGATCCCAATGTTCTATTCCTGAGAAGGATCATTGGGCACTATAAGAATTTGTTTGATTTTCTTAAAGAACATTATCCTGGAGACTTTACATCTCGTTTGGTCTCTTGAGCTTTCCCCAGACATTTCTTTGAAGAGAACTGCTGTCCTGCAGTGTGATCTCACAAGTGCCACCGATATTCAATTTCTATGGCTGCTTCTCACCACTATCCTATAACAATTTAAATTAATTTAATTTAAAAAATATGTTTTGAGAGTCTTCTTAACATCTAAATATAGAGTATATGTACATCTGCTTTGTTTCCCTTAACCACTAATTTAATAATTCCAAGGGGAAGAAATTATTAAGTGGGTCTGGTATGAAATGTTCTTTATAATTTGGACAAAGATCTGGTGTCATGTTTCCTGGAGCAAAGAATTTCTCAGAAATTTTGAAATGCTTCTGTTACGTGTACAAAAATTGGCTTAAGTACTTTATTATTTTCCTGTTTTTATCCTAATAGTTTTTGAGTTACAATACCTTAATTACATTTACTTTTAGCTATTATAGTATCAAAGGTATGAGGATTTTGTGGGTTAACTTTGGATTATATCCCCTTCACTCCTTACCTTAACAGTAATTGCCATCAACAAAATTTATGCTTTATTTTAAAATTTTAAAATTTATTTTGAGATATTCCACTCGCCAATTTGATCTGTCTCCTTTTCTGTTGTTTGTATTCAGTGTTTGGGTTGGTTTTCTTGGTTTGGCATAGCTGGGTTGACTATGACACCACTTTTACATATTGTAAATTTGAGTCAATTTTTCAAAAGCTCACTTTATGATTGAGAAGCCTTATAGTGTTCATAGCACAGATGCCAAAAAGTCAGTCATTAGACTAGACATTGATTTATTATTAGACTAGACATTGATTTACAACATGTGTTGTAGTGTAGAAGGTATTTTTCTTTATGTTTAGTGTGAAATGTCAAAAATCATTTCATTTGCCTTGTCAAAAATTAGGGTAGAAAATTGTCTCTTCTATTTATTTTTCCCACGAGAATTAATCAAAACATTAAAAAATCTATTTTTATTTAACTTAAAGTGAGGCCTACAACTCCTAATACCATTTACCCTTCCAGAAGTAAGGATAATTTACAGTAGGTCTCAAACCTCTTGAAATAGAGTTGGCTCACAATAGGAGAAATAAGAATGGTCTCTAAAATTCTATTACTAATGGTGCAGGAATTATTTATTGAAAGAGCGAGAGAGAGCACGAGCAGGGGGAGGGGCGCAGGGAGGGAGAGAAGCAGACTCCCGACTGAGCAGGGAACCCGATGCAGGGCTCCATCCCAGGACCCTGAGATCATGACCGGAGCTGATGGCAGATGCTTAACAACTGAGCCCCCAGGTGCCCTGGTTACTGTGAAGGATTAATGAAGTTAACCGAAGTTTAAAACTAATACGAATTTCTTTAGAATTAGTGACTTCCGGTTTCTCATCCAAAATCTTACTATATTAAAAAACAAACAAAACTCGATCTTTGGGACTAAGCCTTTTGAAAACTTTCTCAGGATTTTAATGTACTTTGGGAAAATAGCTTGTAATAGCCTGATGGATACATCATAGTTTTTTGCTACCCTTTTGAGGCTGATGTGACATATCACATGTCGCAATTGTGCCCTCTTCTCAACATTTTCTGTGTATGATCCCGTTTAGTTCTCGTAACAACTCTGTGCTGTAGGGGCTATTGCGAAGGGCCACTTCATAGACAGGTAAAGTGAAGTACAGGGATGCTGAGATCCTTGCCACGACTCCAGAGCTAGTTCCGGGCAAAGCCAGTATTCGAACCCGAACAGTCAGGTTCAGTGCTTCTACAGTGTATGCCTCCGAATGGACTTCATCGGTGTAGTCTGCTGAAGGCTTATCAAAACAGCAGGTATTTTTTTAGCATTTACTGCAAAAGGGACTGTTTCAGGCACTTATACAGTTTGTATTCCCATACATCAACTTGGGAAATAAATATTTGTGAAGATTATAATTAATACAAAAGATACAAAGAAGTTACTGACTAACTTAATGTCAACGTGAGCTTATCATATTTTTTTGAGAGATGCTAAGTTTTTAAATATCGCATTTAAGTGATTCTTCTGATTGTCCTCTGAGCATGACTATGAATGATAACAAAGTAACCATATTGTCATCATCATCTTCATTACTATTGTTATTTTGTGGTATGAGCAAACTGTGTGTGCCGATTCAACTTTCTTATCTGTAATAAAATCACGTAGGAAATTCTAATAGTATCTTGATGGCTTTATAGGATATCCTTAACATCTTATGTCTACCATCCTCCTCTCTGTTTTATTCAGTAGAATTTTGATACGTTGTTACTACTCCCATTTCATATTTGATTATTTGTTAAAAGCAAAATTTTAAAGTCATTTCCAATGCATCTTTTTGTTGCATGTTTTTTTTAAAAAGTTCCCATAAGACCGGATTTTTCTGCCCATGATTCATGTTTTTTGACAATAGCGTGTTTAGGGCAATATGAGTTTGGGCTTTCCCGAGAAGCGCTGGCATGTGAGTTCATCCGAGCCAGTCACGTGTGTATAACCGGGCATCACGCTTTGTCTTCCCTTCATGTTAGAGTCAGACCTGCCAGTGTCTGTCCATCACGCCACCCCTGACAGTGAGCCCTTGTCTAGCATACAGCAGGCACTCAGGAAATGTCTGCTAAGGGAGGGAGTGAACAATTTTGTAATTCCTTCTGTTTTGTTAAGGCCAAAGTTTGAGGATACATGTCATGGCATTTTGTAAAGTGCTGTTGAAATAGGAAGTATTATTAGATAAAATTAATTCACTCTTTAATCAATGGTCTTATTTAAACTTTCACTGTTAATGGAAAATAATTAGACTACTTAAACAGTATTTCTGTAATTTTCTTGTCATCACAATCTGCCCGGCATAAAATGAAAAGGCCAAAAAAGGGTCACAAGTAAAATCCTAATAAAGGAATTTTCTGGTAATAGGTCCCCATTTATAGATTATTAGTCCAATTTCAGTCATTCCTTAAAACATAAGTAATTCAGTCTCACTACTACATACTTTTTCATCATCTGTCATGTTTCCACAGTGGATATTCCAAATTTTGACCTCCTGTCCCTTGTCCTGTTTATCTCCCTCCTTCCCTTACATCATGGCCTGTACCTATTTGCTCACTATGCAGGACAAGAACTCTCAGTCAACACTTACTTCATTTCCAGCCTGTGGGAATACACATCTGGATATGACACAGTTCCAGCCCTAAGGACTCTCTTATTGCTCATTACCCATATTGCATATATTTTTTATTGTTATTGTTTGTTCCTGTGTGTTTCCCTCATTAACTTGTGAGAGTAAGAACACAGACTCTATCTTACCCACCTGTATTTCTTCAGTACCCCCCATCACTGATGGAATGAATAAACTCACGGAGGCTTCATCCTTTATCGGGAGGGCACATGTAAAACCATTTCCTGCATAAAGCTCAGCACAGATTCTTCTTTCTCCGTCATGTCTGAAAGAGGGTAGGTATTTGTTACCACTGTTTTATTGTGGAAGAAATAGAGGGGCCCATGGTTGAAATGATTGACCTCATGTTGTGCTGATCCCAGAATCATTTCCACGAGGAAAGCAGCCTAAGCAAAGGCTAATTGTTCAGAACTGTTATAGGACGAATACTTTTTTTTGGAGTGGAACTGATGTGCTCCTGATGACCAGATTCTAACTGGAAAAAGAAATGAGCTTCTTCAGTTCAGTAACTGTACTATTCTTGAGAAGGTGCTTTGTACGAGTCACCAGCTTGTGCTCAATGGGAAGGACGTGTGATGAAGGAGCTGTCTGCCGCTAATGAGTCTCCGTCCCGGAGAAGGGCAGGACCACATTCGTGGTGGCAAATACCTAGTCCATTGTGGTAGTCCTTACATGGAAGGGGGTGTTTGTTCTGGCTTGTCTCCTTAGTTACTGTTCGTCAGGTGCTACCATGAGCAAGGCCTTGACCTGGACACATGGTTTCATTTAATTGTCCCAACAGCCCTCTAAGGTCAAACCACTATGCCCATTTCACAGTTAAGAAAATAGATTATGTGAATATTATTTTGTGAGATTATCAAAGACTGAGTAATAGGTTCTTTTTTTTTTTTTAAGATTTTATTTATTTATTTGACAGAGATCACAGGTAGGCAGAGAGGCAGGCAGAGAGAGAGGGAGAAGCAGGCTCCCCGCTGAGCAGAGAGCCCAATGTGGGACTCAATCCCAGGACGCCGGGATCATGACCTGAGCTGAAGGCAGAGGCTGAACCCATTGAGCCATCCAGGTGCCCCATGGTAATAAGTTCTTAACAGAGGAATTAGAGAAGGAAATTGGGAATACAAGGAAGACATTATAATACTGCTCAAGGAAGAACCCTGAGAGATTAACTGAAAGCATATTCTTGGGGCACCTGGGGGGCTCAGTCGGTTAAATATCCAACTCTTGGCTTCGGCTCAGGTCATGATCTCAGAATCCTGAGATAGTCTTGCACTGGGCTCCATGCTCAGCCGGGAGTCTGCTTAAAGATTCTCTCCCTCTGCCCCTTCCTGCACTGGTGTTCTCTCTCTCCCGCTCAAATAAATAAATAAATAAATAAATCTACCAAAGAAAAAAAAGCAAGCAAGCAAGCATTTTCTTAATATGTGGCAGTATTACACCAGAATTACTCTAGTCTTTTAATCATCTTTGAAGCCGTGTTTGGATCCCAGTTTGTCTTAAGGATCGCGTTTCTGGCTTGCATCCCTGGGAACTTGAGGAAAGGCCATCTTAGAATGTTCCAGTTGGCTGAAAGTGTGGAAACATCTGAGGGATTTTTCTGGTCAGGTCCAGAAGGAACAGAAATCATACTCCAAGTTCTGGTCTTGGAGCATTTCAGGATATGGGAAATTGAGTTCAGCGAACATGGAAATAATGATGAGAAATCCATAAACAAGATTTAAAAATAGGTGACTTCCAAGCCCTGTCCCTGGCTTTTTCCCATGGTGTCCTGCAATCACATCACATGGCACATGGACCGTGTGAGACAGGGTAGATGCAGTTGGCCTTAGAACGTGCTACCTTTCCCTAGCTTCAGGATGTATTACATAAATAGATAATAAAAGACGAAAAGAAAAATCAAAACTAGACTCATCATAGGATTCAATGTAGTGCAAATTTCAGAGAAAGTAGAGGTTTCATGTCCATGCCTTCAGTAGTTAATGAAGCACTGAAATGTCATTATTTGAGCATAATTGCAATAAGGACAGTCTGAAGAAGGGGACTCATGAAATGGAGATGTTTTTAAAAAGAAATGCAATTTTCTGACCCCCAACTTCATTCAGCATCGTGAAAGAAACCAACAGGTTAATTTTCTGCTACTCACTTGAGCTGTTAACAAAGTGTCAGTAAGAAGCAGCTTGTAGGACTTGCTCTCACGGCTATAAAATTGTCCTGTGTCATTATATTCCACGAATGGCGAACCATTGGAAATGGAGAAGCCATTAAACATGGTTGAGTCTCTTTTAATAGATTAAAATTGCCTGGAAACAGCAATCTTGCTTACACTTTTAATGAGATTTAATAAATTTACACTTCACCCACACTGATACAGTATACATTTTGAATGGATAGAATGTGATTTAATGACTTTTTCATTTATTTCCAGTGATAGACTTATAGCATTTAATCTGCATTTTTTTGGGGTGCTAATTAATTCAGTTCTGCTCTAATCCTGGTTATATCTGTCTGTCTTCAGTGTGTCGCCTTATGCTGGGTAAATATAGATAGCCTGACCTATTAAGTTACTTTTTGAAAGATCATGAAAATGCCGTAACTCTAAATCATTTTGGTGGGGGGTGGGGGGACTAAGAATTATAGATTTCTTAAGATCTTGCTCCTGTGATAGGGTTTTAAGAGGTTGCTTTATCCAGCCTGCTTCATCAACGGACGGGCTCTCATTTTATCCTGAAATGAATGCCATAGTCTAGATGTAGTCTGGGTTGGAAGGGTTGGGAACGCTTGACGTGGAAATCAGGGTTCTTCCATTAATGAACCTACTACTTCCTCCCTCCCTTTGCTCCCGGGAAACGTATGCTTTGGGCTCCTGTTGGATTGGTAGTCAGTTTCTATGCCTAGACGTAAACTGTTTTAAAATCAAATCATCTGTTCGCCTTTGAATTTTGTCATTGTGTGAATTATCACTGTGAAATCTCATCTTCTTAGTTTTAGCTTATTGTCTAGTTATTGGAATGTTTTTGAACATGATTCTGTCATTACTATATTAGAAATTCCTTGTGGAAGGGTGCATTTTGTCATATCTTCAAGAAGGGAAGAGAAACAGGGGAAAATGTAATAGGGAAATCCTATCAGAAACCTATCCAGTGATGGCATTGTGAAGGTTTGAAGAGTAATTGTGTAAATTGTGTATTACATAGTGTTTACTTCCATTTCCAACAAGGTAAAAATCTCCATTCATATTTATACGTGCTCTCAGAGGTAATTACTAGTAATAATGCATCATAATTACATGATACATCTGTTCCAAGCATATACAACATCCTTGCTAAATATTTTTCTTTTCTACCGGCTAACCTATATTCCCTACTTTATTTATAAATATTTTTAACTGAATTTAGTAAAGGCGTTTCTGTGATTGTTGCCATGATTGACAGCTGAAAGCTCTTTTCCGTAATTACATTAGCGATGGCTTTCACAGCGCTTTTAATTCTCTTCACAAAATGCCATAAATTGCCAGTAGTAAGCAATAAATCAACCTCATTTCTCTGTAGTCTCTGGTTATGTACCCTTTGATCCTTCTTATTTTTTTTAATCTCCTGTAATTTAGTCCCTAGGGCTTTAATGTCTGCTTCCAGAAAAGATGTAAATAGATTATTGGATTATGCCCTGCCTCACCGGACCACATAGTGGGGAACCACTAGCTGTCGTTCCGTGTTCGGGCGATGCCTCCCACCCCGTGGAGCTTTTCCTGACTCAGGTAAATTTGAACAACCACTCTGTCCTTAAATCTGCTCAATGCCACCCACATTTCTCACAGAGTACCTCTGTAATACTCAATGATACTCCCTAAGTAGTCTCGTTATACAGCAGCGTAGAAACACCCTTGAATCTGTTTGTGCATCATCGGTCCAGTGATACTTCCCCGGGTGATGGGCCACACCCTCGTCCTCTCTCTGTGCCGGTGCCCAGTCTAGGACCAGGTGCGCAGAAACACCCAGGACGTGACGTGAGTGAAGGGCCCTTCCCCTGCTCTCAGGTCTCTGCTCTAGGGCCCCACTGACATGGACTTATTCTGTTCTACATGTTTCTCATTTTTCACCTCCTGTTAATTCAGTTTTACCTCATTTTTCAATAGGAGAAATTTATTCTTGTTTTTTCTTGATAAATGTGAATCAGAAAAAAATAGAGTAATTCTTGGGTGGCTTTTTTGGGGAGGGGTCATGAAAAAAGCTTCTGTTTTTTCTCAAAAGGTTTACATTTGCTTTAAAATGTCACTGGGTCGTGAAGTTGGCTAAGAGGTACTTGTGGGCTTGTGCTGGTGACGATTAGGTTACTCTTACCAGCTGTTGCCTGAAAAAAATCAGTGCATGGCTGGCTAGGAGGGAGATTCCTACGTCTCTCTCTCTCTCTCTCATCTTTAGTATTTTAATATAAAGCACTTTTTCACCTTTAAAATAATGTCAGCCTCTTACACTTTAAAAAAATAAACATGTTGTACTCTAGTGTTAAGGAAGGTTTTTACAGTTTTCAGGAGGAGGAACGGAGGACTTCTCGGTGGGGGTGAACAGACTAGGGGGCCAGCCAGCTGGCAGACTGCGTGGGCTGAGCGGCTGCGGGCCTTGCTTTCTAAGGCCCACGTTGGCCCACATCGGCTGGGCTGGCTCTTGGCTGGGAGAAATGACCCCTAACATGTTGCAGATTTTCGCAAATAGATATAAAACTGCTATCGGTACAGTTCAGCAGCCCTATGGTGAGCAGGTGCGGCAAACAGGCAATTTTCAGGGAGCTGTAAAGACTCAGCCTGAGGCCTTGTGGGGCTGGTCCCCAGGAGAAGGTTATGAGTGACCAGTGGAAGTGTGTGTTATCTCTTCCTGCTGAGGACACTCACCAGCTATGCCTTTGGATCAACTTTCTGACCAGAAGTAGGTAAGGGACGGATGTGGGCTACGTAGAGAGAAAGGGACAGAGGGAAGCCTGCTTAAAGGACTGTCGCCCTCCAGGCCCTTCACCGATTCAGCATGCACTAAGTCAATCCTGTGGGTCAAGACATGGTGGCTAGACAGAATGTGGCTAATTTAATTCTTACCATATGGCTATGAGGCTTGATATATTTTTTTTTCCTTTGTGACCGAGAACATTGGAACTCAATGAACTAAAGTGATTTCCGCAGGGCTCTGAAGACTACCGACTGTAGAGTTGGTTCTTTGGGCCCCAGTGCTGGAGCCCCCCTCACAGACATGCACAAGGATTTATAAGTGCTTACGTTTGTGGGGAATCTTTTCCTAAATTCGACATGGAAAAGGTACCTTCAGCATAAATGCTTTCTTTCTAAGAGCCGTGGACGTAGTCAGAGTCCTGGCTTGGAAGACTCCGAAGTGAATGTTTTCCTAAGATCCGTCCATACCACCAGACTGCCGACAGTCCTCATTGTTCAAGGGAACTAACTAGCAGTTACAGAAAAGAAAGACCCCAAATATATTGAGAGCTACTGTTTCTTGTGCCAACTGAAGGTGAATCCTTGACAAAGAGAGAGGAAGAAGTGTGAGCAGAAGAATCAAGTGTAATTGATGGTGCTAAGACCACTGTTGTTCTACACACTGTGGGTCATGACATCCGGGGTTACTGTTGTAGGAAGGAAGATGGTGCACATCTCAAAGACGCCAATGAGTGTGTGTAATAGCCCACTAAATGGCCTAACCAAAAGGTTTTTTTTTTAAAAAAGATTTTATTTTTTTATCTGAGAGAAAGAGACACAGAGTAAGTGCACAACTCAGGGCTCCATTCCAGGACTCTGGGATAATTACCTGAGTCAAAGGCAGACACTTAGCCCACTGAGCCACCGAGGTGCCCCCAAGAAGTCTTTAACTGAATTTAAAGTGGTAATTAATGTAAAGCTTAGACGTGTCTTGGAAAATCAGGTGTCAGAAGGCAGGGGAAGAAGGATGCTTTTGTATAATAACTGACAGGAGAAAGCAGGGAAGAGGCGTCAAGAACAAGATTCACAGTTTCTGAGGGATGCACAGCGGTACGCATTTGGTGGGTCGTCGTAAATTGAAATAGGAAGCATGATACACCACAGTCCCGTGACTAGTTTTAACCAATAACTGGACTGTTACTCCATCGAAAGGTAAATTTTGTTTTAGGAGCCAGAAATAAGAGACACAGATGGACAAAGAAGTAGATGTCTATGTAAACCTATTAGGTAAAACATGGAAGCCTTACCCATACAGTTAGAGAGGAACTGAAGTGGTGATTTGATGGGGGGATACACTAAGCAGAAGATGGCCAGAAGATGTGACTGACGCGTCCCCAGTGGAAATTGTTCGATGAACATCCAGCTCATTTCCATGCAGGCACCTCCGTTTTGCCAGTTTGGGCAGTGGCGGAAAGCACGGTGCATGGTGGAAGTCGTTTTACCTGCTTTGGTGAAAACTCACTCTTTTAGGATATGGGTATGAAAATACAGGAATGGGTGGATAGGTTCTTAGTCCTGTTTCTTGCTAGCAAGGAATGGCGGGTTATGGAAAGGAAAATGGTAAGAATCTTAGAAGAACCTGATCATATCCTTAAATTCGTAACAGAGAAGAAAACTGGGTAGAGCAGGAAAATACAAACCAGAAGTTCTGGAAAAGGTGAAAGAATAATTTCATGAAATAGGGTTCTAAAATACTATTTTATGGAAGACTGTGTCTCTCTTCCTCTCCCTCTCACGGTTTAGCCCACAGATACATATGGCCCCTCTTAGTGTTTAGGAAGACTGGAGTTAATGGGAACACTAAACAGTGAATAAAAAGAAAAAATGATCAAAAATCATTTGAAAAGTCCATATATACACTTTTATAGTTACTGAAGCTCATTCATGAATTTTTTCAGTATTCACTCATAAATTATAGAGCACCTATTACGTGTCAGGCATATAAAAATTAAGATGTTCATCTTTTAAAAGTATTTATTAAATAATCAGTTATGAATTGCTTTTAATCTGTTCCTTTTAGCTTCCCCAAACTATTGCTAATTTGGGATTTAAGGAGTCAGTTTAATTTAAAAATACATATTAAAATTAAGTTTTAGCAGTTATTAACATACTCTCTTTAAACTGAAGAATTATTTGGGAACTTTGAATTCATTTCCTTTATTTGTGTGAGTATTTGCCCTTTGTCTAGAAGTGGGAGTCACTGGATTGATTTTATAAAACTCCCCCAGCTTTAAAATAATCTGTATGATTTCAGTGTTAAATCTGGGCTAGATGGACCAAAATGTTAGTGTGAGGGATAGATTTTCTCTGAATACTTAAATGCCACCAAATACCAGTAAAAGTTTTCTTTTTTTTATACTAAGTAATTTTTAGTAAATGATATTCTATACAGACAGAAGAATATAATATGTAACATTAATGCCAGTTATGAAGAATAAAGGCAAGATAATAGCCTGTGAATCTACCCCTTAATGTGACAACTAGAATGTTTCTGGTTTTCTACAAGGCAGCTTGCTGAGTCTGCTCTCCTGGCCCCGCCCTCTGAGCCCACATCACTCCACCTGCAAGGATATGATCGGTCCTCCTGGGTTCATGGTCAGCAGTCCTGGAAGTTTGGGTTTTGTTTTTAATGGCCTTCTAATAATATAAATATTATACTCGTATGGGTTTATATGTGTATATTTATCTCCTTAGTGTATAGTATTTCAGAGCCTTATTAGAATGTAATCACATCAGAGATTTTTGAGTTTAGGAATTAACTAGTTTACCATTCTCTAAGGAGGAATGAAACTGACGTCTTAAAATCACTTCTGTAAATATAATTGTTAATGATCGAGAGGGTACATTACGATCCTGGCCCAGGGCTCGATGCTTTAATCGATTACATTTAATAGTACAGCAGAATGAGAACGGTGTATATCTCTATTTCACCAATGGGGGATTAGAGAGTCAGTAAATTATAGTATTTATTTTGCATATACAGACTGGTAACTTTGCAAGAATGAGATTTTTAAGATTTAGTTTTGGCTAAACAGATATCTTTTCCTGTGTAACTAAAATGGATCATGAACAGGGTTGATGTAACAGCAGCTGTCATTTGTGATGTATGAGGTAGTCTAAATTTAATATTTAACTTAAAAAGCAATTTATGTGTTTGACTAAGCTGTCAAATGAATCTTTTGTCTTTTAAGCTTTAATGAAAGGAGTACTTTTTGTGACCAGTGTTTGGAAAGCTGATTTCAGAAACAAAGTCACAGCTCTATGTGCTGATCTTGGTATATTTTGATCATGTTCCTTATGTATCTTAATTTCCCAAGAGCGTTTATTCCCCTTTATGTATTTTTGCAGTGAGAGTGGTGTCAACCATGAAAGATTAAATATTCTGTGTATGTAGAAGCTCCTCTGTTTCAGGGTAGGTTCCAGAAGGCTTCCCCGTCCCTGTCCAGTGTCGTTAAATAGATTTCAGCTTGTAAAGCTTAAATGTATTTCTCACAAACACGTGTGAGATTTCAAATGTACAAATAGTAGGAAATCTTAAAATCAGGCATAGTCTTCTTTTTTCCCTTGGTTTACATGGTTTATCTGTATTGAAATTGAGTTGAAGCACGAAGTCCCCTTTTTGGTGATCTCCAGAGGCGACTCAGAAATGCTTCAGTGGCTCCGGAGTCCCCAGCAAGACTGTCACCGAATTTCCTTCATGTTCAGGAATACGTGTTTACCTTACCCGGGATTAACATAAGAACCCTGCAATAAGCAATACTGTAGTCACGCTTGTAAAGATTTATTTATTTACTTTAGAAACCGAGAGATTGATGGTGGCAGTGGAGGAGGGCAGAGGGAGAGAGAGAGAAACCTCAGCAGGCTCTTTGCCCAGCAGGAAGCCCGATCTGCGGCTCGATCCCAGGACCCTGAGATCGTGACCTGAGCCAGAATCAAGAGTCCACTGCCCAACCAACTGAGCCACCAGGTGCTCCTTTTAGTCACACTTTTAAGTTTTTTTTTTTTCATGACAAATTGCTGATTACGTAAACATGACACTTGTCACATTTGTTGTGACTTCATCTTAGCGATTGCTTCCGATTTTGCGATACGTGTTTACAATTAATTTTAAGTCCCCTTTCAAATAACACTATAGTCCTACACTTAGCACAGATAATTTATAGCCTTGTAACACTGTTGTCACTCATTGCACTTACCCATGTGCTGTATTCAGACAATACACCGTTACTATTACTGTTTTGAATAAAGTTACCTGTTAGGTCAATTAGGAACAAGAAAAATCATTTTACATTTATTTATTATTTATCCAGCACTCTTATTTTCTTCAAAGGAATCCAAGTTTCTGACCTATATCATTTTGCTCCTCCATGAAGAACATCTTTTAACATTTTTCCTGTGGGGCAGGCGTGCTGGTAATGAATTCCCTTAGCCTTTGTTGTTCTGACAAAGTGTTAATGTCTCCTTTACTTTTGGAGGATGGCTGGATATAGAATTCTAGGTTGATTTTTTTAAAAAAATTTGATACTAAATATTTCACCCTCCTCTCTTCTTATTTGCATTATTTGATCCAAGAAAAGTTGTTGATTTTCAGTTTGTTGAGGTTTTTTTCTTGTTGGAAGGTGGGATGATTACTTCTGGACTCTTTACGTTCACAAAATTGAAGTCCCCTTGTGACTTACTCTTTTTCCTTCAACACACTTTTTACTGTTGGAAAATTCCAAACCTCATACAACAGTCTTAGTTTTCAGTAAAGTAAATCTTTATTTAATCCCCTGGTACTGATTTCTCTTTTTATTGGCACTTTTAATATTGTCACTGTATTTGCACTTAATGGACATGTCTAGTAATATTTTCAAAATGTTCAAAATCAATCACAGAAACGACATGCCACTGGAGACTGTTGACTGTGTTAGTCGCCTTGTGTTAGTTGACTAGGGCAACTAACCAATGATTCCCATGTCTGTTAGCACCATTTGCTAATGGCACCAGAGTCACTCTGCAGTTAAATTTTATCTCTATAAAAATTTGAAATAGGGTCAATATCCCATTAATTATGTTGATCATAGTGGAGCTGTGGATGGATATTTCCTGAGAAGACCTGTGGGTTGGTGTGGTCTAGTAAGTTCAAGGGCATGTCTCTGGAAGTCTGTCTGTCTAGGCACTGATGCTCTCACAGTAAGTTAAGAGCTCCTACTGTATGCTTCCCTAGTGTTGGGCATATTTTTACTGTGCTGTATTTGCTTGTTTGACCTGCCAGTTTCCTGTGCTGACAGTTGTATTGCCCTTTCCCCATATCTGATATGGATCGACAATTTGACAAACATGAGGATTCTTCTGGTCTTTAGCCAAATGATACACAATAGACAGTACTCAATCAGGTTTAGTACATTTTCTATGTTGTGGCTAAGGGATATTTCGGCCCTCACATACAGAGTATTCTTACAGGAAATCCTATTTGAAATTTAAGAATAATTTACTGGGCTAAACTTCACGATTTTATTTAAATGATTTTGAGATTTGAGATAAAGCAGGTCATGACTAAATTTGTGTAGTACAATAGCTCTGCACATGTGTGGCGACTGGATTCATATTTTAAAGAACTGCATTTTGATGTGTTTCATAGAGGATACAAACGGTGTTGTAACATTCGCTTTTAGATATGATTCTATTAAAAAAAATTCTGTAGCATAAGCCGAGTATCAATTTCCTTCTGTAATTGTGTGTAGAATGCTGTGTCTAAAGCCAGCACATTTCCCAGGGTTTGGCAAACATCTTCACAGTGGGTTTGCCAAATGCAAATAGATTGTATCTATATGATGCAAAAATATTCAGTTGTTAGGATGAATGTAAGGGCAGCAGTCGGTGTAGGAAGCAAGCCGACCCGGCTCCTAGCTGACTGTTTTTCCCTGCGCAGATGGTTCTGTGCTGTGCGGACAGAACTTCACTCACCCAGGGAAACAACAGGTATCATTAGGGGGCACAGTTAACAATTTTTTTTTTCCCTCTCTTCAAAGGTTGGTATTTTATCTGCATCGTTTTAGTATCCTAGTGCTGTTTGGGCTTAGAGAGATCATTTAATCTATTCTTTTTTTTTTTTTAAAGATTTTATTTATTTACTTGACAGAGACTCAGCGAGAGAGGGAACACAAGCCAGGGGTGTGGGAGAGGGAGAAGCAGGATTCCTGTTAAGCAGGGAGCCTGATGTGGGACTTGATCCCAGGACCCTGTGATCATGACCTGAGCTAAAGGCCGATGCTTAACAACTGAGCCACCCAGGTGTCCCATTAATTCATTTTTTAAAAAAATTAATTATTATTATTATTATTTTTTATTAATTTAAAAAATTTTTTATAAACATATAATGTATTTTTATCCCCAGGGGTACAGGTCTGTGAATCACCAGGTTTACATATTTCACAGCACTCAATCATAGCACATACCCTCCCCAATGTCCATAACCCAACCACCCTCTCCCGACCCCCTCCCCACAGCAACCCTCAGCCTGTTTTGTGAGATTGAGTCTTTCATGGTTTTTCTCCCTCCCGATCCCATCTTCTTTCATTTTTTCTTTTCCTACTCCCCAAACCCCCACATTGCATCTCCACTTCCTCATATCATGGAGATCATATGATAGTTGTCTTTCTCCAATTGACTTATTTCGCTCAGCGTAATACCCTCTAGTTCCATCCACGTTGTTGCAAATGGCAAGATTTCATTTCTTTTGATGGCTGCATAGTATTCCATTGTATATATATACCACATCTTCTTTATCCATTCATCTGTTGATGGGCATCTAGGTTCTTTCCATAGTTTGGCTATTGTAGACATTGCTGCTATAAATATTCGGGTGCACATGCCCCTTTGGAGCACCACCTTTGTATCTTTAGGGTAAATACCCAGTAGTGCAATTGCTGGGTTATAGGGTAGCTCTATTTTCAGCTTTTTGAGGAACTTCTACGCTGTTTTCCAGAGTGGTTGCACCAGGTTGCATTCCCACCAACAGTGGAGGAGGGTTCCCTTTTCTCCACATCCTTCCCAGCATCTGTCATTTCCTCACCTGTTAATTTTAGCTGTTCTGACTGGTGTGAGGTGGTATCTCATTGTGGTTTTGATTTGTATTTCCCTGATGCCGAGTGATGTGGAGCACTTTTTCATGTGTCTGTTGGCCATCTGTATGTCTTCTCTGCAGAAATGTCTGTTCAAGTCCTCTGCCCATTTCTTGATTGGATTATTTGTTCTTTGGGTATTGAGTTTATTAAGTTCATTATAGATTTTAGATACTAGCCCTTTATCTGATGTGTCGTTTGTGAATATCTTCTCCCATTCTGTCAGTTGTCTTTTGATTTTGTTAACTGTTTCCTTTGCTGTGCAAAAGCTTTTGATCTTGGTGAAATCCAGTAGTTCGTTTTTGCCCTTGCTTCCCTTACCTTCGGTGATGTTCCTAGGAAGATGTTGCTGCGGCTGAGGTCAAAGAGGTTGCTGCTTGTGTTCTCCTCAAGGATTTTGATGGATTCCTTTCTCACATTGAAGTCCTTCATCCACTTTGAGTCTATTTTCATGTGTGGTGTAAGGAAGTGGTCTAATTTCATTTTTCTGCATGTGGCCATCCAATTTTCCCAACACCATTTATTGAAGAGGCTGTCTTTTTTCCATTGGACATTCTTTCCTGCTTTGTCGAAGATGAGTTGACCATGGAGTTGAGGGTCTATTTCTGGGCTCTCTGTTCTGTTCCATTGATCTGTATGTCTCTTTTTGTGCCAGTACCATACTGTCTTCATGATGACAGCTTTGTAAAAGAGCTTGAAGTCTGGAATTGTGATGCCACCAACTTTGGCTTTCTTTTTCAATATTCCTTTGGCTACTCGAGGTTTTTTCTGATTCCATATAAATTTTAGGATTATTTGTTCCATTTCTTTGAAAAAAAAATGGATGGGATTTTGATAGGGATTGCATTAAATGTGTAGATTGCTTTAGGTAGCATAGACATTTTCACAATATTTATTCTTCCAATCCATGAGCATGGAGCATTTTTCCATTTCTTTGTGTCTTCCTCAATTTCTTTCATGAATACTTTATAGTTTTCTGAGTATAGATTCTTAGCCTCTTTAGTTAGGTTTATTCCTAGGTATCTTATGGTTTTGGGTGCAATTGTAAATGGGATTGAGTCCTTAATTTCTCTTTCTTCTGTCTTGATGTTGGTGTAAAGAAATGCAACTGATTTCTGTGCATTGATTTTATATGCTGACACTTTACTGAATTCCTGTACAAGTTCTAGCAGTTTTGGAGTGGAGCCTTCTGGGTTTTCCACATATAGTATCATATCATCTGCAAAGAGTGATAGTTTGACTTCTTCTTTGATGATTTGGATGCCTTTTATTTCTTTTTGTTGTCTGATTGCTGAGGCCAAGACGTCTAGTACTATGTTGAATAGCAGTGGTGATAATGGACATCCTTGCCATGTTCCTGACCTTAGTGGTCATTTAATCTACCCTGCCGACAGGATTGTGCTGAGCCCCTTCACAAGCCTTCACTGTGATGGAAGATAGAGAATCACAGAGTCAAACCCCACCTTTACTGCAGTTATCTCAACTCAAAGAGGAATATTTAGTTTGTGTGTGTGTATAGGTAGAAAACAGGAATAGAGGTTTACCTTGTTCCCTATCCTTCAGGGATATCACTGATAGGGTTCAGGAGGGAATATTTTTTTAAATACAAACAATATCTGGGTTGCAGGGGAAGGCTTGGGTTTAATTCCTAGAGGATTTTTTTTTTTTTCCACGTCAAACCAAGGGCATAGTCAAGTATCTGTCTCTGGGTGGAACGAGCTGACTGGTTTCAGTGCAGGTAGAACCCCCTTCCTGCAGAGTCGGTGTATTAGCTAGGTTAAGCTATTGCTCTAACAACTGTCACCAATATAGGGTAGCTCAAGAAAAGTTGAAGTCCTTCTCCATTAACAGTGCCTTGCAAATGCTCCAGATCAGGAGAATGGGGATTTGCTCTTCCTCATCACTGAGGGACCCAGATGGAGGCAAAGGTGTTTGGGTGTTTGCCACATCAGCCCACGTAAGAGGGCCGAAAGCACTGGGTGCTGTGCAGGAGAGGTTTATGGAGCAGACCTGGGACAGGGTACATAATTTCCCTATACATTTTATATTCACATATGCACACTAAGTGCAAGAAAAATATAAATGGAATCCAGTTCATTACCTAGAAAGAAGTGAGAAGTGGATTTTGATCTACAATTAAGGGTCCTGACCACATTCATGGATGACCATCTTGAGCCAGAACTTATCAGTAGCTTTCACAAAGATATGCTCTATGGTAACTAATTTTCAACTTAAAACTCTTAAAATGTAATTTCTGGCCTTTGCATTCCCTAATTATAAAATATGCTCCTTCTCTTTGTAGATTTACTAATTACACACACACACACACACAGAATAGAGGACAAGTGGGGAAATCAGAACGAGATCGTTGGTGTGGACTGTATTAATGGCAATATTCAGTTTTTGCTAGTAAAGTTCTGCAAGATGTCGTCATTGAGGAAGCTGGACAAAGGGCATCTGAGATCTCTATTATTTCTTACAACTACATATTACTCTACAGTCATCTCAAAACAGTTTTCTCAAAAGCAATAATGTGTGCAAATTTATTGGGTAGCTTTAAAAGTTCTGTTGTTTGAGGTCTATTAAGCTTTTCTGTAGTTGTAATTAGGAAATTGTGCCTTTCTCAATCACTCCCTACTCTTCCTAGCTAGTAGTTAAACATTCAAAATACAGACAAGCCCTTTTATTCTTTCTTGTTCCCATAGTCTTACTTTTTAGCATTTTTTTTCCTACTATACTTGCAATCCCAAAAAAGAGTTCCTCATCCTCTAGCCCTGTTGTTTGGATATACGGTCATGAATCTTTCACTGACATTAGGGTAGCTCTGATCTCAGCCTGATTTTTGAAATCGGTGTTTTTGTTTTCTTTAGATATAGAGTAATTGCCAAGGGACTTCTGCAATGGTCCTGATTGTCTTAGTGCATAATGAACACTCTGTACCTACAGATATGCTCTAGGTGAATAAGTTATGCTGTCAGGAGTGCTCCTTTATCAAAATAGAATCTTATTTCATTCACTTTTTTGTTTTACCAGTGGTTCTACACAGGAGAACTGAATTAATGATACTCCTTACATCGTCAGCTTTTAACCCTTTTGTGATCAGTCTGTGCAGAGCCCTTCTTTTCATTCTTTATTCATTTGATTATCATTTCTTCTTCATCACTGGCTCTGGCTCCCAGACTCCACATCCCACAGTCAGTTTTCTGCTTCAGGTACGGATGGGTTCTTGAGAGCTTGTTTGGAGGTTCTAGCAGGGGAGCGCAGCTACTCGTATACCCTTGACCGAAGACCGGTCCTCTCCTCTATCGGGGAAGGTCGTCCTCTTCGACCGAGCGCGCAGCTTCGGGAGGGACGCACATGGAGCGGTGAGGGAGGAAGGGGACACCCGCCTAGCCAGCCAGATCAGCCGAATCAACCCTGGCGATCAATGGGGTGACAGATGTCGCAGCCAGATCGCCCTCACATCCCGGATGGGTTCTTACAGATGTAAGAATCTCTAGTGTGTTTTGTGTGTTCCAGAAGTTGTTACTGTGCCATATGTCTTATATCTGTTCACACGACGTCATTATTTTGGCGTCTCTCTTATTTCATCTAAATCTGAGTAAATTTGTTGAGTCCTTTAAAATAGTTATGTAGAAATATGGTTAGGGTTGCATGGAATTTTTAGATTAATTTGAGACAAATTGAGTTTATCCCTCTATTTGGTATATGCCTCCTACGGAAAGGTCTAAATGAGAGACAGTACACTTGATAATGTCTCTTTTGTAACAAGTGAGCCCAGTGTCATTTGCCTAATATCTTTTTGATGATGCTTTTAGTATCCAAGACTGATTTATTTTTACTGCATTTGGGGTGCATTTTACTGTACATACGCTAACATTTAGATAATTATTGTAATAGTTATATATAGGTTTCTGTTAAAATGCTTGTAAATGTTCCCTTATTATTGTTTTATAATAAATTTTAATTATGGCAGTCTCTCCAAAGGATCTTAAACTCTGTGTTTTCTTGAAATTGCTTGGGTAAGCTTCCTTGCATGACGATAACTGCTGCTGTGTTGTAACTCTAGTTAGAACCGTCCTGGGCAAATGGATTGTGGCTTATTTGGATGTCTTTTCTTTTTATACCAGTGATGTGTGGTGGTCTCAGTTCTCCAAGTGCCACAGACTGAATTATGTTGTCCCCTGCCCCCAAATTCATATGTTGAAGACCTACCCCCCTTCCTTGTGACTGTGTTGGAGAGAGAGCCTTTCAGTAGGTGATTTCCCAAGTCATGAGAGCAGAGTCCTGGTCCTACATGACCAGTGCAGCAGTAAGAACCAGACACCAGACCTCTCTGTGCCCTGTGAGCGCACAGTGAGGAGGAAGCCATCTGCAAGCCAGAAAGAGACCCCTCCGTAGGTCTCACCAACCACCTTACCATGCTGGCACCCAGATCTCAGACTTCTAGCCTCCAGAACTGGGGAAAAAAATAATAACTTCCTGTTGTTTACGCCACCCAGTCTATGGTATTTTGCAATGGCAGTTTGAGCTAACACACGAAGTCTGACATCCAAATGATGCCATATTAATTAATGCTCTGGCAGATAGAGTAATGAGTCAGCTTTCCATTAGAAATCATTTTATTAGAGTCTATTTTTGTTCTGTCGTGTTTAGGCGTTAAAGAAAATAAATGAGCCATGGGTTATATCTGTCCCTGTTCGCTGACTCCTGATGAACTACGTGAAATGGCAACGATGTTTTCTAGCCCCGTCTTGTGCCTCATCTCGTGGTACGGCTCTCTGCATCGTTGCCTGGCTTTCCCGACACTCCAGCTATGAAATTATTTTGCTGTCTAATTTCTGTAGGTCACCTGAGACACTGAGTAACCTAAGCTTCTGAAGTGCAAAACAGTAATGCTTCTACGTGTTTGTTTTTTTTTTCCCCAGAATAGGGGCCATTTCAGAGTCAGAGCTACCTAGAACATTAGATCATTGCACTTTTATTGTTTTTGATAGCAATTGGTATTGTACCAATTTTTCCTCAAGGGACTATGTCGTAACAATCTGATGTTTTTCTCATATCTATTTTGAGACCTCACTTTCTGATTGAATATATTAAATCAGTAGTAGATTTGGGATTTAAATAAACCATGGGCTTGGAGTGCCTGGGTGGCACAGTTAGTTAAGCTTCTGCCTTTGGCTCAGGTCATGATCCCAGGGTCCTGGGACTGAGTTCCACATCTGGCTCCTTGAGCTGCTTCTTCCTCTGCCTGCAGCTCCCCCTGCTTGTGTGCTCTCTCTGACAAATAAATAAGTAAAATCTTAAACAAACAAACAAAAAAACATGGGCTTTGTCATAAGACGGTATAGAAATTTTGTCTTTATTTAGCTTTCTTTAACACCTTTTCCCATGCTTAAAATGTGTCAGGACAGTAGGTCGATGGTTATTTGTTATACATATAAAACAACTTAAAAAAAAAACTTTTCATATCAAAATTAATCTGTGTAAGAATTTATAGTATTCTGACTTTGAAGTGCTTCTCACAGAATAATAGTTATGGTAACTTCTCCAAAGAGGTTTGTGAAACCTTCTGAGTTATTAGGATAGAGATGTTTATTAACAAAATAATTGATGATTCCATATTCTAAACATCTAATCGACATAATGCAATATTGAGATGTTAAAGGAATTGAAAAGGTAAGGAAAGCAGGTGAGAAAACTTGTGATAAACACTTTCCAGGAGATTACTCGTCTCCATGTTGGATACGACACAGAGGAGGTCCGGAGAAGTACCCCAGATCTGCCCTCCATGCTGTGGGAAAGTGACCACAGCTTTACCCCCGAGGACAGCGTGCAGGTCAAGGGGAATAGTTTGTTTAGTGTTTTTGTTTGATTGTTTGGAGACTCAATGTTAGTAACTCTGGCTTTGTCTTGCTATCCAGTAAGTTTGATTGCTTAGAAAGAATCTTAGGTTCAGTCAACCACAATAGCCATGAGTGACTTGAAAGTTTTCTGCCTTGTGTAGTTAGTTTGTGATACAAAAAAGGGCTTTGAATCTGGGATGGAAAAATGCTGCTTATCCTGCGTGAACATGTTCTACAATAGCTGTTTCATTTTTATATTATTACCTGGGAATTAAGAGGTACTTATTCCCCTTGTGAGTGTACTTACAAGAAGGCTTGCCAGCAATTACAGACAGTTCTACCCAAGTGTGACCATGCTATAGTTTGATGGTACATTAAGAGGTAATACTTCACAGAAAACCCTTGGTCTTTTTCTAGCATTTTCCCTGCCCTAGGGGATTTTGTTTCCTTTGCTATTTAGTTGATGATAGATTTTAGAATTTTTATTGAAAAAAAAATCCTACTCTCGTTTGTTGCCGGCAGGAGTGCAAAATGGTACAGACCTTTGGAAGACAGTTTGGTGATTTTGTACACAACTAAATGTAATCTCAGTGTGCGCTTGTTCCAGCAATCACACTCCTTGGTACTCAGAAGAGGTAGAACTTAAGTCCACACAAAAGCTTGCACGCAGTTGCTTACAGCGGCTTTATTCACACTTGACAAATTTGGAAACAACCAAGATGTCCTTTAGTAGGTGAGTGGGTAGATAAACTTGGGTACATCCAGACAATGGGATATTTTTCAGTGCTAAGAAGAAATGAACTATCAAGCCATGGCAAGACATGGAAGAAGCTTAAAGGCATAGTACTAAGAGAGGAGCTACTCTGAAAAGGCCACATAGTGTATACTTCCAGCTCAATGACTTTTTGAAAAAAGCAAAACCATGGAGACAATAAAAGGATCGGTGGTTGTCGGCGGTTTGGGAGGACGGGGGGGAGGAAAAGGCGAAGCATGGAGGATTTTTAGGGTCATGAAGCTACTCTGTATGATACCTTAATAAGAGATATACAGTAAGAATTGCCATAATAGGTACATATATCACTATGTATTTGTCGAAACCTGTAGAATTTGTGGCACCAAGTGTGAATGGTACTATAAGCTATGACTTGAGGTGATTATGGTGTCCCTGGAGGTTCATTAGTCATAACAGATCGATCACTTTGTTGGGGGGGGGCAAAATTAATAATGGGAGAGGCTGTAGATGTGTGAAGGCAAGGGGTATATGGAAAACCAAATATACCTTCCACTCACTATTGCTGTGAACCTAAAACAGTCCTACAAAGATGTTTTAAAGAAAATCCTGAATTTACATTTGAGTCGGTATCCAGCAGTTCCAAACTAGGTGGCTGGTGAAAAGCTGGCTTACCTTGGGGTTGGTGAGCTACGGATCCCATCAGTGCTGAGGACTATGAATATTAAAAATGAACCCTGACCAAACCATTCATGGTTTTGTCTGAAAAAGAAGTTCGGTTCTGGTTAATTTGAAATTTATTGTGGGAAATTTATGGGAAACAAATACTTCTTTGGTATGGTAAACTGAAGTTAACTGGCCTCCAGGGGAAATTCTGTAAGATTCCCAGAGGCCTTGCTTTTGTGCCGTGGTGCATTATAAAGCCATCATGGGTCGTGCAAAGATGAGATGTAATACAAAGAAATTCCATATCTTTGTTTCTTTAGAGACAGTTCAGTTAAGATCAAATTTAGATTGGATCAAGATAGGGAAGTGGGGTGTTAGAATTTTCAAAACTGGATACAGGCAGGCAACAGTAGAATGAAGTGGAGTCATACAAAGCTTGAGAACTTGGTAATGAAAATTCTTTTTTAAAATAATCTCAATGGATATAATCACTGTTAAATACATTTATTTAAGACTCTTCAGTGTTTGGAACTTTCTACTTAATGTTATTCAGCTTTTATTTTTGTCCTTTGAAAGTTTCTTTCTAAAGAATGAAATCAGAATTTGAGGGACTCCTGGGTGACTGTCGGTTAAGCGTCTGCCTTCGGCTTGGGTCACGATCCGGGGGTTCTGGAATCGAGCCCCACATCAGGCTTCCTGCTCTGTGGGTAGCCTACTTCTCCCTCTCCCTCTGCCTGCAGCTCCCTCTGCTTGTGTGTGCGCTCTCTCTCTCTGTGTCACAAATAAATAAAAGTCTTTAAAAAATTAAAAAAACAATTTGAGGATAGGTCACTGGACATGTGTTGGAGGTTGGGTTAAAACATGTGTATGTGAACAGACTTTGCAGGATTTCCCTTCGTAATTAAGATACATGTGAATGCTTTCATGACTGTAGTGGAAAATGGGCACTCCTGCACATCTGGTACAGTCACCACTGCCTTGATTTGTGTTAAGGTGACAGCAGTTTTTTCCATCACTGTTCCTTCACTATCTGTGAAAATGTCAACACTGCAAGTAAGGCACATAATGTCTCGATATTACTTTGAAAACAAGTTTTACCTATGGATGTCCTGAAGTTACTTCAAAAAATTTTGGAGGTCTGAGACTCACATTTTAAGTACGGAAGTTGTAGGTCTAGGATATCCAAAGAGAGGGGAAGGCATATTGTTTCTTTTTAGCTGTTCCTTCTGTTTGATTTTGAAAGTACAGCTCTCTTGTTTGAAAAGTCCCTAAATTCCATAGCCTCAGGATTGTTTATTTTCCTTAATGCCTAAATTTCCAGTTTTCTTCTTTAGAAGAATGACAGCTTTTTGGAAAAATAATATGTGTGCAGTGTTTTTGATTAAGTGTAAGACTCAACAGTGTTTTTTTTTGATTGGTGATGAAAATAAGTTTTATATATTTTCTTAAAACATACTGCATTTATATAGGCATCTCATGGGAGATTATAGCATAACCTGAAAATACAGATGTCCTAGGAAAAAAAGTGCCTTATCCTTAGAAAAATCAAGATTCTTCTTCAGATTTCCTATAGGTATTACGTGTTTATTTGAGTATAAATATTTTATTGTTAGTTTTTTCTAAATTGAGCCTTCCAATTATTTATGGCTAACAGATTCATAATTATGCATGTTTGGTTAAAATATGATAGCAGTTACCAAAAATCATACATTGACTGCATATATCATAGGTTCTTTTTTTTTTTTAATTTTTTATTTTTTATAAACATATATTTTTATCCCCAGGGGTACAGGTCTGTGAATCACCAGGTTTACACACTTCACAGCACTCACCAAAGCACATACCCTCCCCAATGTCCATAATCCCACCCCCTTCTCCCAAACCCCCTCCCCCCCGGCAACCCTCAGTTTGTTTTGTGAGATTAAGAGTCACTTATGGTTTGTCTCCCTCCCAATCCCATCTTGTTTCATTTATTCTTCTTCTACCCACTTAAGCCTCCATGTTGCATCACCACTTCCTCATATCAGGGAGATCATATGATAGTTGTCTTTCTCTGCTTAATGAAAGACATATGGATATATTTTAGGAACTCATGGATTATTGATATGCAAAATTTGGTATATAACTTTATGAGGGGAAGGTCCATCTGATTATCAACATTTTCTTGTAAACACATAGTCCTGGCTTTTTAGTATTGAAGGAAGTGGCTACATATACTCTAAAGCAATTCTTTGGGGAAGAAAATGTGATTTTTAAAACAGAATAGATTAAAAAGCTGGTGGCTTGAATTTTCTCCCTATAACAGTTGTTTGGCGTTTTGCAGACAAAGTGCAAGTCCTTTAATTGTGTCTGAATTAATTTACAATACATGAAATTCACCCACACTTGTTCTATTTATTGCTCCATGGAAACCACATGCTTTGAGTTGCTACTAAATTTCCCACATGCAGGACATTTCCACTTTTATATTTAAAACTATGTTCTTCTAGAATACATTGTTTCATTTCAACTCTTTCTGGAGTTGCAGTAAAGCTTAATTATCTTTTTAAAAAATACATTCTGAATGACTCAGATTTTCATTGTGTGGATTGATTTCCCTGTCATACCATATTCCACTATTTTTTGCTGTCATGATATTTCTTGGTATCTTTTCCTTGAAAAAAAATTCCCATTTGGGGACTTAAATGTTTTCTATGTACATATTTTATGATGCATTTTTATTGGAATAAACTTATTTATTGAAATATAACTTACATACAGCAACATGCCCAAATTTTAACTATGTGTTCTATGCATTAACTCAGTAGCCTGTTTTTAAGACAAATTTTAGGTTCATAGCAAAACCAAGTGGGAGGTACAGATATTTCCCATCTACTCTTTATACCTATACCTGTCCAGCCTTCTCCATCAACAGCATCCCCACCCAAGTGGTAGTTGTTATAAATGATGAACCCACATAGACACATAATAGTCACTCAAAGTCCATAGTTTACATTACCACTCATACTTGGTATTGTACATTCTATAGGTTTTGACAAATGTGTAGTAACATGCTTCCCCCACTATAACATCACACAGAGGGGTGTCACTGTCCTAAAAATGATCAGTGCTCTGCTTACCCATCCCTCCATTGTCCTCCATCCGTTAGCACCCACTGATCTCACTGTCTCCATAGCTTTGCCTATGAGGTGCCAAATAACTGGAAATATACAATAGCCTTTTCAGATTGGCTCCGTTCACTTGGTAATATGCCTTTATTCCTCTTGTCTCCTATTCCTTATTGTCTTGTCATGGCTTGATAGCGCACTGCTTTTATAGCACTGAATGGTATTCCATTGTCTGAAGGTACTGAAGTTTATTAGTCCATTCACCTACTGAGGGGCATCGTGATTGCTTCCAAGTGTGTCCGCTGGACATAAAACTGCTGTAAACTTTAATGTGCAGCTTTTGTGTGGACGTAAGTTCTCTACTCCTTTGAGTAAGTACCAAGGAGTACGATTGCTGGGTCAACCATATGGTAAGATTACATTTAGTTTTGTGGAAACCATCAAACTGTCTTCTGAAGAGGCTGTGCCATTTTGCTCCGCCCCCCACCTCCATGAATTAAAATAAAGTTTTTGTTGTGCAGCGTTTTTTTTTTTTTCTTAAAGATTTTATTTATTTGACAGAAAGATTGAGATCACAAGTAGGCAGAGGGGCAGGCAGAGAGAGTGGGGGGGGGGAAGCAGGCTCCCTGCTGAGCAGAGAGCCTGACATGGGGCTTGATCCCAGGACCCTGGGATCATGAACTGGGCCAAAGGCAGAGGCTTAACCCACAGAGCCACCCAGGCACCCCTGTTGGCCAGTGTTCTTGCCCACATTTTCAGTTGTCAGTGTTCTGGACTGGGGCTATTCTAGTAAATATGTGGTATCTCAATGTAGTTATGATTTGCATTTCTCTGATGATCTGTGGCTCATCTTTTTCATATGTTTATTTGCTACTTGTGTGTCTTTGGTGAGATGTCTGTTAAGGTGTTGGGCCATTTTAAAATCACATTGTGTTCTTATTGCTAAGTTATGAGTTGTCTTTAAATATTTTGTGTAAGAGCCACTATGAGATATGTATCTTATAAGTATTTTCACCGAAGCTTGACAGTGTCTTCCGTGGAGTAGAAATGTTATATTTTAATGAAGTCTAGCTTATGAATTCTTTCTTTCATGAATCATGTCTTTGATGTTGTGTCTAAAAAGACATCACCAAAGCCATGGCAATCTAGATATATTCTCCCATTAACTTTTAGGAGTTTTATAGTTTTGAATTTTACGTTTAGGTTTGTGACCCATTCTGAGCTAGCACTGTGGAGGGTGTAATATCTGTGTTTAGTTTATTATTTCTTTGGCATGTGGCTGTCCAGTTGTTTGAACACCACTTGCTGAAAATACTGCCTTTTCTCCATTGTATTGTCTTTGCTTCTGTGTCAAAAATCAGTTGACTGTATTTATACAGGTGTGTTTCTGGGCTCTGTGTTTTGTTATATTATCTCTTTGTCTATTGCCACATTGTCTTGATTACTGTAGCTTTATAGTAAGCCTGGAAAGTTGGATAGTGTCAGTCCTCCAACTTTACTGTCTCCTACAGTATCATATTGTCTATTTTGAGCCTTTTGCCTCTCTGTAGAACGTTGAGAATCAGTTTTTCAATAACCACAAAACAACTTGCTGAGATTTTGATTGTGAGTGCATCACGGGTCAAGTTGGGAAAAGGTAACAGCATGATGGAGTCTTCCTGTCCTTGAACATGCAACATCTCTCCGTTTATTTCTTTGATTTTGATCAGAGAGTTTTCGTTTTCTTTTTACAGCTCTTGCATATACTTTGTTATATTTATACCTACTTTTTGTGGGGGGTGCTAATGTAAGTGGTATTGTGTTTTTAATTTCAAATTCCACTTGTTTTTTGCTGGTATATTGGAAAGTGATTGACTTCTGTGTTTTAACATTGTATCCTGTCACCTCACTATAATTGTTGATTAATTCCGGGAGTGTCCGAATGTCCTTTTAATTCTTAGAGATTTTATACATGGACAGTCATGTCATCTGTGAGCAAAGACAGTTTTATTTCTTTCCAGTCATTACAATTTTTACTTCTCTTCTCTTCACCAGCTATAACTTTGAGTACATGGTTGAAAGGGAGTGGTAAGGAGGATGTCCTTGCCTTAGTTCCTGGTCTATTGTTTACCACCGAGTATGATGTTAACTGTAGGATTTTTTTAAGGTATTCGTTGTCAAGTTAAGGAAGTTTCTGTCTTTTCTTAGTTTACTGAGAATTCTTTTTAGCGTGAATAGGTACTGAGTTTTGTCACATAATTTTTCTTCATCTATTGATATGATCATTTTTTTTTTCTTTTTAACCTGATGTGATGACGGCTTACGTTAACTGATTTTTGAATGTCGAACCACCTTACATACCACGGTTAAATCCCACTTGGTTGTGGTGTATAATTCTTATTATACATTGTTTCATTTGATTCATTAATATTTTGTTCAGGATTTTTGCATCTTTGTTCTTGGAAAATACTGGTTTATGGTTTCCTTGAAATGTCTTTATTATTATTTATTATTGTTGGTTTTATTATTAGGTATTAGTGTACTGCAGCTTCCTATAATGACTTAAGAATTCCCTCTGCTTCTGTCTTCTGAAACAGATTTTAGAGAACATACGTATAATTTCTAACTTTAATGTTTGGTGGATTCATTGGTGAATGCTTCTGGGCCAGGTGCATTCTGTTTTAAAAGGTTTTTAATTATTTATTCAGGTGCTTTAATAGATATAGGCCTATTCAGATCAGGTATTTTTTTCTTGTCTGAATTGTGTCTTTTAAGAAATTGGTCTGTTTAATTTAGATTATCAAATTTGTGGGCACTGAGTTCTTCATGGTATTCCTGTATTAGCCTTTTCATGTCTATACAATCTGTAATGCCGTTACCTTTCTCATTTTTGTATACTCTTTTTTTCCTTAGTAAGCCTGGCTAGAGGCTTATCAATTTTGTTGATTTTATCGAAGAACTAACTTTTGGTTTTGTAAATTTTCTCTATTAATTTCCTATTTTCAATTTCATTATTATTATAAAAAAAGATTTCTCTAATTTTTATTATTTTGTTTCTTCTGCTTACTCTGGATTTTTAAAAATGATTTATTAATTTGAGAGAAATAGAGAGAGAGATGGGGAGAGAGAGCATGAGTTGGGGGAGGTACAGAGGGAAGGAATCTTAAGTAGAACTCTCCAGGAGTCCGGAGCTCCCTGCAGGGCTCCATCCCACAGGACCCTGAGATCGTGACCTGAGTGGAAATCAGGAGTCAGATGCTTCACTGACTGAGCCGCCAGGCACCCCTGCTTACCCTGAATTTAATTTGTTCTTTTTTTTTTTTTCCTAGTTTTCTAATGTGGAAGCTTAGACTACTGGTTTTAGATCTCCTAGGTCTTTCTTTTCAATGTACGTGCTCAGTGTTATGTATGTCTTCCATGCACTGCTTTTACTGTATCCCACAAGTTTTGTTAAGTTGTGTTTTCATATTCATAGAGTGCAAAATATTTTAAAATTTCTCTTGAAATTTGTCACCTGTGTTTTTTAGAAGTGTTTTTGTCGACTTTCCAAGTATTTCAAGATTTCCTAGTTATCTATTACTGATTTCTTGTTTAATTCCATTGTGGTCTGAGAGCTGATGTCAATGATTTCTGTTCTTTCAAATTTGTTAAAATGTGTTTTGTGGCTCAAAATGTGGTCTGTGTTGGTGAACGTTCCCTGTGACCTTGAGAAGAATCTATATTCTGCTGTTTGATGAAGTAGTCTATAGATTTCGGTTATACCGAGTTGACTGATGGTGTTGAGTTCGTATATGTCCCACTAATCCTGCCTCCTGGATCAATCCTTTTCCAATAGAGGGATGTTGAAATCTCCAACTGTAATAGTGGATTCGTGTATTTTTCTTCACAATTCTGTCAGTTTTGGCCTCATATATTTTGACACTCTGTTGTTAGGCACATACACGTTAGAGTGTTATGTCTTTTTGGAGAATTGATCCATTTATTGCTATAATAATGCCCCTCTTTATCTCTGGTAACTTTCCTGGATATGAAGTCTTTTCTCTCTGAAATTAGTAAAGCTACTCCTGCTGTCTTTTGATCAGTGTTAATATGAAGGGTGTTTTTTCCCTTTACTGTTAATCTGTTTCTTTGTATTTAAAGTGGATTTCTTGTAGACAAATTTAGTTGTCTTGGTCTTTTAAATACTGTCTGCCAATCTCTGTTTTTTAACTGGTGCATTTAGATCCCTGATGTTCAAGATGATTTTTAGTATAGTTGGATTAATATTTACCATATCTGTCATTGTTTTCTATTGTTGCCCTTATTATTTGTCTGTTTTTCTTGCAGTCTTTTTCTCCCTTTTCTGGTTTTAATTGAGCATTTCATACGGTTCCATTTTCTCTTACTTACTTGTTACTTTGTTATTTTATGTTTTAGTGGTTGGTCTAGAGTTTGCAATATACTTTTATAAGTCCAGAGCCCCTTTAAAACACTATATTTAAAACACTATATTGCTTTAAGGGTAACATGAGTACCTAGTAATTGGAAAATATTTCAAATTCCTCCCTCTCATCCCTTGTACCATTGCCATTATTATTCTCACTCATATATAAGTAAACATAATCAGACACATTATTTCTGTTATTCTGAACAAAGTGTTACCTATTAGAACAATTAAGACTCAGAAATTTAAGGTTTTTATTTTACCTCCATTGATTACTTTTCTAATGCCCACCCTTTTTTTATGTAGATCCAAGTTTCTGATCTATACCATTTGCTGTCTCTCTCAAGAATTTCTTCCAACATTTCTTGCAAGTCAGGTCTACTGACAATAAATTATTATAATTTTTGTTTGTCGAGGAAATATTTGTCTTTCAGTGTTGAAGGGTAATTTCACAGGGCACAGAATCTAGGTTAGTGGTCTTTTCTCTCTCAGAACTGAAGTATTTTACTCCACTTTCTTCTTTCCTGCTTGGTTTCTGAGATAAGTCAGATGTGATTCTTACCTTTGCTCCTCTCTAGGTTAAGTTCCCGCCACTCCCTTAGGATTTTTTCTTTGTTTTTCTGTAGATTGAATATAATATGTATATGCATAGTTTTTTGGTTTTCTGTTTTGTTTGTTTGTTTGACATTTATTCTGCTTCGTATACTCTGAGCTTCCTGGATCTGGGATTTGTGTAAATTCTCAGTTATTATTGCTTTATTATTATTATTTTTTTTTCAGTTCCTTCCTCTCTGTTTTCTTTCTGGTATTAGCATTACATGTATGTTACATTTTTTATAGCTATCCCTCAGTTCTTGGATGATTTTTTTTGGGGGGAGCAGTTTTTCCCCTCTTCCCTCTCTTACTGGAAGTTTCTATTGAGATATTTTCAAGCTCAGATTCTTTCTTCATCTTTGTCTGGTCTGCTTACAAAGCCATCATAGGCATTCTTCATTTATATCGTGGTGTTATTGATCTAGCTTTTTTTTTTTCTTGGTATTTCTATGTCTGCTTACATTGTGTATCTGGTCGGTCTTATATGATACCTACTTTATGCATGAGACATCACATGGCATTTTAATTAGAATTGCTTTAATTCCCTGGTTTGATGATTCCAGAATCCCTATCATATCTGTATCTGGTTCTGATACTTGTTTAGTATCTGTAAACTGTGTTTCTTGCTTTTTAATATGCCTTGTAATTTTTTCCTGACAGCCAGACATGACGTCCTGGGTTAACTGGTCTGTAGTGACGCGGTGGTAAGGGGTGGGGGAGAGGAGACATTCTGTCTTCCTTTGATTAGCTCTCAGTCTTGTTGTGAGTCTGTGCCTCTGGACTATTAACTTCACAGATCTCAGTTTCCGTGTGCCCCCTCCCACCTTAGCTGGAACAGGGTGGTTCAAGCAGCCTGGAGTTGGGCTCTTCCTTTCTCCATGCGGAGGGCCAGAGTTGTCTGAGCTTGGGTCTTTCTCTTCCTGCATGTCAGTTAGGCTCTCATAAAGCCTCAGCTGGCTAGGCACAGGTAAAGTGGTTTCTCTGATGGGCAGGCCCTTGTTAAAAGAATGTTCTAGTATACTTCATTTTTCCTTTTCTAGACTAGAAGCACTAGGGAATTTTTCTCTGATACTCTGTGAGAACCTGGTAGAGCTTCAGGAGGTAAAACTTATAAGATGACTCCCTCTACCCCTCCCCATGACTAGATTCCCTGTGAATTTTAATCTCTCAGACTTTAACACACTGAGCCTCTAGCAATTCATCCATTACAGTTGGGATTTTCCTACGCCACTGCCGGCTCTTGGAGATGTCTGCTCATGGGATTTTGCTATAGTTTGTTGTGCTTCTTTGTATTCATCTGCAAACCTCTCAAATTTTGGAAGCAGAAATTTGCCCTGGGATTTCACTTCTCTTTTGGATCTAAGAAGAGCTGACTTTTCAGTTTGTTTGGCATTATAATTGTCCAGGCAGAGTAGCAACTTCCAGACATCTTATATGCTGACCCAGAAACCAGAAGTAACCACCATATATTTTTAAACTTAGGTATCTCATGCTGTAATTTACAGTTTTGTATTTTACTATAGATGTCCCTTCCATTTGGCTTAGAGTTTAGGCCTATTGTATGACACAAATAGAAGAATGAAAAGAATTACTCGGAATATTGCTTCTCCCAGATATTGAAGAAGTATGTATTTTTTTCAAACACCAAACTGTTCATCTCTTGCTCTGTGAGAGTTTGCGTATTTCGAGTTTAGCCAAATGCCTTTAGGCCACATACTTTCGATTCAGCAATTATGAGTGAATATGTGGTGTTTCCACTGTCAGATCCTTTTCTGGATTTGTCTAAATTGTGTCTTTCGTGTGATGCTAGTCCCCTAGAGCTACAGGGAACTTCAGGGACGATCCTTAAAGATTATCTATCAAGGTTTTTGTTTGTGTACTTGAAATGTTGAAAAGAACAAACCATTTTAAAGTGCCCCTTAAGTATTTTCCCTGATACTTTCTGGAGAAAAGCATTTGATAAGTAAGTATCTTTGGGAATGCAAACTCCTATCAATTAAAAAAGAAAAGTAATGATTCTGCAATCCTGAAAGTAAGAAACAATTAGAAAATGTTCATTATAATCTGGCTAGCAGGATGGATGCAGATCTTTTGTCAGGCCAGGTGAAAGAGGCATTAGTCACGGGGAAACATCCCTAAATTTGTCATTTTTATTGACTGCATCACCATGGACAAGTCTATGTGCTGCCAGCAAACCATTGGAAAATGCAATAAATAACTATAATTAATTTTTTTAAACCACCATTTTCAATAATAATAAATAATTTCTAGGAAATATGTAGGCTACCTAGATATCTAGGAGGATAGCATAGCACCAAAATGCCTAGGAAACAATTAACAGAAGATGTACACGTTCTCTGCACTCAAGACTATAAAATTTTGCTTAGAGAGATAAGGGAATCTCTAAGCAGAATCTTCTAGATTGTGAAGTATGTGATGTTTCATGGATTTGGAAACTTATTACAATGTCAGTCTCTATACATTGATCTATCAGTTCAGGACATCTCAGTCAAAATACAGCTAGACGCAGATGATTCTAAAATTTATACAAAATGCAAAATGGCTAGAAGAGTTAAGATAGTCTTGAAGGAAAAGAACAACATTGGAGAACATGCCAGATTCAAGACTTACTATAGAGTGGCAATAATTATCACAGTTATTATTATATAATTAAATATTATTTTATTATTATATTATCACAGATAATTATCACTATAATAGATGAGTACATTCATAGAACAGAATTGAGTCTTCAGAAATAGACCCAAACATATATATGATTTTTGACAAAGGGCACCCAGAAAATTCCATAAGGAGCAAAAGGACTTTCAATGAAGTGGTATTGCAGTAATTGGATATTTTCTTTCTTTCTTTCTTTCTTTTTTAAGATTTTATTTATTTATTTGTTTTAGAGAGAGAGAGAGAGAGAGAGAGAGCGCGCACAGGCAGAGTGGTAGGCAGAGGCAGCGGGAGAAGCAGGCTCCCCACTGAGCAAGGAGCCCAATCCCAGGACGCTGGGATCATGGCCTGAACCAAAGGCAGCTGCTTAACCAACTGAGCCATCCAGGTGTCCCAGTAGTTGGATATTTTCATATGGGAAAAAAGTGAACCTTCACACTGATTTCCTATATAAATAAAAATTAATCCAAGATGGATTGTAAGGATGAATTTAAGTGCTAACATTATAAAAGTTCTAGAACAAACCACAAAATAGTTTCAAGAAGGTGAAGATTTCTTAAGGGCATAGTAAGCACTAACAATAATGGAAAACAATTTAAATAGGATTTCATCAAAATTAAAAGCATTTATTATCGGAAGGCAAAAAGTAAAAAGGCCATCCATAAGTTGGGAATGCATAGATCTAACAAAGGACCTGTATCTGTAGGATATGAGGAATTCCTGTATCTCAATAAAAAAGAAAACTAAAAACATGGTCCAAAATCTTGCTTGCACATTTTTGTTAAGTTGACAAAAAGTGTAGAAGACACTTAAAATGGTTGTCTTCAGGGGAATGTACCCTAAAACCACGATGATGTACCATTACAGAATAAGTCATATTAGAAAGACCAATGGTGGGCGCCTGGGTGGCTCAGTGGGTTAAGCTGCTGCCTTCGGCTCAGGTCGTGATCTCAGGGTCCTGGGATCGAGTCCTGCGTCGGGCTCTCTGCTCAGCCTCTCCATCTACTTGTGATTTCTCTCTGCCAAATAAATAAATAGAATCTTAAAAAAAAAAATTAAAAAAACAAAAAAAGAAAGAAAGACCAATGGTACTGAATGCTGGCAAGGATGGGGAGCAAATGAAACTCCATGCATACAAGAGACGACGGAGTTGGTTCAACCACTTTGCAACGCTTTTTTGGCAATGTTTAATAATGTTAAACATATTCCTACCCTATGACGTAATGATTTCATTACTGGGAATATGCCCAAGGGAAATAAATAAGAGTGATGTTCATAAAAGTATTTGCACAGGAATATTGCTAGTAGCTTTATTAACAACTGCACGAACCTGGAAATGACCCAAATGTTCTACAATAGGTTGCAGTGTTATAATGTTCTCTTTTTGCATTTTGTCCAACATTGCTATATGATCCAGCTTCAGTGGTTTCTCTAGACTTAAAAAAGCCGTCTTAATCAGAAGCCTAATGTTCTTCAAATAGGGTTTTTTATGATGTTTATGTAGGTATGCAGAGCTGAGAAGACTGCATTTACATGTGGGGTGATGTTGCAGGCGACTTCACTAGATGAAATTTTGTGCAAGAAGGGATTGGATAGCCTCTTGTCCAAGTGGTGCTGTTCTGTGGCCAGCAAAAATACAGTGCTGAAGGGTGAGAGGTTGAGGTCATGAACCAGCACCTACACAGGAAATCAGAATCTTGAACTTCCTAGAGTAGAGAAGCAATGCAATGGTGGTCATTTGCTCAGCCTTGGAGATAGCTCAGACTTTCCTTGGAAGGAGCGAAGAGGAGTCAGAGAACAAGAAAGAACCAGTGTGCTGACGGGTATCAGCGGAGCAGGAAAGGGTTGTGTAAGTGGTGCGCTCTTGCTGTTATTATTTGGTGGAGAAGCATAATAAAGGAGACGTCACAGGATTTAGGGAGGATATGTTACTGACTATGCAAACAGAAATGTAAGACCAGTAAAACGTTTAGTGGAGCATTGAGTTTTAATGGAGAGATTTTATTAAGTATAGATAATAGATTAACAAATTTTGGCCTTAAAGACAGAAAACACAATGGCAGATTAAATGGCAGTAGACATCTGCTGACAATTTGTTATGACTTAATTGGGATGGTTAAAATGAGAAAAGACTGCCTGGGGCAGGTTCTGGTGATGAACGAGGTGATGATATTAAAGTCTACAGTGCAATAGGAACAGTATTGACGTATAATTGGAGACGCATCATTGTAGCAAATTGAGGGTCTGAGAGGTCAATACTTTTATTTACATAAGATGTGCTCCGTTTGAAAGTTTCTGTGAGCTTGCATGGTTTGGCAACTGCTTTTCAGTTATAAGTAAAAAACCTTCAGAACCCTATGAAAATAAGAAATTTCACATGCTTTGTCTCGCTGAAGAAACTTTGCTTGTAACACGGGTTTCTGTCTCAACACTTTTCAGTGAGTCATACAGGAATACATGTACAAGATGTCATTGGCCAATACTATGAAACATTTGAAAGTTTTATTAGAAATCAGGGCGTAAAGCACCCAAGACAGACAATAATTCTGTAGATATGTCAAGAGATGTTGAAATTTAAAAAATGGGCCCTTGAGTAAAATAAAAATCCTGTGTTTCATCTTTGCTCTAAAATTTCTTCAGATTTCAGAGGTCCTGTAGTAAATAAGTCAGTGCTGCTAGAGTGAGCCTGGAGATAGCAGAAGTAGATTTTGCAACGCCTGAGACCGAGAGGTTGAAGCTTGCCATACGGGTCGGATTTAGGCAGACCTGAGATTAGAAAGCCAACATTCTGTACCTCTTCAGAAGTTTATGAGACTCTGTGACATGACCAAGTCATTTATTTGCTGTCATTTGATTTTTGATTTGTCCTCCTTCAAGCTTCTTCCTGAAACTTTAAAAATGTAGGGGAGCTCATCCTGGAGAAAAAACAAATTAGAGTACCAAAAAAAAAAAAAAAAATGATGATGCTAACCCTCTGTGAAATGTATAATGTGAGAGATGAGAGTTAAAGTACATTTTATCCAGGAAATACTATTAAATGACTTTAAATTATCAAGAAGAATAAGGAATAGAAAATGCAAACTCCAGAGGTATGACATTGAAAAACACTGAGAGGACCCAGTTTTCATTTAATTTACATGTATTATGCGAAGAAGAGGTACAGTACACTGCAAATAATTTCTTTTTAGCTGATGGACAATTGGAGTCTTTTCTTAAAAATAAAAAATGCTGGATTAAAATACAACCTTATATGTTATACCTTTGAAGAGCACTTCTCTTGCTATCTCGAATAGCCATTTTGTACTATCTATAGCTCACGCTACTCTGCTGTCCTCAATAAATCTTAAAAGAAATGGTTGTTCTAAAGTAGGGAATGGGCCAAAGTAGGAGGATACATCATGATGCCAAATTGGAAAGGAAATCAATTGCTTTTCCAATGATCGAGGAGAATAAGGCACCAAAGAAATGAACTTTTCCAACTATTCTTAGGAGACAAGCAAAAGATTGCCGTAACCACACTACCCAACAACCAGAAATGAAGAATTAGACATTTACTAAATCATTATCCTTATTGTGGCACAAACACCTGTTGGCTATAAAAGAAAAAGTATTTAGCCCTTAAATGAAAGCAAAGGCAAGGGAAACAAACGATTGTGTTACTTTCCCAACAGTACACAGTGATGAATTTCCTGAGCAGAGCCTGTGGACTAAAAATAGTGTGATCATTCAGTATCTGCATTAGGTCTGAGTGTGTTTACAATACTCTTTTCAGACAAGTTACCCTTAGAACATAGTAGATAGGGAAGGTGACTGTTCAATTTTTTCCCCCCTTCAAAGAGAGACCTTTTTCAGGCAACTTTTGAAGTGATTTATCCAGAGTCAATGGGGTAATAACTGTCAGAATCTGATGAAGAACCAGGCAGGACTCCAGCCCTACTGGCCAAAGATGAAGATGATCCTATAAATTATGGCAGCTGACAATCTCTAGTGGAAAAATGAGAATATAAGGCTAGGATTACTTCTGACTTAAGAGACTTAATTCTCTGGCTTTTCCCAAATGTCAAGATTTTAGAACATTCTAGAAAGGGGAAATGACCTGCTTTAGTTTTGATGCCTACCACTTAACCTCCGAGTCCTTCCCGCTGTCACCAGCTACCTAGTCTTACTCCGGTAGACCTAGCGTTGTAAGCAAATGATGAATTTGAACCAGGTGTAGCAATGAGGTAGGTGTGACATGACATAAAGATGAGAGGAATGAGGGCATTATACATGCAGGGGACGGTGATGGAAATGTGTGGGAGGAGGTCCGCCCTGGGTGGGAAAGGCAAGAAGTGGGTATGGGTTTACTGACTGGAGAAGAGCATGAAGTCGAGGGATTGGTTGCTTGAGTGTATGTTTGGTGGCCGGAAGGATGAGTGAGACGACTTTCAGATTTTGAGATTTAAGATCTCTGTCTCTGGATGATCCTGTCTAACTTGAGGCCATGTAAATGGAAAAAGGAAGGGCAATGAAATCAATGGTCATCCAGCTGAAGAGTAGAGCCGACTCCCAGTAATTAATCTGTTAATCAGTTCCTGAACATCTGTACGGGGCAATAAGCATGAAAGGAACTGGAAAAACATAGTATTTATAATCTCTAAGATGGGTGGTAACAGATTAGGAAATCAGTCCCAGTATGCTTGAGGGTTACCATACAGATAGAGAGTACCTCCTACTCAGTAGATACTTAGATTTTTGTGGAAGGAATAAGCACATGCCTGAAGTCTTAAGGGCCCTGAAGAAACTAACCCAGCAAGGACGCAGGGAACGAATGCAGGAGAGTGTCATGGAAAGACATCTAGTGGAGCTCAGATTTGAGCTGAATTCTGAAGGTCATTAGCCGTCTGCTGGCTGGAATTAGAGGCTGGAGAAGAACGCCTCTCTGTGTGCAGGTAGAGAGGCAGGTGAGGCTAGGTCCCGGGATGCTCATGCAAAACTCGCATGCAGGTCTTTCTGAAGGAAGGACCCGTGTGCCTGTTGTCGTATCGGACTTCATCTTCAAGGAACTAGAGCGCCGGTGGAGGGTTTTAAGATGAGAAGGGGTACCACCAGATTTGGGATTAGAATTTCAGTGACGGTTCTGTCAGCTGTGTAGAGATCTTATCAGAGAGTTTAACGCTGTTGCCCTCTCGGGGCATTCACGTCTGAAGTGTCTGTTCCACGAAACAGTCGAGTAGAAATAGTCTTTTTGTCTTTGTTTTACGTTCAGGGGGTACAGATATGTGTACATGATGTATTAATATTTGTGCTTGTGTCTGTAAGTGGTTGTGCGTGTAGACAGAGGTAACGTGAGCACACGCACTAATGGCTTGCCTGTGAATAACTGAAGACCCCAGATAACAAAGGTTTATTTCTCTCTCACGTGAAGAATGCGTAGGCTGTCTGGAGTCGGTATTTGTGTACCAGGAACCCAGACACCTTTTATCTTTTTGCTCCACTTCCCTCAGCATCCAGGCTCTTCTTTAAGAAATACTTAGGACCCAGATAGCGGCTTGCCTTTGAGCATCGTGGACACTTTCCAACTAACAGGAAGGACGAAGGGATGGAAGAAACAGATAACCTTTACTTTAAGAAGCCTTGTCCTCTGAGGACAGATTAAACTTGCTGTTTCAACTTACATCCCATTGACCAGAATTTAGCCGAACAGCCTCCCTTGGCTGCAAGAGAAACTATAAAACATTATCTGTTCTGGATGGCAGTACGCCCGGTTAGCAGTGATGGCTCCCCGGTGAGGAAGAAGGGAAGAAGGAACACGGCACGAGAGCGGGCAGCCCTGCCGCAGGGAAGCTCTAGTTTCTTCCCCCTCCAAGTCGTTCTCTCTAGACAATATAGGAGTGTGCGTGCGTGAAGGTGATGTGTTCTTAGAAGTTCATCTGTTTGGGGACACACCAAAACATACTTTATGGATAGTAGTAACATTTTGCAAGTACAAGCATTTTTCAAAACGATTTTTTAAGTAGCTGGCTTATCACGTGCTGTAGGAGATGATCTGAGATGATCGTGGTCAATTGCATTTGTTATAGACACTGAAACATGTTTACAGAGTACATCCACACCTCACACATCCACCTCATATAATCTATGTAGCGTTTCTAAAGTAAATAGGCTGATATTTACTATCCCCATTTTATTGCCAGAGAAATGGAATTCTATGGTTCGATGTTGAAACTGGAATTGGTGTTCATTGCCCCCTATTCTAGGGCTTAACATTAGTGAATAATGGCATGGAGTTTTGAAAACAGAGGATAATTAGAAAAAATTTATATTTTAGTTCGAATGAATGTATGCCAGTAATGGGTATGACGTTTGTCATTGGGAAATTTAGCATTCATGAATCTATTTTTTCCTCTCACTTACTTGAGCTGTGACATCCCGACCACAGAGCATCGCATTTTCTCATAGACGTGACTGTTTCCTTTTCCTACCAGGACAAACCACGTGTTTGGGGCTGCTCATGTACGTAAATATCAGTCATTTCCCTGTCTGGGCAACACACAAAATGTATCTCTGTATTAATTGTCGTCTTGATGTTTTCACTGTGCAAAATAATACGAAGGTTCAACGGTGTTTGTTCTACTACAGTATAAAGACCATTCCCAGGTCAATATTGTCACTATAGACGTGGCGTGAAAGGAAGACTTCCGGTAACTGACTTGGGTCCGTGGGTTTCGAGCTGATGCCATCTATTGCCTTGGGGCTGTAGTTTGTCATTTTTTGTCCGTGGATCCTTCTGGCGAGCCCAGAGTGTTTTTAGCCCTGTTACCTGCAGGAGTGAACTTTCTGAGGACACCTTTGTCTTAGAAGTAGCAAAGGGCAAGACAAGCCATTGAGTCACTGAATTTGTAGTGAAGACCTAAGTGATGTAGTTTAAATTTTCGTTAAGAACTTAAGCGACATGGTTTGAATTTTCAGCTCTCCTTTAATGAGAAGCATACTGACAAGTACTCACAAGCTCGGACAAGGTGATCTGGCATAGAGTTCCTCTGTTTGTTTTTAGTAAAGGGTGTATACGGTAGAAATGAGAAATACAGCTTTTTACTAACAACAACCATCTCCAACAACATTTGTCAGTCCTCATCACAACTCTCTATTTCCTAACATCAGCTCTTCCTAAATTCTCTCCACATGTGGAGACCCTTCTCCTCCCCCTCCCCTTGGTTTCTATAACTTTGCCTCCCCCCCCTTTCCAAAGACTTGCTTGCCCCTCCTTGGTTTACTCTATAGACTTATCCTTGTCCATGAAACCATGGGATGGGGCTGGTTTCTGAGTCCTTCTCCTTCCCTTGCTAACCACTTTTTGTTCTGTCTTGTCTTCCTCATCTCAGACCATTTGTGATGCCCTTCTGTTTGCCTGAAATACTCTTCTCTCACCTGGTTCACCTGGTTCGCTCCAGTTAGTCTCTTGGATACAAATTTAACTGGATGTCCAGAGACACCCTCCTTGAACTCTGGTTAGTAAAGTTGCCTTTGTAGCTGTCATTGCATGATTCAGCTCTTCTAGACTTAACAGAGGCACATGTTCATGGAGACAGACTCCATATTGTTTTGCTCACCACTTAATCCCCAGTGTCTACAATCTTTGTCACACTCTAGGTTCACTGTAACTATTTGTCATGAGTGAATGAGTACCTTTTGTGTACTCTATACACTACCCATTATGAACACATCCTTTGTGTAAATTATACATGTGGAGATAAGTATATCCAGAAGTCTCCTCTCTTGTTGGCCAAGTTGAGATGGATGCGTAGTCAAAAAACGAAAGACGGATGGCAAATCTTTAGGTTCCAGGGTGATACGAAGGCTTATTCTACAGTGTTGTGGGACTGCAGAGATGAAGGTACAGAGCAGAATGAGTACAAAAGGTTAGGTAGCATCAACATAGTCCCCTGTGAGAAGAATTCACTTTCTCTGGATACCTTCCATATGTAATATCAGAGGCAAATATCATTTTTCCTTATCTAAACATGGGCTTGTAAGAGCAGTCTGCCAGTTAGGTGAAATGGTGACCCTCACAGACCCAGCTTTCATGTGTTTCTCTGGTCAGAGTCTGCGGGATTGAAGGATGACTTCTGCGAGCCTGAGCCAGTTGAATAGTTCAGGGTCAGAACTGATGCAGTCTTCACATCACGTCTCTACTCAGCCTGTGAGTTGGTTACTGTCTTACACTCTTTCATTAGCAAGCGTATGATGTTTTCTCCGCTAGGGACAAATTTTATTCTTTTGGAGGCAAATATCAATGGCAAAAAAAAAAAAAAATACACATTGTTGACAAGTATAATTTTCTGTGAAATGGTAGTGGGAAAATTGAAGATACTGTCAAATGAGAATGAACATGTGTGCTCAGCCTAACATTGAGGATAGTGTCTTCTGTAGATTAGATTTATGAAGTCCTAAGAGTATACTTTGTGCCTGTTTTGACTAGATATTTTCAGTCTTCAAGTCCACAGTTCCTCTTAACCTAGCAATTAGGAAATGGTAATTTAGTGATTGAACAATCCTTTATCTTTCTCCCCCCGAACCCTACCTTGTTTTAAGCTGCCTCTGATACATCATGGCCGTGTTACATTTTTACATGAGTATTTTGGAAACTAGAGCCATTTGAGAAAAGTGAAATGCACTTTTGACAAATCATCTGAATAATTTGGCTCATGTAAAATTCCATTTTGAACAAGGCAAGTCCTATCCCACTCACTGTGTCTTCTCCTGAGCATCTCCAAAAGTTGCATAATAACCTTGAGTACATTCTTTGGCCACAAGGATGATGATGATGCGTCTCCAAACCTCCCACCTCCAGGTATCATGTACGGGAATGGAGCATGGGGAGCTGAGCCAGTTTTTATTTTCTTTTGGCAAATAAATAAGAGAAATGAAGAAAGAGAGAGAGAAAGAAGGAAAAGAAGGAAGAGGGAAGGGGGAAGGGAAGGAAAGGGCCGGAGGGAGGAAGAGAAGGAGAGGAAAGTGCTTGGCGGAAGTCTCCAGTGGGGGGAAGTGACTCATGGTGCTTCACCGTTGATAAATCAGGGCAAAGTCTGGGGTGTTATGAGGAGCTTCTGACAGATGCTCTTCTCATATGTTGTGAGGACGTTTGTGCCGTGCCTCACTTGTTTTCAGGTGAGTTATATAACCATCAGTGGCAAGTCCATCCTTATTAGTGATTAACATTTCAGAAATCCTATGAAACAAAATGTGTTCATGCAGAGAATTTTGAAATGAATAAAACTGATATGTTAGAAATTATTCTGGACAATTCTGGAGGATTGGTTGCAATAATACTTATTTGACAGATTTCCATGTTTATTTTTTTGTCTTTCTTACTATTGAAAGGACGGTCTGTTAGCTCCGAGGAAGAGTGCAGTCAGGGGAGGAGTCTGAAGGGCTTCACACTTACTGTCAACGTTTCATTTCTTTAGGTGGATGATGGGTAAGTGGGTGTTTGTAGTCTTGTGCCTTTTCATGTGTAATAAAATTTTAATAAGAATACAAGATTTTAAGGCAGACTTAATAATCCCTAGTTTTGTGAAGTTGAGTTAGCAAAGTATAATCATTCTGGGTTGTATTGGACTTTATGTTAAAAAAAAACAACAACAACAAAGACAAAACAGTAAACATAACTCATGACGTCACATGGGCTGAGGTATGGCCATCTTTTGAGGACTACTCCAGTCGTGTGACCGATAATCAGAGCACTCGTAACTTATCTAACTTATCCTTTGAACCCTTACAGAGATGCCAATGTTCATATGCAGTCGATGTGTAAGTAGCTCTTCTTTCTTCTACATAAAGCTAGAAGACGGAACATTGAAAATGGAGCTGCCTTTTCTAGAGCCAAGTGTAATTGAAAATGAAAGTTGTTCATTGTCTGAACACAGTCCAAGCCACTGAGCAATTCGATTAATTCTGGGAAGATAGATTCATCAAAGGTTAGAGCTGGAAGAAACCTCAGAGATGATCTGATTTTCTTCTTCAGATATAAATGGGGAAATGATTACAGTCCCCAGAAGCTTTAGTCACACAGATAGATAGTGCAAGAGCTAGTACTCTAGAGATTCCAGAACTTTCTTCACTGTACGAGGAGTTCCCTCACTCTCGTCTCCGGAATTGTTGATGTGAATGAAACCAAAGCTAACAAACAACAGCAATAAAACTAGGATTCTGTGGCAAAGGAACTTTTTGACATATTGCCTCTTATACCCCTCTTGTGGATTTATAGGGCATGTTAGTGAGATAAAGCCTCTGAAAATCTCTACAGTAAAGTGTTCTATAATTGTTTAATCCACTGTTTCCCAAATTTTTCAACAAACCCCTCTTGTATGAACAGTACATTTTAAATAAGTTTCCTGTAAAATTAGCCAAATCACCTTTTCTTACACAGTCTAATCAAATGACAGATGAGTTTTTAAAGTTGGGTTAACTGATAGGGAGCCGATACATTGACCTTGATATACACAGGTAGTCTCTCAAAAAGGAGGTCAGTTTAAAAAAAAAATAAGGAGGTCAGTGTTCCAAAAGTGCTTGCCAAACTCTGTGTTCATGGCATAGCGAGGGGACTGAGGAGAGGGCATGAGGTTCTCTTCAATGAACATGGAACATGCTGATGAAAATGGTAGAAATTACGTTGTCAATATAGGTGGTAGGCTTGGGTGGCGGGAACAGACTGAAGAGAGAGAGAGAGAGGAGTCAGAGCCACTTCAAAGGGACAGGTGTCTGACCCTGAGCTTGGCTCGCTGGGGTGATCCCAGACCAAATAAAAATTCCAGAAAGTGTCATGAGGAAGATGGTTAGTTTGAGGGAAGTAGATAGGAAGGAAGGACATCAAACATAGGTGTGCTAAAGCTTAGTAGGACAATATGCCACTTCTGTGAGATTATCCCGGAATCGCACAAGAAAAGTCGTGCACATCTAAACTCCTAAAACTTTTCCTTCTTAACTTCGTCATTTTCCTTAGCCTGTCCTGGATTCTCGTGTCGTTGGTGGAGTATTTGTTTTTTCACTCCCAGGACAGTGTTTTAGGGGACAAAGACATTCGTTGTTCTTTTTACGAAGTCCCACAGGTTTTGGCACAGTATTCCGTAGGAGTCCTACTTCGGACGAGTGTCCGTGACTGACTAACCCGACAGAACCACCCGGCGCGCGTTGTGCACATCGTGCGTGACTCTAGGTGAAGCGTTAGCTCCGGTGTTGCTTCTGTCGAGAGGTTTCATGTCTACTCAAGACAGCACACTAAGAAAGAAAAAAACCAATTATCTAAGCCCTTGACAGAGAACGTTTCCCTAAGAGAGAGGTCAGAGATGTCTTCATGAAGAATGTGGTGTTGGAAATGGTCATAAGGAAGGTGGTGTTGGCGGGTATGTTCGTTTCTGACTGCCATCGTTAACTGTCACAAACCCAGGGTCTTAAAATGACACAGACTTTCTAGCTTGCAGTCCTGGAGGTCCTTCTTAGGAGGCTAAAATGAAAGTACTTGTAGGGCTGCATTCCTTCTAGAGGCTCCTTGGAGGGAATCCATCCTCGACTTCTGTAGCTCCCAGAGACTTCCGGTATCCTTTGACTTACAGCCTTTTACTGTGTTTTTAATGCACATCCCTGCAACCTCTGCTTCCGCTTTAGGACCCTCCTGATTCTGTGCTAGAAGGAGCCTGTGGTTATACTGGGCCCACCTGGATAATCCAGAATAATCTCTTCATTTTAAGATCCTTAATGATACCTGCAAAATCCCTTTTTTCATAAAGGTAACATGTTCCCGGGTGTGGGGTTTAGGACAGGGAAATCTTTATGGACACATTTTTCTTCCTATCCTGGTAGGGAATATACATGAGCCAAGTTAGGGAAAGTAGGAAAGAGCATGGAAGTGTATAGTTAAACAGTAAAATGATGAAAACAAGACGTAGAGTACGTGTTAGGCACTGGGGTAAACAGACCGGCTACTGGCAGGTCTGAGGTGCAAAGGGCTTTAAAATCGAGGACGGGAGATTTAGGTTTCGTTCACTTACTACCAGGGAACCATTTCAACGGTTTGTAAAGCAGCTCGCCTTGTGAAAGAGTATTTATAAGCGATTGGGTAGGTGGGATTTGTGGAAGAGCCTGGCAGAAGGGGGAGTCGGAAGCCACGAGACCCGCAGGTACAGACTTGGACGTTTCTTTGCTGATCCTCCGCATGCGTGGACACTTAAGACACGTCTGCAGATCATTTGATCAAAGCCTTGAATTAGAGTGGCAGTCGAACATCTCACAAATCCATAATTTTAGGTCTTATCTGAATTTGCACACTGGTCATGGTTATTTCACGACCATGATGGTCTCTGAAGCGGAGCTCTAACTGAGGGGTCAGTCCGTGGTTTTCCCTTGGTTCCTCACAGTCTGGCCTTTCCCCCTGATACCTGTGTTTCACTGGCGAGTCTGAATGGGGCCCTTTTTCTCAAGTGGGGAACTCCCCCCTGTGGCTGTGGAAATAACTCGAATGAGCAGCTCTTTTGACATTGTGCTGCGTTTTCTTCATCAGTTCTTATCTTCGTTCATTATCTTCCTATGCAGCAACTACTAGCCATATGGGGCTGTTTAATTTTAAATTAATGAATTGATTAATTCTTCGTGGATGGAAGTACTTCTATCAGACTGGATATTTAAATGCCTCTGACCGGAAGCTTTTGTTGTTTTTAACTGGAAAAGTTCAGGAGTTCATTGGATAAGAAGTAGCAGTGCTTCTGTGATGTGGTGTGTTTGTATGTGTGTGTTTGCGTTGTTACAAAGCCATGGAGCCTGAATTCTGTTTAACACGAGTGTGAAGGGCCCCACGGGCTCTGGCCGCAGAAGGGGTGGGACCGCGCCGATGACGGATACTTCTAGCTTCTGCTTCCCTTGCCCTCTGGGCTCTCCCGTCCCTCGCCTGTTGCAGTGCAGGAGTTCGGCCCTTTCCCTAACCGCACTCTTGCTTGCCCGTTAGTGTCAGAGCCACGAGTTCTGCAGCTGGCTTTTAACCCAGTGGCAGTCAGTGAGTGTTAGACCTGGGACGTTTGCGGGAGCGACAGGACGAGGTGTCCAGCTGGTGGTTCAGCTGGTAGGGTCTGAGTCTGGGCTTCTGAAAGTTGCCATTAGGGAGAGCTTCCCTTACAAGAAAGCCAATGCAGAGGAAAGAAAAGCTAGTGTGGAAAAGAAAAGAAAAGAAAGAAAGAAAAGAAAGGGCCTTGGTCTTGGTGATAACTATTCGAGCCCTAGGATCCAACTATGACTGCAGCCGAAACTCTTCCCTGCATTTTTGGTTTGTAAACTGGTATATTGTCTTTATTATTTAAACTGATTTTAGTCCTACATCTCTCCATCTCAGTCAGGGTTCCACTCGAATCCCTTACACACACAGCGCCTAGGATCTCACCAGGGCTCCGCGCTCCCGTCAAGCCCCCCCCCCCCCAATGCTGACCAAGGTCTTCAGACTGTTCGCCAGGCTTGCTCACCTTGTGCTCTCAGCGGGAGGGAGCGGGACTCCTCACTTCCTCCTGATAACTGGCAGTCATGAAGTCTCGCCAAATGGGAAAGTATTATTGGTGGCACCAATGAAAGCATTTCGGAAAGTAGAATTTCATGGTCTTAATGAGAGTTGGAACCTGGTTGGTGATTCTTCATCTAATATTTTTCCTGTTTATAGAATTATAAGAACAGACACATAAGTCCTTATTCAGTTCAACTGATTTAAATTTAATACCAGTCTAGCACAATTGTGTGTAGAGGTGCTTAAATATTCATTTTGTTTTTCTCTGTTATCAGCCCTTTCTGTTTTTGAGTCATCTGCAAGTTAGATAAACATACTCTGATATAAATTTTTGATAAAAATAGACAATTTCAAACCATGTATTACAGCATCGTGCAGAGCACTAGCACCCGTCAGGGGTGATAACAGGCAAAATATGCAATATGCAGTGTTTGGGGAATTTGGCTAATCAGTCCTAAGTTCACGTAAATCAGCTAATTAGGAGAACAGAAATATAAACTAGAAATAATGATAATGTTTAGTGCCGTTTTAAATCAAATGTCTTTGACATTATCCAGATCAAGCAGTGTAATAACCTTAAAGCAAATAGAGATATCGTCGGTTTGGCATCCCTTTTGTTCTCACTTAACATTTGGTAAGTCCCAGAAATTTCCATTTCATCTTCCATGTGAGTGTGACCTTATTTGGAAGTAGGGTCTTTGCTGTTGTGATCAAGTTGACATGAGGTCATTAGGGTGAGCCCAGTGTAACAGGCGTCCTTTTTGAAGGAGAGACCCAGAGACAGACACGTGGGAAGAATGCCATGTGACCGCTCAGGGATTTTGTGATGTGTCTACAAGCACAGGAATGCCAAGAATTGCCAGGAACTTCAGAGGCAAAGAGAAAGGCATGGAACAGTCTCCTCCTAAGCCTTTTGAGAGAGCATGGCCCTGTCAAAACCTTGATTTAGAGTTTCTTGCTTCCAGAACTGTAAGAGAAAATGTTTCTGTTGTTTTAAGCCCCAGAGTTTAGGCTACTTGGTGTTAGAGCAGCTCTAGAAAACTCCTATATCTAGGCATGGACGTAAGTGTCCAGAATTCACTTGAACCCCCCTTTTGAAATTAGGCCCCTATAGACTCATCTCAATTCCTTTGGCAATGTTTTAGCTGTCTGTAATTCTCCAAAGATGATTGAAGATGAATTGATGATGACATTTCCAAGTATTTTAATCTTCTAGGATGTAATTTCTCTAGGTGTATGCAATTTTCAAGACGTGAGATCTATCGCCTCACTGTTCACTCATTTAAAGCTTTCAGTGGTTGCTAACTGTATATTTGGGAATTGGCTAGGCACTGGAGATACAGATACATTCCTGGGCTTGAAGAGTTTTTGGATAAATAAGGATGATAGGACAGTTAAAATATCAGTAGCATATAGAACATTGGGAAGAGAAATACCAGCAGTCCTGGGAGGAAGCATGAAGAATGTGCCTATCCAGGAACGCTCACCATAGGTTTGAATTTAGGTCTGAATGCAGTACAATGTGGGCAGTGGCCTAAGTCAAATATAAATAAATAGGTAGATGAATATATTTATTAATTAATTAAAAATAAATCCAGGGAATAAAAGAGCATTAGATACAACATGGATATAGGAGCAACAAGAAGCTTTCTGGGAATTTAGGTAAGTAGCCACGTTAGGAATGCAGGGCAGGTGTCAGGAGAGAGCTGGAGAAGGTGGTCAGAGCTCGTTCATGGTAGAGTTTGGATTTCTTCCTGAAGGTCGTAAGCTGCCATTGAAGTGGCTATCAGCCCCTCCAAACAACTTGAGTACTAAGCCAGACTCTTCCCAAAGGAAACAAGTAGCAGTGAAAAACCAAAACAACTTTGTCAATCCCCAGTATTGATTTAAATTATTTTTGTTTTAACTTTAGTTATGCATAGACATAAAAGTGGAATTTTGGGGGTACCTGAGTGGTTCAGTCAGTTGAGCCTCTGGCTCTTGGTTTTGGCTCAGGTCATGATCTCTGGGGTTCTGGGATGGAGCCCTGTAGGGCTGCACACTCAGCGGGGAGTCTGCTTGCCGTTCTCTCCCTCTGCCCCTCCCCCCTAGTCCCTAGCTCTTTCTCTTTCTCTAAGGTGAATAAATAAATCTTTAAAAATAAGTGTCTGGGGGGCACCTGGGTGGCTCAGTGGATTAGGCCGCTGCCTTCGGCTCAGGTCATGATCTCAGGGTCCTGGGATCGAGTCCCGCGTCGGGCTCTCTGCTCAGCAGGGAGCCTGCTTCCTCCTCTCTCTCTCTCTGCCTGCCTCTCTGACTACTTGTGATTTCTCTCTGTCAAATAAATAAATAAAATCTTTAAAAAAAAATAAGTGTCTGGAATTTATGTGCATATAACTCATATGCAGTGAAAATATATTCATAATCAAATACCATAACCCCATGAAACTAATCAATTTCAACTTAAAAAATTATGTTATATGAAAATAAATGATTTTCTGAGGCTAAATCATACCTACCATACTATAAATTATTTTTTAAATTTTTAATTAGGGCTTTTATATGAATAACATCTCTTCATGCAACACTGATAAAATCATGAACCTCTAGATGAAAATACACAACTTCTCCTCTGAGATTTCCCAACCTACCAAAAGCCAAGAGCATATCTGGCAATTTAATAAAATTTCATGAAAATCTGTAACAGAAATACATTTCTTTTGTATTATAACTTTTGTAGTGGGACAAGAAAGAGTAAAAACTAACTCTATCCAAGGAAAATTCTTGACTATTTAACAAGAGGAAGTAGAAAAACCTAATAATTCAACAAGAGTTCTAGGTTTTTTCCAATTACACGGTTTAAAACCTGTAGTCAAACTAGTAGCATTATTGGTTCCACTATAGGTGTTACTACCGCATGTGGGGGAATAAATCACTTCCAGCGTCAGCTTTTTCTCTGTGAGCCGCTGTAAAACCTTCACCGTCCCGTCCTTCTGATAACCTCTCTCTTTCACTTAGCACAGATGCAAGCCGTTTCTTTCTCATTAATTAACCCATGACAAGAAAACAAAAATTGAAATACAAGAGCCCTTAAATTGTTTAACAACTCTTTATTATAACTCAAAATAGGCTTTTACCCAATGTATTCTATAACTCGAGTAATATTTTGTTAAAAAATTGGTTTGTCCATTGATCCTCTTTGGAAAAGATACTGTATTACAGCATTTTAAAGATTCTGTCTCTCTGTCTATCTGATAGATTGAGGGGGAGCAAGGGAAGAAGTAGAGGGGGAAGGAGTCTCACGTAGTCCCCGCACTAAGTGCAGAGCTGACGCGGGGCTTGATCTCATGACCTGAGACCATGATGTGAGCGTGAGCAAGAGGGTAGAGTCAGATGCTCAACCCATAGGGCTGCCCAGGCGCCTGCATAGGACGGCATTTTAAAGCACGTGTTCCTAAAGCAGCATTTTAGACTGGTCTTGCCTGTTTGCCACCAGGTTCATTCTCCTCTTTCCAGTTTGAAGGTTTCCCACGTGGTTGGCCAAGACCGAGTAATAAAATAAGCGAAATAGGAATATTTTCCTTCTTTTCTTTCATCCTTTAGCATTATGTATTTGTTCCCGTATACAGTAAGTGCTCAGGCATTCTGACACTTACTGAGGATATAGTGCGGGGTTAAAAATACCAGGGGTGGTTACAGAGAGGCAGGCAGAGAGAGAGGAGGAAGCAGGCTCTCTGCTGAGCAGAGAGCCCAATTCGGGGCTCGATCCCAGGACCCTGGGATCATGACCTGGGCCGAACGCAGAGGCTTTAACCCACTGAGCCACCCAGGCACCCCCATTTTATTTTAATATTGCTGTTCAAGGAAGATTACATTAAAATGAGTGCTTTTATATGTGAATCCCTTACGATTTGGTATCTGTATAGCTACTGCTATTTACAAAGATTATACATTTGAAATTGTTCTTTTTTTAATAAAATCTGAAATCCAATTTATGTTATCCAATCTATACAGTGTATCAAAAAACAAACCAGAGTTATTATTAACCAAAGCACTGAGTATAAACAGTACAATTTAGAATAACTGGAGTAAATAATAAAGTTTAATTTCAGGTAAAATTAATCTTTAGTATCAACTAAAACAAGTTTTAAGTATTTTATCCAGTTATGAGCCCACAATGCTTTATCAAGCCTGTAACCATCAGTATTGTCCAGTATAATAACCACTAACCACATGTGGCTACTGAGCATTGGAAATGTGGCTTGTGTAACCGAGGAGCTGAGTTTTAAATTTACTTTAATTAATTTAAAATTAAATAGCCCCATGTGGCTAGTAGTTATCATATAGACAGTTCTGCACATTGAAAACTTACATAACTTATTATATAAGTATGTTAA
>NC_081557.1:101062245-101084731 GCF_022355385.1 Mustela nigripes
TGCGTTCGGCCCAGGTCATGATCCCAGGGTCCTGGGATCGAGCCCCGCATTGGGCTCTCTGCTCAGCAGAGAAGCCTGCTTCCTCCTCTCTCTCTGCCTGCCTCTCTGCCTACTTGTGATCTCTGTCAAATAAATAAATAAAACCTTTAAAAAAATAAAAAGAAAATAAAATGATTACAGGATAGGAGCTGAGTTAGAAAACTCTTGTTGAGAATTTCCTCCTTAGCTAATGTCACAGACATAGACTTTGTAAGAACAGGATGTTCTTGAAGCAATATGGGAATTATAGAATTTAAAAAAATTATTTTTAAAATGTAGAAGGAAATTTTACTCTAATTCTGTTGATCTGCATGGAATTGGATACTTCTCAATGAGCTTTACATCCTTTAATTAAATATTTACAGTAAGTATAAAGATGTTCTAAAAGCTACCTGTCAGCGGTACACTAAGTTCACTGAGAATTTCAAAGACTGTGTCTGCGGTCATCACATTTATCTTTCAACATCACTGAATTCCTCTGGGACCTCTGCATATTCTCAAGCAGTATTTATGACCAAAATGGTGCTGCTTGTAAGGTTACATACGTGAATTGTAATTTTTCTCAACTGTAAGTCATTCACTGCAATCACTACACATCGCTTTCCTGCCCAGTTTTGCCTTTTCCAAATACAGGCATGACTTTGTAGCTCTCAGTTTTTATTTTTATGTATCTATGTATGTATGTATTAATTTATTTAACTCTTTTTAGTTATCTTAGAGAGAGAGAGTGGGTGTGGAGTGAGGGGTGAGGGACAGAGGGAGAGAAACTCAGGCTGACTCCCGCACTGAGTGTGGAGCCGGATGTGGAGCTTGATCTCATGTTCCTGAGATCATCACCCGAGCCGAAACCAGGAGTTGACACTCAGCTGACTGAGCCAGCCAGACACCCCAGTAGCTATTAGTTTTTAGGTTACGTCCCCAGACCTGGATTTTATCTAGTTTTACCTAGCATTTTATCATGTTTCTCATGAAGTAAAGTAAGTCTGTATTTGTGACTCCGCAGGTTTCCTTTAGATTTGCTCTGAGTATCTGTAGCCAGACCGAGGAACAGTTCTTTATGGGGGGAGGGAGTGACGGTGAGAGAAGGCAATTCTTACATAGATTCAAGAATAAATTGGAAATACATGTTATTCCATATCGAGACTAGCTAATAAATAATCCTCTGTTTACCAGCACCGAGCTACCGTAAGATGGGCGGCAGAAACACTTTAATCTCCCTTATGTTCTTCTCCTTTGTCTTGTGTTCTAGATGCTTCAGAAATTAGAAGAGGTATTCTTTAGATATGGTGGTTCAGCCAATGCACAGATCTCTTAATCTTTGGTATAAAATATCAAAGATATATAATATAAAATCTTAATCTTTGGTATAAAATCAACTGTACGTATATTCCTCTACATTAAAGTTCCATTTGGTCTAACTTTGTCTTGGAACTTTTAACTCAAACGGAGTAATCTGAACTTGAATTTTGCTTGTAAAGTGTTACAGTGGCCCTTCACATTCATATGGGGACTTCAAACTGGGATTTAATTTGTTCCATTTTATGTTAAATATGGTATAAGATGCTGGTTAAGAATTTTGAATCTTCAGTGACACAATACTGAAAATTAGCCAGTCTGAGTAAATTTTGCCTCTGGAGGATTCTGTGCTCACTGAGAGATTGAACTCAACCGATTTCCTCTAGGAAATGATTATATTTCCGTGTGTTCAGTGTGTGCCCTGCTTTCTGTTCCAAACTGGGGAGCCTCTCTGGCTCCTGGTTTATGTTAGTGCCTGATTATATGTATCTGTCTTCACACTGGAGGGTAGTAGAAAATAAGATTGGAGTTGAGACTGTAGCTTGGTAAATATCTAAATGTCTTTTATTTCCTCCCCTTCCCTCCCCTCCTCTCATCTTCTCTTACCTTCTCTCTCTTTTTTAAAAAAATTTTTTAATTTTTTATAAACATACATTTTTATCCCCAGGGGTACAGGTCTGTGAATCAGCAGGCTTACACACTTCACAGCACTCACCATAGCACATACCCTCCCCAATGTCCATAACCCGACCCCCCTCTCCCGACGCCCCTCCCCCCAGCCACCCTCAGTTTGTCTTACCTTCTCTTTTTAAATAAGGCTTCACTCCTAGCATGGAACCCAAGGTGGGGTTTGACCTCATAACCCTGAGACCAGGAGCAGGGTGCTCAACTGACTGAGCCACCCAGGTCCCCTCCTTGTGTTGTGTTTACCAGGTACCATCCTTTGGATGAGGTTTCAAAAATAAATCCTACATTTTTATAGTAAGCCAACTATCGTGAACATCGATAATTGCATCCCTCTGAGAACCATCAGATATTTTGGTTTCCTAAAGGAGGGAGCCCGGTTGCACTTTCTTTTTAAGTAATTAATTAGCCAGTTCATTCATTTGGGGAAAATTTAAGTTAGGCATCAAAGTACATAGGGTGTCTTGGAAAGAAATAGTGGTTAACATTTGAACATAAGTGAAAGTATTTAAGGCTTGTGGAAATTTAGTGGACAGATAGCATCTTGGCTGTCTTTTAAAATAAATTTCGTGTATTGAGAAAGATTTTACTACTATCAGCTCGTAGCAACATAATTGATTGCTGGAGGTTGTTACTGCAAGATAAGATTCCTGTTATCTGCCTTTCGGAAAAGGCTCCTCTCCTGCCTTATTCCGTGGGCGGGGCAGAGCCACTGGAAACCAGGGAAGTGCACAGGCCCTACGCTGTGCATTTTAATCCACTGATTTGGCTCTTCAGCCTTATGAATTCCAAAGGCTGGGAGCTGAGTGGATGCTCAGGCCTTGGCAAATGAAGAGAAGGGTTCAGGGCTACCACAGGCGGAATCAGAGAAGGTACAGATGCGCAAACTCAACGTAGCAGCGTCGTCTTGCAGAATGACTGGAAATCGGTGGTTTCCCTGGCTCATCCACATTCTGTCTTGCATCTGGCTGGGATGGAAAATTTTATTCTTGGTCCAAAGCCTTTTGAATTCACTAAACTCTGTCTTGAAACAGTGACAGTGACTTTCCCTTTCTCTGAAGCCATTAACTGCCAAGAATGCTTCCTTGGGGGGTTTTCTGTGACGGAATTCTGTCTGAGAGGAGGGGCCTTTCTCTCCTTCCTTCCTTCTCTCCCTCCCTCAGTCCCTCCCTCTTCCGTTTTAGAGCTCAAAGTTGAATTACAATAATCCAATTCACCTTTTTGAACTTGAGGCAGTGAAAGCCCAGATAGGTTGAGCAGTGCCAGGGTTAGAACTAGACCTTCCATTTTTTGATCCCGGTGTTTTTGCAGCGTACATGTTGCCTCCCTACGATACAAGCAAATGCTGCCTGCCTGAGCGCCTCCTGCGCGTAAGATGCTGCTGTAATCCGCGGGATGTGAATGAGACAAAAGCTGTTTGCTCCCCGTCTGTGTTCAACCAGCGGCAATAAGTCACATACATGTGATCATTGCCTTTTTTGTTTTAATCCTAGGGAAGCAGGATTTAAGTCTCGGTCATCTTTTACTTCCCCTGAATTTGTCTGATTACATCTCTCTGTGTTACCTGCTCACCCCGGAGCACAGGCAGTGAGTGGGCGGAGTCCGCGCCAGCCACACCCCCTCAGCCCCTGGTGGGGCAGGTTTCAGAAGCGCTCTACAGCTGGAGAACCCCTCCCCCAGCTTTGTTTACAAGGTATAACACTGTTCAAAAGTTCCTGATTTCTCTAGGAGTCAAAAGAGAGTAACTATGGAAACATAGGAAAAAAGAAGCTTTTGCAGTGACTAAGTTCCTCACCCTCACGGATCTGAACGTCCAGCCGGAGGTGTGAGAGGAGTTTCCAGAGCCCCTCGGTACCTCCTTCTCTTCCATCCAAACCCCCAGAAAGGAACCGGAGAACTTCCTACTCCAGTTCCTCCTCATCCCACGTCGTGCTCAAGGAAAGGACTGGACCTGAATTTCTAGTTGCTGTGGCAAAACTGTGTTAATAGAGCATTAACTTTCTAAGGGAGAAAACAATTACTGCCTTTCTCTGGGCATCCGAGAGGATGCAGGATGCAAAGGAACTCTTAGGTATTTCTTCCCTCCCTCAGGGAGGGGGTGCCACTTCCTCTGGTTTTCACCACAGAGGCGTCTCTTCACAGAGAGTTCCCTGACATTGCAGAGCTGTCCCGAGAAGGAGATGCTTCTGGCTGGGCAAGCGAAGGTTGCTACGTGCTAACACCACCCCCAGCTTCCATACCATTCAGCCTCCTTGCTGGTCCTGCAAACTGCTCCATTGTCTGTATTTTCTACATCTTACTTAATCCTCACCACAATTATATAAAAATGCTACTATAATTTCCATTTTGCAAATGAAACATTGGTGACATCTCTAAGGTCAATAGGCCTTAGAGGTCTTTGTTTCCAACAAGTATCTTCCCTGACTTCCAAGCCCCACCTTACATCCACTTTCCGCTCCCAGCCTTGCCCCTCTTGAACAGACTCCCCTTCTCTGTCTGCTGATGGGATCCCTGTGCCTCGCTTGCTGGTGCACTTGAAGACATCTCTGTACACTGTTGAAACAGCTTGCTGCTTCTTAGAAGGAAGAAAGAGGCCAACTACATAATTTCTCAGTTTTCGATTATTGTGTTTTATAAGCACAAATTTTTCTACAGTGCTCAGCGAGGAGGAAATCCAAATAAAATACCTAACAATTGCTTTTAGATATGTTCCTCTTTTCACTATTTGTCAGAGATCAATTTTATAGAAAATTTGGTGCGAGAAAATGCTTTTCTGTACATACAAGGGATGATTGTTATTCTATGCAAATTATACTTCAATTTTTAAAAGTAGAGTAAAGGTTAATTTTAGATAATAATAAACATTGTTAAGAGAATCAAAGGGGGGAAATGAGATGGAGCAAAGAAAACTTTTTTAAAAAGAAAACTTGGGAGATTTCCCTATATTTGTTTTTGAGCATTTCATTTTTTAATAGCTTGTTGGTTCAAGAAAAAAATTGCAATTATCATATTTTAAGCTTCAGTACACAGTATATAAAAGGAAATCCCAATTTTAAATGTTCTTCTTCCACACACATCTCTGCCTTCAGAATTAGCAATGTATTATCCTAAAAACTTGCTAATGATAGCTATTAACAATGATGCAGGACGAGGGAGCCCAAACTTGCATCTGAAGTTTGGTGCTTTGGGGAAGGGGAATTATTTTAGGACTGAAAATTGCAAGAGATGGAACCTACAAATGGCGAGGCGAGTTAATGGTAAGCAGAACGTCTTAGCAACAAAAAGAAACCCATCCACATCAGTAAGGGAAAAAAGAAAACTATCCTCACAGAGTGAATACAGCTGAGGATATGCATTATAGGTAGCCCACAAAACCCAGGAAGTCAGGATGACATTTCCTACAAAGTATACAGCAAAGTAGAAGAAAATGCAATAAAATGTCTCTCATTTCCTCCATTATCTCTCAGAATAGACTCCTAGATTAACTCTGGAGGTGATTTTACCTTGGGGGGTGGGGGGACCAGCAACATTGGCAACATGTTTGCATTGTTGATTTAGGGATTGGCTTTCTCTGACTCCTGGAGAGATCTGTTTTCATTCTACTAGATTAGAGCAAGGACTCAAGTCCCCTTTGTTTTCAAGGAGACCTTTTCCAGAGAGAGAGAGAGAGAGAGAGAGAGAAAGAGAGAGAGAGAGAGGGCAGCTGCCTCCTTTCCCTTAGTAACCAAAGAAAATTCTTCATGTTCCTCCGTGTTGCCCCTCCTCTCCAGCCTCTCTCTCCTCCTCTCCTTTCTTCTCTTGCTTTTCTCTCTTGTCTTCCTCTTTATTCTCCTTAAGTTTGTCTTGACAGGAGGAGGGATGGAACCTTACTTTTCTGGTCTGTGACCCATCCTGTGGACTAGAGTCAAACTGAAACGCGGGTTGGCATGGCCACTTTTTAACTGAGCTCTCCATGGTGGATGGTACATCCAGGGGCAGCAAGAAGATGGACCCTTTTACTGTTTGTGGGTTAATTCAGCCGTTAGAACGATAAACAAAAGATGTTAACACTTGAAATGGAGCTGTGGTGTCTAATAGCCTCAGGTTTTCTGAATGCAGCCGAGTATGAGAAAGGCAGATAGCTCTAAGAAGCCAAAATACGGACCAGGAGACTCATGGTTCCCGTGCACTTGATCAGAGCCCGTTACACTTTCACAGGCTCTTCGTACATCATTTAACATGTTTGGTCTACTGAATCCACAGCCGAATAGATAAGACATGTTGAAAATGTGCTATGGTGGGCCAGAGGACTGTTTCTAATACCAGCAAGTATGACTGTGGGAAGCCTGATGTCAGTGCGGCAAAAAGGGAAAGACCCATAATCTGGAAGATGGGAACTCTAATGGTAGGGACAATAAAACATATTACTTCATGTAGACATAATACTTAAAGTGCTGGGTAAATATTTGATACTTAATTTACATTCTATTTTTCTTTTTCCTCTGGAAACATTGTCTGACATTTCAGCCCCCAAATCAGGGCTCGTAATATAGCCCTGAGTTTGGAGAGAAGTTTTATGATCAGGGCACCCCATTTAAAATAGCAGAGCCGTATATGGGTCCCATAATAAGCTCATACTTAACTTGAGCTGAAATGTTAACATGGAAACATGGAAATGTTAACATGGAAACATATTTGGGTATTTAAAAATAGAACTATAGTGATTCATAAAATTCAGAAATGTTGAACAGTAATAATGGCTGCTCTTATTAAAAGCTATTTTAGGCACTTTATATGCAGTAACACATTTATTTATCATACTTATTCGGAATCAGGTGCAAGTCTTCTTTCCCCATCAGAGCTAGATTATTTCATTCTCTACCATGTATTAACGACTAATTGCTGAGTTTTGGATCACACTTTTTGCGTACTAGAAGCTTAGTAGATTTTGTGGGCATAATAATTAATTAAATCTACTGTAAAATTTCATTGGCACTCTGTCCTTTCTTGTAATTTATTTCTTAACACGGCAGGGGTAATATATGTATGAGGTTTAGCAGAACAAATACATAAATTAAGCATGGATGGCTAGCTCAAGTTAAGTATGAGACAATATTTATTAGCTTCTGTTGGTCATAAATTACTATTATTTAGGGCAGTTTAAATATTCACACAGAGGAAAAATAGGCCCTAAAATAAGACTTAATTCGGATTTAAAGCTGTCAGTTCAGAACAGCTTTGGTCCCAACTAGGAGTTTGATAATCTCATTTTAGATGCTGGCACATTTACCCTTGCTGCCATCTTACCTTTCATTTAATCTGAATTCGTTAATTTTATATAATGTCAGTAGTAGGTTAAATTACTGTAAGAATAATCTGTACTCCTTAAAATCGATGACAAACGAGGCCAGACCCAATTTTATATAGACATTTTATTTATTTTTTTAAAAAGATTTTATTTATTAATTTGACAGATCACAAGTAGGCAGAGAGGCAGGCAGAGAGAGAGAGGAAGTGAAGCAGGCTCCCTGCCGAGCAGAGAGCCCTATGCGGGGCTTGATCCCAGGACCCTGAGATCATGACCCAAGCTGAAGGCAGAGGCTTTAACCCACTGAGCCCCCAGGTGCCCCGAATACAGATGTTTTATTTATTTATTTTTTTTTTAAAGATTTTATTTATTTATTTGACAGACAGAGTTCACAAGTAGGCAGAGAGGCAGGCAGAGAGAGAGGAGGGAAGCAGGCTCCCTGCTGAGCAGAGAGCCAGATGCAGATGCGGGGCCCGATCCCAGGACCCTGAGATCATGACCTAAGCCGAAGGGAGAGGCTTTAACCCACTAAGCCACCCAGGCGCCCCAATACAGATGTTTTAGATTCACAACCTGCTTACTCTTCCATGTGGTCGAGGACTCTTCAACTATTGACTGGTTGTGCTGCAGCAGATTTTATTGGAAGTCCGCTGCTTATGGTTTACATAGCAGCTGTCTGCTCCGATGACACGGTAACTTACTAGGTTCCAGCCTACTTTACAAAGCCCTATTATCTAAATAAGCGAGTGTGCATGGCTAACTTGGCGACCTCAAAAAGTGGCGGCAAGGAGTAGCGCGATGCTTTTGCTAGCTATTTTTAGATGTACGACTAGACCACGTTTGAGACCAGTGAAGTTTATCAGGAACGGTTTCACTTTTCTATACTTCATCTGTCTTCTAAAATCTAGTGCTTCTCATCAGCCTTTAGGTGGCCAGTCATCGTAGAAGTTTAGAACTCTGACTCAGAGTTCAGATAGACCCAGGTTTAAATTCTGGCTCTGCCTCTTGGTGATGTGTCCTTAGACAAATTTCTCTTTTCTTTTTCTGTTTCTTTTCTTTTTTTTCTCTTCTCTTTCTTTCTCCTTCCTTCTTTCCTTTGACTTTATTTATTTAGAGAGTGAGAGAGTGAGTGGGGGAAACGGTGGAGGGAGAGGGAGAGAGAAAGGATCTCAAGCAGACTCTGCACTGAGGGCAGAGCCTGACACAGGGCTGGATCTCATGACCTTGAGATCATGACCTGAGCTGAAATCAAGAGCTGGAGGCTCAACCAACTGAGCCACCCAGGCATCCCTTTAGACAAGTTTCTTAATCTCCCTTGATTCAGTTTTTTCTTCTATAACAAAGATAATAATCATACTTATTTCATAAGGTTGTCAAGATTCCTCTCTTGGACTTGTGCCTAGCACATACTAAGTACGTGATAATTGTTACCATTATGGTGCCCTAAGTCCTTTAGTACGGTATCCTGCCAAATCTTTTCAACTTTACAAATTGCTTCTCATTCTAAATGACCTTAATCTACCTTTTGTTTCCTGCCAAATAAAAGAACTCATTCTTCCAATGTAATGGATAGAGTTCAAGTGGAACTTAGAAGGAAAGCAATTTAATTATATTAATTTTTTCTAAGCTGTGAGTCACTGGGAGCCATAGTCCTTCAAGAATTATTTGTGTTTTAAGAAGAGATTTCTGATTTTCTTTTATATAATTAATTGTTGGAGATGGAGGCAAGGAATTAGGTCAAAAAGCAAGACTGTAGACAACTTAGGGAAAAGGTAGTTCTGGGGCATGTTGCCATCCAGGCTGATTGGCTCACCCAGGCATAGCTCACACTGAGCAATGAGAAGTTCAACCTTTTTGTCACCGTGTTTTTCTTTCTCCCTCTTCTGAAAGCAAACATTCTTCAAAAACTCTGACTTCTTTGGCAGAGGCAGTGAGATCTACAATGAAAAGAAGGGTTGGGAGGGCCAGATATGAACAGCATTGGTGGCTGATTTTATGTAGTCACATGTAAGTAGGGGACGAACTTTATTCTCAAGGGTACAGAAATCAATACTTCATGCTAGGTTTGGACATATAGGTAGATATGTAGCAGCTCCTTGGGCAATTATCTCGGTAGGAAATAGTCCATCTTAGGAAAAAAACATCAGTTATTTGGAGATTGGCTTTGTCTTCTTCTTTTTTTTTTTTAAGATTTTATTTATTTATTTGACAGACAGAGATCACAAGTAGGCAGAGAGGCAGGCAGAGAGAGAGGAGGAAGCAGGCTCCCTGCTGAGCAGAGAGCCTGATGCGGGGCTCGATCCCAGGACCCTGAGATCATGACCTGAGTGGAAGGCGAAGGCTTAACCCACGAGCCACCCAGGCGCCCCTTGGCTTTGTCTTCTTAACAGTGAAAAGTGTGATGGGGATTAGTCATCACTGTTGAGTTTAAGTGAAAATGGCTGATTTTCTCATAAAGACAATTTCATTGTTGAGTAGAGAACCTAGTGCCGTTCTGACTTCTGCTTTTGGTAGCAAAAGTTTTGGGAGAACGAATACTGGGAACAAAAGAAGTCAGGTAGGACTTGCCACAGGTATGCCTTTCTGGACACAATACACTGTGGTTGCCATGTTTGCCCCAGGGACGAAGGTGAAGGTACCAGGCCTGCTCTTCAGATACTTAAAATTCCATATGTCTGTGGACAGAATTTTCCATAGTAGATCCAAGAAGTCCTAAGCAGAGTAGGGTCTAGTGGAGTGGCACTTTCTGGTTATAGAATGCTTGTACATCTATTATTTCCACTTAATTTTTTAAAATAGTCCTTGAAAATAATGGAATGGATAGTTTTACCTCTAAATTACAAACATGGAACATTAGATTGCCAAAAGTCGGTTTCTCAGTGGGAGATCCAAGGGAAAAAGGACAGGTCTTCTCTGTTCTCTGTGGATCTTTCTATTTTCACATTATCTTTAAATTTTTTTTTTTTAATTTATTTAGTCAGAGAGAGAGAGCGAGAGCGAGCACAGGCAGACAGAGTGGCAGGCAGAGTCAGAGGGAGAAGCAGGCTCCCCGTGGAGCAAGGAGCCCGATGTGGGACTCGATCCCAGGACACTGGGATCATGACCTGAGCCGAAGGCAGCCGCTTAACCAACTGAGCCACCCAGGCGTCCCTCACATTATCTTTATATAAAGCCAATGAAACAAAGCAATGCTTAGACTTCACTGGTGAATTCTACTGAACATTTAAAGGAGAATTAATACCAACACTTATAACCCCTTCAGAAAAATAGAAGAGGAGAGAAAACTGAAATATTTTATGAGGTCACTATGACTACCTTAATAACCAAAATCAGATGAAGACCTCTCAAGGCTCTAAGAGCACAGATTAATATCCGTTACAAATACAGATGCAAAATCCTTATCAGAAGACTAGTAAATTCAATGCAGCAACATTTAAAAATGATGATAAACCTGACCGAGTCCAGTTCATCACAGGAATATAGCGTTTGTCTAACATCTGAAAATCAGTTAGTGCAGTACACCTAAGTAATGGAATAAAAGGCAAAAGCCTCAGCAGCATCTTTATAAGGGCAGAGAAAGCATTTGACTAACCAGCATCCTTCCATGATAGTGATATTCAGGAAGCTAGCAGTAACAAGGCAGCTTCCTCAACCCACTAAAGGGAATCAGGCAAAAGTATATAGCTAATGTCGTAACTAACTGTGAGAGTGTCTGCCTTCCCCCTAACTTCAGGAACAACACAAATGTTTTTATTCAGCATCGCATGGGAAATTCTTAACTCAGATAATTCTTTAAGGAAAAGGTATAGTAGACATTCCAATTGGAAATGAAAAAAAAGTACAACAATCTCTATTCTTAGATGGTATAATCTTCTATAGAGAAACCCTATAGAAAATAGAAACCTATAGAAACCCTATAGAAAAATACACACACACACAATTACAACCAACAACTTCATCAAGGTTACAACAAGACAGATAGAATATCACTGTACATATATCGATTGCGCTTCTATAGATGACATGTGAACAATCCAGAAATGAGATTAGGGAAAGAATTGCACTTACAAGAGCCTCAAAATAAATAAAATACTTAGGGAAAAAGTATAACCAAAGAGGTGAAAGACTTGCACATAGAGAACTATAGAAAGGATTATTGAAAGAAATTAAAGACCTAAATAATGGAAAGGTATCTATGTTAATGCATTGCAAAACTTAATATTGTTCAGATGGGAATAGTAGGCATAGTGGTCTGCAAAATCCGTGTCATTGTAATTCCAGCTGCTTTTTGGGAAGACCTTGACAAGCCAATGCTAGAATTTATGAAATGCAGGGGAGCTCTTGAAATGTGAAGGACTCACATAGAATAAAGTTGAGAACTTAGAAATATCCTTACATTTATCGTGACTTGATTTTTGACCAAGATGCGAAGATAACAGGGAAAGAATAAGAATAGTCTTTTTAAGTAATTAGAAACAGCTGAATATGTGCATGGCAAAAGAATGAATTTGATCCCCCATCTCACACCGTAGAAACAAATGAACTCAAAATGGATCTTGGACCTGAATGTAATAACTAAAGCAATAAAAGTCTTCAAGAAGACATGGTATATGGTTGCATTTGTGTGAAATGTCCCGAGGAGGCAAATGTACAAGTAGTAGGTGCCCTGGGAGGGGGAGGCGATGGAGAGGGGTAGGACTGACTGCTGATGAGTACAGAGTTTTTGAAGGGGTGATGACATGTTCTAAAATTGGTTTGTGATGATAATGCACAACTCTGAAATCCACTATAAAATCCACTGAATTATACTCCTTAAAGGGGTGACTTTTTTGATACATGGATAGTATCTAAATAAAACAGTTAAAAATGAAGACAATGAAGTCTCCTCACCTCTGTATCACGTATGTTAGCTTGTGAGTTTTTTTCCTAAATTTTCTCCAATATTTATGCCTAATTGAGACCAATTCCTAGTTCTGCTTTCACTGAAATGATCAGGTAGATTTGGTCATATGAGGTATTTCTCAAAAGAGAGCCTTCGATGGAAGCCGCCTTTCCTGTTCTGTAAATAGCTGCAGATAGTTGATCGAGGATTTAATTTTGGGTGGAAGGATGATTTACATTTTGTGGCCTGTGTTTTCTACTTTATTTCTTGAATTACAGCCTAATAAATTGACCATAACAGCTATTAACTAACTTGCAAATACAACAGCTGAATTCATGAGCCACAATGGTTGCTACCTCTTTGGAAACTCTGTGCCTTTTTCCACCCAGACTTTGTCAGTTAGCATATGTAGGCTTGCATAGACTTCAATATGGAAATGCACATTTACGTATCTTATTCATAGTATGCATTCTATATACATAGCCTATATATTCCACTACATTTTAAATTTGTTAGTCCGAGGAGACAGAACTTCTTCAGTTTGTTGAAGACTTAGCAGTTCTCTCTGTCTCTCTGAGCTCACCAGTAAGAGTTTCAGTCGCATTTTTGATGTTTGAGTCTCTACACCAGGGAAGACACTTTGGGTATTAATCCCTGTGAGTGGCCTTTTTGGTATTTCAGAAAATTTTAGAATGGATGGAGATTAGGGATGGTCTCTACCTTCTTACAAGGCTCATCATTTAGTGGCTAGCTTTTTTTTACCCAGAATACGGTAACTCTTTGTGAAATACAGTCAGCCTAGGAGACTTTGACTCCCTCGAATTCTTCATAAGGTTCAAAATACAAGTTTTCCTCCTAGACATATTTCCAAGTCAAAAACAGTTGTAGACAGTACTTGACATTGGTTAAGTTTCTATACACATGCAAGGTGGAGCACAGCACGAAAGTGGAATTTTCCATAAATGACCAAACAAGCACATAGGCATCTTTCAGAGCACAGCAGGCAACGTGCTTTTTCAAGAATGGTGATGTTACAAAAGAATTTTTGAGTTTTCCTCTTGAAATTTTTATCAAATCCAGTGTGCAAATGACATGAGTAAGCCCTCTTAGTACTCTTTAATCATATGTGGCTTGTAACCAAAATTATATTATTCAAGTCAGTCACCTACTTTATTCTAGGTGTAGCTCAGAATCACTTTAGGGTGCTTCCCAAATTATATCCACTCACAAAGAAGGACGACACTTAAACATAACAGTTTTTTACAATGGGTTTTGAGCTCTGCCCTCCACCAAATGCATTTCTTGGCTCACTGCCAGGCACACAAGCACAGGTTCTCAGTTCAATGTTGCTTGATTGATTGCCTATCATGTTTATGTTACGTTGTATTACTTTAAGGAGAATAGGGCACCTGGGTGGCTCAGTGGGTTAAGCCGCTGCCTTCGGCTCAGGTCATGATCTCAGGGTCCTGGGATCAAGTCCCGCATCAGGCACTCTGCTCAGCAGGGAGCCTGCTTCCCTCTCTCTCTCTGCCTGCCTCTCTGCCTACTTGTGATTTCTCTCTGTCAAATAAATAAATAAAATCTTTAAAAAAAAATAAGGAGAATAATACTCCTTTAACAATATCTTTATATGCTTTTCAAAAGTAAATTATTTCACATTCATCATATGCACATACTGGTTCTTTGCTTGCTGTTGGAACTCTTGTTTTTTTTTTTTCCTTCTCGTGAAATGCCTTGCCACCTATTTATATTGGCGTACGTTCTGTTCGTTCATCTCCTTCTGCCTCATCATGAGAACAGAATCTAATGACCGGAAGAAAACTGGCGGTGTGGTTCTCACCAGGCTTTCCTGCATTCCCAGTCTGATTGTAGAGCTGATGCCCTCAGCGCGTTTTGAAATATCTGTGCGGTGAACACCATTGCAGTGGGACTACAGGATTGAATGTACTTAATTAGTTCAAGTGATCAGCGTCTGGATCCTTCCCTATTTTGTTGTGGTTTCCTGCAATCTTACAGCAGCGGCTGCTGTTCTGGTAATTAGAGCTGACCTTCACAGAGTCAGAGTTAAAAGGTATTGCTGAAAGTCTGTAATTTTCTAGAGTCATTTATCATGTTCTTGCCTCGCCTTTTAATAAATTGGTGGCATTTCTCATTTTCAAAAAGTGTTTATTTCTTTTCATGTCTTTGAAAATGTGCTCTACATTGTTCTGCCTTTCCTTTCCTTTAGCCTCTTATTTCATGAAAAACAGACACATTTCCTGAAAAAAGGAAGAAAATAAAATGGATTTATAGATCTTTCAAATTTTTCTAGGGCTCTTCTTCCACAGACTCCAATGTTTAATTAACAGCTCATCTGTCTTTGGGCCACTGAAATTTACAAAGGGAATCTGGAAGGAAACCTCACCTCTTGATCATATCTCCATTGATGGGGCTCTGCTGAAATGATCTGCCCTTCCTTTGGGTCCCCAGAGCTCTCTTGGCTTTTTAAATATTTTGCCTTATTGGAGTTACATGTGTGTGGTTCCTAATCATCCTACATAATAACAAATTAAGAATGACTATTAATTAAACATTTCCTTAGAGCCAGACATTGATATAACTACCTTGTGGTGAAAGTGTTATAATCATCTTCACTTTATCTTATACATACATATATATGGCTATAGAGATTATATGTAAAACATTGTGTAGGTATAAATATTATTGATTTATATTTTATACATTTAAATATATATTTATAAACATAAATTATACACATGCATATATGTATGTGCCATGCCATTGTGGTTTTTGTAAAGAGTATTTCTACCCAGAACAAAAAGTCAAACAAATTATTCTGGGCAAAATAACCTGAGTCACATTTTTTTCACCTAAGGAATTTTTTCCCCTTGCATCTAATTCTTAGCAGGGATGTTTGAAACAAGCCTGGTTTTGATCCTTGAATGGCTGGCTTTCTTTCACTGCTCAAGTGCCCAAGAATTTTGTATTCGATCTTGAAGTTTAATGAGCTTTTTCTCTGATACATTGTGTGCCATTTCTGTCTGAAGATTGAATTCTCTCTTTATTTCACCTAAGATGTCCTGTGTTATATCTTCGAGTTGTTTTATATGTCATTTGTTTAATTCTCTATTTCAGGGAAATACAAAATGATTAGATGCTCAGTAGGTATTGGCAGTAGAAGGAGCAAAGAGTATGAACAAGTGTGATGTATAGTGTTTAAGGTCATTGAAGCTATTGAAAACATTAGACTGTCTGGGAAGTTGACCCAAAACACTTCCCCTGAATACCTCCTTAATGTCTGTTAACCGTCCTAGAATCCTTGCAACAACACAAATTGAGGACTGGTTCCTTTAACTGTTTTTTAAAATTAGTATTTAACAGTCATTTAGTGTGAATTTACTATGTGCCAGATTCTGCCAAGACATTAATACTCTAACTCAAAATCTTAAACTTTTTTCCATTTTTTATTAGAAAGCTTTAGGTTTTTTTTAAAGTTGGAAACTAGCAAAATGCAGTTTTGATATCTCGATTTACTGATTGTTAACACTGTACTATTTTTTAATGAGCCATCGTGAGTATCGATTTCACAAAACAATGAATGCTTGGTGTCAGGAAAGTAATACCATTTTACCTGTATTTGTAATATACATGTAGCTAGGGGTTTCTCATGTAATTAGAGTCATTTTTTCCAATCTCTGGTTTATATGATAGCATTTAAAAATGTTTTGTATGTCAAAATAATTTTTTTCTTCTTAAAATATTTTCTAATCTTAATAAATGCAGTTTTTATTTTGTTTCTAATTCCTTTTTAATCATAGCTAATGGGAGTATTAATACTGTGACACTAGGAGTAAAATACTCCTAATACTAAAATACTCCATAATACTCCTAATACTAAAATACTCCATAATACTCCTAATACTAACATACTCCATAATATTATATGGCTGAGTAATAGTCTGTTGTATTACTCAGTCATAAGAAAGAGTGAAATCTTTGTCATTTGCAACAACATGCATGGAGCCAGGGAGTGTAATACTAAGTGAAATCAGTCTGTCAGATGAAAACAAATACCATATGATTCCACTCATGTAGAATTTAAGAAAATGTATATTAGACATGTATATTAGGCCAATTTTTATATTTTCCTGCTGTGTCTGTTATGGGCTGACTGTGTTGAACACCTGATTAGGTGTTACATAGGGTGAGATTATATAGGGTCTTTTTATTTATTTTTTAAATTGTCATTTGATTTATTTAAACTAAAACAAAAAACAATTCACCATCTCTTCCACTTCTTTGCACACCCCACCTCTTGTGAATACCTGTCCATTCTCGGTGTTTATGAGCTTGGTGCTCTTGCTTTAAGATTGCCCATGGAAGAAAGATCATACGGTATTTGACTTTTTCTGAATTTTCTCTTACCCTAATGCCTTTGGGATCCATACACGTTGTCACAAACGGCAGGATTTCTGTTGTTAGTGGTTGAGTTAAATATATATTCGTGTATACGCTCACCGCATCTCTCTTGCATCCGTGGATGGACACTTGGATTGTTTCCCTATGTGAGCGTTATGAATGTGCTGTGATTAACACGGGGATGCGTTCGTCTTTTGAGTTAGTGATTTCATTTTCTTCAGATAGATATTCAGACGTGGAATTACTAGTTCTATTTTAATTTTTTGAGGCACCCCCATACTGTTTTCCATAGTGGTCGTTTCTACCAACAGTAAATGAAGTTTCCTTTTTCTCCATATCCTCATCAACACCTGTTGCTTCTTGTGTTTTTGGTCCTAGCCTAACAGATGTGATAGCTCCGGATTTGGATTTACATTTCCCTGATAACTGCTGTTTTGGGGCACCTCTCATGTACCTATTGGTTATATGTAGATCTTTGGAAAGTTTCTCTTTAGATCTTCTGCCCATTTTTTAATCAGGTTGTTTTGTTTTGTTTTGCTTTGCTATTGACTCTTATGAGTTCTTCATAAATTTTGGATATTAGCCCCTCATCAGATAACTGTTATGCACTTGTTTTCTCTCATTTAGTAGGTCGCCTTGTCATTTTGGTGGTGATCTCTTTTGCTGTGCACAATCTTTTTAGTTTGCTGTAGTTCACTTGATTATTTTTGCTTTTGTTGCTTTTGGGGACATTGCCAGAACAGCATGGCCAAGAGCTGTGTCAAGGAACTTACCTCCCATGTTTTCTTCTGTGAATTTTACAGTTTCAGGTCTTAAGTTCAAGTGTTTGAGTTAACTTGTGGGTATCACATAAAGTAATGGTCCAGTTTTATTCTTCTGCATGTGGCTGTCCAGTTTTCCCAGCACCATTTTTTAAAAGACCGTCCTTTCCACATTGTACATTCTTGGCTTCTTTGTCATCAAATTAAGTGACCATGTATGTGTGAGTATATTTCTGGGCTATTTTCTGTTCCACTGATTTACATGTCTGTTTTTATGCCAAGACCCACTGTTTTAATTACTATGGCTTTCTAAAAAAGGCATTTTAACAGTTTATTTTGGAGGTCATTTTAAAAACAAAATTAAAGACAATCTGAGAAGAAAAAATCATACAGAATACACTCATTAAGTAAGGATGGTGATTAAATGAAAATAAGGAAACTATGTATTCTTCTGTAGTTCTGTAAATAAGTCCTATTGTCCTGAAAGGTTTATACTTCCAAAAAAGGGAAAACTCATGGTAATGAAAGCTGCCTCTTACTCATGTAAATCTACAGTAGGAACCAAATTTTTCCATTCTTACCAGTAAGTCAGTTTCGATCTTCAAACTGTGCCTTGTTTTTATTGTTTTTAATAATTTTTATTAACGTATAATATATCATTTGCCCCAGGGGTACAGGTCTGTGAGTCATCAAGCTTACACACTTCACAGCGCTCACCGTAGCACATACCCTCCCCAATGTCCGTAACCCCACCCCCCTTTCTATACCCCCTCCCCACAGCAACCCTCAGTTTGTTTTGCGAGATTAGAGTCTCTTATGGTTTGTCTCCCTCCTCATCCCATCTTGTTTCTGTGCCTTATTTTTTTTTTAAAAAGATACAATGCTAGAAATTTAGTGGGATTTGGTGGTCTTCCTTTTGCAAGCACAGAAGTTCCCGTTAACAAAATGGGCATAACTGTCTGATCCAGTTAGGTACAAGTTGGCAAAGACTAGAGAGCTGCTTTCTGTTTTGATGACCTTCCTGTAGGAGTCTTCTCTTTTATCTACTATCCTGTCAACACTGTCTATGAGACAGTCCTTAGAGTGAGGGTTTTCTGGAACCTGCATCTCTCCCTTCATCATCTGCTCCAGTTCCTGTGTGTCTGGCAGACCATGCAAGACATAAACCTCAAAACCCAGTCTTGGTGGGGTGCCTGGGTGGCTCAGCAGGTTATGCATCTGCCTTTGGCTCAGGTCATCATCTCAGGGTCCTGAGATCGAGCCCTGCATCAGGTTCTCTGCTCAGCGGGGAGCCTGCTTCTCCCTCTCCTTCTGCCTGCCTCTCAGCCTATTTGTGCTCTCTCATTGTCAAATAAATACATAAAATATTAAACAAAACAAAACCCAGTCTTGGAAAAGAAACAGAACCATGAGAAGCCTGGGAGATTTTAACACAAAGATGCTGGGATAGAGTCCAGTCCAGCCCCCGACCTTGCCCTTCAGGGCTGTCTGGGCACAGGAGACCCAGAAGGTAGAGGAGAAGGGTGGTGCAGTCGAAGACAAGGCACCCGCATCGGGTCCGATGCTCCGTGGTCCTCCCAAGAACCTGGAGGAGGTGGGGAAGGACGGGGCGGGGAAAGGAACTGATTACCTGCACCCAAGCTGCTTGGTCTAAGAGCCCTGCTCTATGCCACCAGCTCTGAATACTATGGTTTCATAATATATATAATAGTTTGAAATAGGGGCATAGTGCGTCCAGTTTTGTTCTTCCTTCTCACGATTACTTTGGCTCTTTGGGTCTTTTTGGCATCCATACAATTTTTAGGATTGTTTGTCTTATTTCTGTGAAAAATACCATTGGAATGTTGACAGGGGTTGCACTGAATTTGTAGATTGCTTTGGGTAGTATGGACACTTTAACAATATTAATTTTTCCAGTCCATTACCATGGAATATCTTCCTATTTGTGTCCTCTTTAATTTCTTTCTTTAATGTCTGGTAGTTTTTTAATATACAGGCTTTTCACCTTCTTGGTTCAATGTATTCCTTGGTATTTCATTCTTTTTTATTGCCTTAAGTTTTTGTAGTAAATCAGACTGTTTTCTTAATTTCTCTTTTGTTTTCTTTTTTTTTTTTTTAAGATCTTATTTATTTATTTGACAGGGGGATCACAAGCAGGCAGAGAGAGAGGAGGAAGCAGACTCCCTGCTGTGCAGAGAGCCCGATGCGGGGCTGGATCCCAGGACCCTGAGATCATGACCCCAACTGAAGGCAGAGGCTTTAACCCACTGAGCCATCCAGGCGCCCCTTAATTTCTCTTCTCAATAATTCATTACTAGTGTAAAGAAACACACAGATTTTTGTGCATTGATTTTTGTATCCTGCAACTTGACTGAATTTGATTTTTAGTTTTGACAGTTTGGAGATGGAATCGTCAGGGTTTTCCATTATGTGATATCGTGTCGTCTGCAAATAGAGTTTTACTTCTTTAGTATTTGAATTTCAGTCCCACCACCCAATCCCTAGGATTTTAGCATCTCCCTCCTAGAGCCAAGTTTCACCAACACAGTCGCAATACCATTGTCAAACCCCCAAAGTTTAACTTGGAAAGTATATTATTTAAAATAGAGTTTATATTCAAATTTCCCTAGTTGTCCTCCAAATTTTATTTATTTCCCCTAGAATCCAATTGAGCATTATATGTCATATTTGGTTTTTGTGTTTTTTTAGCCACCTTTATTCTAAACAGACTGCGTGGGGACGCCCGGGTGGCTAAGTCAGTTAAGTGGCTGCCTTCGGCTCGGGTCATGATCCTGGGGTCCTGGGATCGAGCCCCACATCAGGCTCCCTGCTCAGTGGGGAGCCTGCTTCTCCCTCTCCCCCTCCTCCTGCTCATTCTCTCTCTGACTTGCTCTCAAATAAATAAATAGAATCTTAAAAAAAAATAAAAAAGAACCTTATGACTATAACACACTTTCAGAAGTTCCGTGATCCAAATTTTTGTTTCCTCATGAATAGGATTAGGTTAAAGGGGGTTTTTGGTTGGTTGTTTTTAATTATCACATCAAGTTTTTTTTTTTTAAGACCAGTTAAAATGCTTTCACAGCATTACCTGAGTATATTAAAACCAAAGAACCCGTTTTTGTTGTTGTTGTTATTTAAAATTATTTTTATTTTAATTCCACTATAATTGACATACGATGTAAAGTGAAGCTCAGGTGTACAATACAGTGACTCAGTACTTACATACTATTCCAACCCACACATCACTCCTTCATCCCCACCACCTGTTCCTCCATCCCCCTCACCCACCTCCCCTCTGGTCACCGTCAGTGTGTTCTCTGTCCTTTAGAGTCTGTTACTTGGCTTGTCTCTCTTGTGCTCTCTCTTTTTTCAGGGTAAGAAATACTGGCTAGGCGATACTGCATACTTCCTATTGTATCACACCAGGAGGCCCGTAATATCGGTTTATCCCATTCTTTGTACTATTAACTTAGATCACTTGGTTAAAGCTTTGGCTGCTAGATCTCTCCATTGTAAAGGTAACTTTTACTTGGTAATTAACCAGTGTTTTGTGGGGTGACACTCTGCACCATGTGAACATATCCTGTTCTCCAACAAACTTTTGCTCAGTGGATTTGAATTCATTAATGATGCTCTCCTGAATCCATTATTAGGTTGGCTGTGATACAATGGCAATTTTCTAATTCTGCCTCCTCGTCTTTTAAGCATAACTGTGACCTCATTAAGAAGCATCTCTGGCTGCCCCAAATATGCTGAGCTGCTTCTTTTTTTCTGTCTAGTGGATTAGTATGAGATCTCTTTAATAGAAAAGGCATAAGTGCTGATAGATGTCTGCTGCGCACCGGGAACACAGATAATATGCCCTTCTTGTAACCTGCGCTCTAACTCCCAATATGGGAGTGGATTTCAACCAGCATGTAAATAGTCTTCCGGGAAAGCAGAGACAATCTACATAGCATGTATTTCTCTGGTGCTAAGGCTTAGATCTGTTTATCTTCCTTCAAGTAAATAGTAAAGAAATACCACGTGCCAAATACTAAAGCCATCCCAAGAGATAAGGGAGACCAACACCCTAAGGACTCAGGGGCTGATTTGTTGTGGGGCAATAGAGACCGTATTTGAGAAAACATATGCCTTAAGTTTTTGTTGTTGTCATTGTGTTTTGTTTTGTTTTGTTGTGTTTGTTTTGTTTGGCTCTTGTAAGTAAGAAGAGAACATCACCTCCATGAAACACAAGCAAGCTGCTCGCTCAGGTCCTTGGTGTGGTGGGGACCGGACCCCAGACACTGACCCCTGAATGTCTCTCTAGGAGACGTTAAGGTGCAGCCGGGATTGGGAGCCGTTAGGGGAAGAAGTAACTCCAGCTCGAAAGATGGGTGGAAGGTGGACATGTAGAGATGGAGGGAGATAGGACCGTGAATACAGATGAACTGCCTGATGGCCAAGATTGTCTCTTCTTTTCCTTCTATGAAACCTTTTTTCTTGGCACGCCTACCTGAAAGGTAACTTGAAAGATAGTGTCATAAAGTTCACTCATTTGAAAGGCTCAGGCAGAAAGATCGCTGTGATTGCATCATTTAGAGAAGACGAAGGTGCTGTTCTGGATAATGTCCTCCAGCTTGTCCTTTGTAGCATAGCAAGCCCTGTCACCTCAGTCCTGGCAGGCCCATTCACAGAAAGACATTACAGCCTTTGCTGGGTGGCAGGATAGTAAGCAAAACATGGTTTATTTTTATTGAGAATGTGTTCTGACATAGTCACGATACTGCAAAAGATCAAAAAAAGTCCAAGCTTGGTTTTCATGTTCCTGCTTTAGCCATGGGTTTGAAAAGTGGATTTCAAGCTTGTAAATACTGGTAATGAGACACAAGAAACAGAATGTAAATATTTTGAAGGGTTATTAATCAAGAGTGGTGAGTCACAGTTAGTGGATGAAAAGCATAAAACCAGCCATGTCAGGGCTTCAGATCAGAATAAAATTTCAATTCTGGTATCTATTGAAAATGGCCAAATTGAAGATGAATTATGAATAAATATTGATAATACAAACTATTGAATTTCTCTGGTGATAAATATTCCTTGGGTTTTGCACATATTCCTAATACAAAAAAAAAA
>NC_081557.1:101085131-101136792 GCF_022355385.1 Mustela nigripes
ATAAATATTCCTTGGGTTTTGCACATATTCCTAATACAAAAAAAAAACATATATTATGTAAAAAGTTAGAAAGAAACCCTTTGAAAATGTTTCCTGTTCCTGTTTTTTTTTTTTAAATTTATTTGACAAAGATCACAGGTAGACAGAGAGGCAGGCAGAGATAGGAGGAAGCAGGCTCCCTGCTGAGCAGAGAGCCTGATGTGGGGCTCGATCCCAGGACCCTGAGATCATGACCTGAGGCGAAGGCAGAGAATTTAACCCACTGAGCTACCCAGGCACCCCACCTCTTCCTCTGTTTTCAGGAAAGCACAAGTTTTAGAGAACCAAAGCAGAATAGCAGACAACATGGGGTCCTGAGCCTAAAAATATTTATGTCCACAGAGGAAAAGGTCAGCCAAATTTGAAACATAAACGCTATATTTTTCTTTGCATTTGCAAACATTACCTAGACCAATATCCACCCTTATAAGAAGGTAGTTCCCTTGAGTGCCCTCTGACAGGATTATAAGATGGTGACTCAGTGCTACACTCCTTTCCCTGGAAAGTACTCAGTGCCCCCAGATGGGTCTAGTCATACTGGGACTCAACAACCCATGTAAACAATGAATAGATTTTTCTCACAATTTTTAAAGCACCATAACATTCAAAAATAGAAATAAGAAAAAGAGAAGAAAAAAAAATCAGTCAGTAAAGTGGTAAGACTAACTGGCTGTACTGTCAGGACCTAATTTCCAGTGGAGTGTCTGTCACCAGTTAGCTATGACTTTGAGTAAATCACCTCTTGATGTCACTTGCAAAGTGAGCATCAGGCCAGTATTGTAGTAGTTCATAAATATTTAAAGAATAAGAGTCACTCCCCCTTCCAGAATGAAATCTTATTTGGAAACCTACTATGTAAAAGAGTTGAAAGTAAAGGTGTTAGGGGAAGAAGTCCTTTCTCCCAGGCTCCTCCATCCTTCTGAGACCCACTGGAGTCATAACCATGGACACTGAAGGGAATTGACCCTCAGAATGTGGTCTAGAAGTGGCAGGAGGAGCAGCAGCTGGTTGGAAACACAGAACCTTAGAAGCTAGTGAGGAATGAGGAGTCTTAAACCTCTAAGGACTCAGTGAGTCAGAGTCTGCTTTCTAACAGATACAAGAGAGGTAGGTTCCACAGTGGAATTTGAGAAGCCCAGCTCTAGAGACTCCTAGAACTCCATATGAAAACTAACTACTCGAACTAGTTAACCCACAGAGATTGATGGTACTTCTTTGTCCTTTGGTACACCACACTGACCAGTCCTCAGCTGGAGAACCACTGGGCAAGAACAAGTAGTGATGAATGTTGTGCCATTTTTAGAGTCTTGGAGTCAAGATTGCAGAGTTGTATTTGGTTTCACAAGCAGGGCAGTGCTCTGTTCATTCCACAACATTGTTTCAAGGAGAGACTATGTGATGGTCTTTATGCATGGGATCTGTCAGTCAAGGGTGCAGCAGAAACTTAATGACACTCAACTGAGATAATGGACAAGCCTTTCTGATAGAAGGAGTACTTATAGAGTTGTGGGAGAGTCAAGAGATGGTGAAGTGTCCAATGACTAGCAGTGGTGCCAACCATTGACTTTCCTAATCTTCATGGAGGAAGGAATGGAAAGTGTCTTGGGGGAGCTTCAACTGCAGGAGGAGCCCACTACAGGAAGGGTACAACAACTGCCAGACCACACATCAGCATGGAGCAGACCAGAAGAATAGATAATCTACACTTTTTCTCCTCTCTTACTCCCCTCCTGGTGGCTACCATTGGCCAAACCCAACTGGAAACCAGAGTGCAACTGTAGAACCACCTGATGGAGTCCATATAGCTCAGCCTCCTGGGGCACAGAGCAAGGTACAGAAGGTTAGTTGAATGATTCTAGAGAGAACACATTTAGAATGCCAACACAGTAGCTTAGATGATTGGATTTGTACATTGGATAACAGGAAATAGAGTAAAACTTGTAATGGAAAGGTTTGTTTTGCTTGTTTGCATACATATTTGTACACAGATAGGTATATGGGTATATGTTATAACACAAATGTATATTAAACAGCAAGAGGAATTTTCTAGGAAAAAGTGAGATGTAGCAGGATGTGCATTTTGAAGAAGTGCTTTGAAAAGTTTTTATACTTTTGATACTTCTGCTTTGAAAAGTTTTAAAAAAACAGAATGATATTAATCTGTATTAAATGCGTGCTCTTTGATGGGTACTATTAAAGACACTAGGTCAAAACATGGACCCCATCTAAAGACTGCAATATAGGTTAAAAATACAAAATACATCTAGAATATACATAAAGTATATATTTAGTTGCATTTATTCAGCTAGTACTTACTAAGCATGTGCTGAATACCAAACAATATCTTTGTGACTAAAGTATAAAAAACAACTAGTCAAAAGCGATATGGTCCCTATCCACATGGAACTTCTAATCTCATTGGGAAGATTAATAATAGTTATAGCTCAAGTATGATGAAAAGAGAAACAGAGGATTATTTGGGACTTTATAAAAGATACATGTAATTTAGATGGGAGATCCAGAAGAAGACATCTTGAGGCTTTTGAGATCTGAAGTAGGAAAAGGAAGTCAGCCGGGTAACGGACGGTAGCGATGGAGAAGGATGGCTGAGGGAAGCAGCAGAGGTGAGCATGTGTGTGGGCATTGGAGAGAAGGCAGTGTGCGGTGCTCCAGCCAGAGCAGATCATAAGTTCAGAAGGCTTGGAAAGAACAGAGATTCTGCCATATTTAACAGACTGAAGATAATCTTATACGTGAAGGTATGGGACTATAAAGCCAATGTGAAGCTATGAAGTATTATAATTAGTGAATCACTTGATCAAATGGGAGAATTATGAATATAAAATATTGGGCTTACTATTACCACTTCATCTAAAACTCAAATTCATTTTCTACTGGAAGTTTTTCTGAAAAATAAGGACAGAAAGGCATTTTTCTCAAAATTTTCCCTACATTTAATTTTTTCCCTTGATGTAGGGAAATAGCTGAATCGTTCTGAAACTTCTGTCATATTTTGCTGTACACCAACCTAAGAATATCTCTTTAAAGGAAATTTATGACAGGGTTCTTTATTAACAGCCTTAGGAAGATAGAACCATATTTAATTTGTTATTGCCAAAGTAGGATAACAAAAGTATTGTCAAATCAGGTTGACAATTAGCAAATGTCATGTGTGTGTGTGTGTGTGTGTGTGTGTGTGTGTGTGTGTGTGTTTTATGCTTATCATTGAAAATTCTTCTCTTTTTCGGTAATAGAGCTCGCCTTCAGGGTTGTTCATCACCCACCTCAGGCACTGGACATGTCTATATCAGTGCAGTCTCTTTGCCTTCTGGACAAGATACCTTATGGCTAATATGTATTTCTCTGAGTGCTAGCCAACTGAAAAGGACATAGAGTCTTTCTTGAGCTAGAATTATCTATTCAAACACTTCTATTTCATGGAAATTCTTACTGTAAAGATCCATCACAAGAGCACTATCAGAAGTGTTACAGAGCCTGACCGTGATCTTTGTCTCTATCTTACTTTTCCAAGAGTTTTCTTCTACCACTAGAGTAGACCTGATGGCGTCTGACCCAGGAAAATAAATAACACGATCAATAACACTTTATTTCTTTCATTACCAAGACTGTCGTTGTTGTAGATGAGAGGTGAAATGCTATTCTCAGATACATGAGTCTCCACGTGTGTGGGCACGATTGAAGGAATTTTCCTTCTCTCCTCCTCTTTTCTTTCTTCTTCCTCTTCACTACTCAGTGATTTTAAATTTATTTTCAAGGTTATGAAACACCAGCAAAATCTAGTTTTACAACACCCCTGTGACCCTCAGAAAGGTCCTTCATGCCCACCAAAATCAGTTCCCAAAGCCACCCAGCACCTGGAAACTGTGACTCTACTTGCCAGCACTACAGATTGTAAAGGGATTTATACAATATGTGGCCCTTGTGCCTGGTTTCTGTAGTCAGCTTACTGTTTTTTGAGGTTAGTCCATGTTGTGGTGGGTATCAGCACTTTGTTCCTTTTTAGGGCTAAATAATATTCCTTTGTATGGTAAGCCCTCATTTTGTTTATCCATTCTCCGGTTGATGGACATTTGTGTAGTTTCCATATTTTGACAATGATTAATAATGCTGCTGTGAGCATTGTGTACAGGTTTTTGTGTAGACATGTTTTCTGTTCTCTTGGGTCTCTGCCTAGGGGTAGAATCACTGGGTCATAAGGAACTCTACTTACGCATTTGGAAAACTGCCTGGGTGGTTTTCCATGGTAGCTGCACCATTTCACATTCCCACTAGCAATGTATGATGGTCTCAATTTCACCACAGAAGAAATGATTTATCTATCTATCTATCTATCTCACCATTACACATACCCTCTCCAATGTCCATCACCCAGCCACCCCATCCCTCCTACTGTGCCCCCTCCAGCAACCCTTGGTTTGTTTCCTAAGATTAAAAGTCTCTCTCTCTCTTTTTTTCCCCCAAGATTTTATTTATTTATTTGAAAGAGAGAAAATGAGAGAGCACAACAGGGGAAAGAGTCAGAGGGAGAAGCAGACTCCCCACTGAGCTGGGAGTCCGATGCGGGACTTGATCCTGACACTCCAGGATCATGACCTGAGCCAAGGGCAGTCACCCAACCAATTGAGCCACCCAGGCGTCCCAGGTTAAGAGTCTCCTATGGTTTCTCTCCCTGTCTGGTTCCATCTTATTTCATTTTTCCCTCCCTTCCCCTGTGATCTTCTGTCTTATTTCTCCAAATTCCTCATATCAGTGAGATCATATGATAATTTTCTTTCTCTGATTGACTTATTTCGCTCAGCATAAAACCCTCTAGTTCCATTCCATCACTGCAAATGGCAAAATCTCGGGTTTACTGATGGCTGCATAGTATTCCATTTACCCATTCACCTGTTGATGAACATCGAGGTTCTTTCCATAGTTTGGCTGTTGTGGACATTGCTGCTATAAACATTCGGATGCATGTGCCCTATTGGATCTCTACATTTGTATCTTTGGGGTAAATACCCAGTAGTGTAATTGCTGGGCTGTAGGGTAGCTGTATTTTCAACTTTTTGAGGAACCCCCATGCTGTTTTCCAGAGTGGCTCACCAGCTTGCATTCCTACCAACAATGTTGGAGGATTCCCCTTTCTCTGCATCTTCACCAGCGTCTGTCATTTCCTGACTTGTTAATTTTAGCCATTCTGACTGGTGTGAGGTGGTATCTCACTGTGGTTTTGATTTGTATTTCCCTGATACTGAGTGATGTGGAGCACTTTTTCATGGGTCTGTTGGCCATCCAGATGTCTTCTTTGCAGAAATTTCTGTTCATGTAGGAGGAATAATTTCTTAACTAGCTTATGGTGTCTTATTTTTCAAGCCTTATGGATTCAGTAGCTCATTTTAAATTATTTTATAGCAGATATTTTTCACATCATGAAGAGCACAGAAAAAGTATATAATAGACCCTGATCTTTCCAAATGTGGTATTTCTCTAATACTTAGTTTATAATAGATTAAATTATTTGGTCAGGGTCTCCGTTTGCTTATAAAGATAGAATCCTATTGGCCCATTAGTTATTAGTTAAATATAATAATGGGTATATACTTATAAATACATACACAGTCTATATAGTTTGCAAGTGATTGATCCCTCTCATATTGCCCATGAAATTTTCCTTGTTTTATAGGTGTTTTCATTTCATAAATTAACACATTTATTCATTCCATGAATATTGAAGTCCTACTCTATGTAAAGTCCCATGTTAGGCTCTGTTTTTAAAGTTTACTCTTAAGAAGATCTTGTTTTTAACAAGCATAGAGTCTAATAGGGAGATGAGACGTCAGGAGTCATTGTAAGAGAGAATGAGCTAAGTTCCAAACGAGAACCTTGAGCGAAACCATTCTACTTCTGATGTAAGAGAGGTTGTTTCTACCTGGGAGGGTAGGGTTGGTGGCCAGGAACGATTTCCTAGAGAAAGTGACATTTGAAAAGCATTTCCCAGAAAGGATAGGACTGAGCCTGTTAGGATTAGAGAAAAGCACATTTTGTCTGCAAATAAATTATAAGGATAGCATATGTGCTTAGAACAGAGGGGTTTGGTTTTGTCAGGGGCATGGTGGAACTAAGGATGCAGAGTGTGCAGTGAGATTGGATCCTGGGAATGGTGTCTAGACTGCATGTTCTGCAAAAGGAAAATGACCACAACCTTAACTATTCCACAAAGTAACAGAGGTAGGTTTCTTAGGAAGAAGCTGAGAATGCCCTGGGGATTATTTATTTATATACTATTTATTTCACAAGAAAGAATTGTAGCGATGATTGCAAATTTATATGCCTTGATTTTTTTCACTCTGTTTTTCTCATCTATAATAATTTATCTTTTAAAATTACCTATATGGTTTATAAAACATTTTTCATTACATCATTGTTTCTTAAACTTATCCAGTAAAAAATGAAATCATCTTGCTTGCTTGTACAAAAGTAGCACACTACAGTTTCTATAAACATTTCATGTCCTATTTCATAGACCATGTAGTTTTTTAGATTTACCTCCTTTTTGTTCACCATCTGTTTTTCCATCGTGGATCATCCTTCTGGGTTTGTTTTCCTTTTTTTCCTCCCCAATATTGATATATTTTGTGTGTGTGTGTGTGTTAGTTTATTGTTCATAAATGCTGTTGGCTTGTGTTTATCTCATTAGCATTTTTAGAATATAGCTTTTTAAGAATGTACCATTCTAGGATGACTGTTTCTCAGTCCATCTGAAATATTATTGTATTGTCTCTGTCTCCTATTGTCTCCTTCATTTGCAGATTTCTCTTTACTCTTATAGTCTTTGTCAAAGCTGGGTATCTTGTAGGTTCATTACAAGTGTCTAGTTCTGGATTTCCTTGTATTTTAATTTCCGGACGGATATTGTACTTGGTAATGTGGGTTGATCTTTTCTATTTGTCAGTAGATTCACAATCATTAGTGCTACAAATACTACCTTTACTTCTTCTCTAGTCTCTCCTCCAGGTACTCTGGCTAGAGTTAGTTCGATCTTTCACATTTTTTCCTTAAATATCCCTTGATCTGTCTTCTATATTTCCTGTCTTTGTGTCTCTCCATGTGACATGTTGCAGAATTTTCAGGTTAATTTTCTGCATTCCAATTCTAGTTTATCGACTTTTGGGGGTGGCATCTCATATTCCCTTTCACCCATCTGCCCTTTGGCTTTGTTTAAATTCAACCATTGTATTTTTCAGTTATAAACCTTATATTTTCTTCTTGTTTTATACCATCCTAGTCAGTTTTGGTCATCTCTCATTGCATGCTTGTGATGCTACCCTTTATTTCTTTAAACATTTCATACCTGTTTCTTAAGACTAAGTCTGAGATTTTAGTATCTGACGTCCTGGGTGGTCTATTTTTCATTTGCTCATTTCTTTCTTCCAAGTCTCATTTCTAGTGGTTAGTTTCCCTGAAGATTTTGTGATTGTTGACTCTTACCTTCTGTTTGAGATTATTTTATTGTGTAGAGGAACTTGGAGCCTGAATGCAGTGTGTATTCCATATGAGAGAAGGTTTGTGTGTTTCCACAGGGACCATGGGGCCATGGCAGACTGGGACCATTGGAACCCCTTTGAGGGTCTCTGGTATAATCCAAGCATCTAAGGTTCTGCCCCCAATCCCTGCTGCTAATGGAAAGCTGCATCTCCAGACCTGGATGCCAGTGTCGGTGTTTGCCCACCCACTACTTTTTTCCTTAGTTTGCACATGTAGTTCACAGTGAAGATTTTAGCTCAAGATGATGGCTTTTATTTTTGCTGAGGCCCCTTGGAGCTTTACTTCACCTACTTAAAGCTCAGCAATGTTATGAAAATTATGTTTTGTACAGGATCTACTTTTTTTTCTTTTCAAGATACTATTTTAGAACCTCAAACTTGGCCTTCTGCTGGAAGCTGAGTGATAGATCATTGTAGCCCAGTAACAACATGGGAATTACCAAAATAGTTTAGTCAACATAAATGAGACAAACAGGAATATTTTCGAATAAACACGCACTAATTTGGCATTTTAATTTGTCCAGTTTTGTTACTTATCCCAATTCTTGCTAGCTTGTGCCTTTTGGATATAACCCAAAATATTGTATTAATAAAATATTTGAAATGTTCCTGTTCTACAGAAGAAATAGCTGGGCCACTGGGAGACTAGAAGAATACTAGTGGATACGTCTTCTTCTTGAAATTTCTATTTGCCTTATTTTAATATGCTTTGGTATGTTCAAAGGAAGTGAAAAGAGGGAGTCGGTCTATTGAAAAACCTGAGATCTGTGAAGTCAGGCCAAAAGTGTCTCATGTCCATTCTTCCATTAGGTAATAGAAATTTTTATCCATTTATGCCTGATTCCTTTCATGTCAATTTATTTAATAATTTTGTTGATATTTATAGATTGCCCACTATATGGTACGTACTATTTCATATGGTAGAAAACACAGGAAATTGCACTTAGAAGTCTCTGTACTATAGATCTTACATTCTGTTCTCAAGACAGACATAAGCAAGGAGGAGTTGGAAGACGGTGTGGGGGGATGGTAGGGGCAGCGGAGAGCAGTAGACGTGGCAAGAGGAGTCAAGTATCGTGGGGCTGAGATAAGAGATGGGTAGAGGGAGTTACTGGTTCTGAGCACTTTACTAATGAGCCTTAGCATCTGGTCTGACATGTCATGGAACACTCCCGTGGTTAGGGGAACAGATTGTTTAGGAAGTTGGTGTTATGGGTTCAGATGTGTCCTCCATAAAAGAGGAGTTAGAGGCCTCGCCCCCGGCACCTCAGAATGTGAATGTATTTGGAGATGGAGTCCTTACAGAAGTAATCGAGTTAAAGTGAGGTCATTAGGGTGGCCTTAATTCAGTATAACTGATGTCCTTAAAAACACAGAAAAGTTTGGACCCAGAGATGGGCATACACACAGAGATGGACATAAAGATAGAAAAGTTTGGAGACAGATATGGACTAGGAGGATGCCACTTAAGGATGAGGGTCATGCCAAGGCTCTAGCAGAAGCTAGGAGACAGGCGTGTAGAGTGGCAGGGCCTTGGGTGTGCAGTTCTGGGTTCCAGAACTCTGGGACACTCAGCTTCTATTGTGCAAGCTCCTTAGATCAGCAGTACCATGTTACAGTAGCGCTCATGAGCCAATTCAGTCAGTAATTCATTGTGATTAAAGCTTCACGGGTATAGGACAATAGGAGATGACAAGCAAAAAGGTTGAAGGACTGCAGATAGCCCATTAGGAGCCAGGAGGTCTTTATTTAATGAATGTATAATGTCCATTATGTGCCAGTGACTTTTCTGGGTATTTGGCAAATATTAGCCAGTATGCATCCAAATAGCGATCCTACTACAGAGGTTCAGCCATTATTTCCATTTTAAAGACGTGGAGTGACATTTTGGTCATGCCGTCTCCTTCTCAAGAGAAGGAAAATGTTTGAACAAACATTACTTTACCATGCAGAGATTATTGGGCCTTGAATAAGAGATTTTCCTGAGGGTTTTCCTCACATGTGTAAACACGCAGTGTTTTGAAGTCCTGTTTCTGGTGATAGTGGAAGATTCTGGAAAAAAGCATGCCCAAGACAGGGACACCCATGTTCTAGTCCCATCTCTGTGTTTCCTTGGCCACATACCTGGGGAATATCACTTAGCCACCTTCTGTCTCCAGTCTTACACTTGGTCATATTAACTAGATAACTATAAAATCAAATCAGAGAATAAATTTAAATATCAAAATAAACAACAAAAAGAAATAGTCTCCAATCCATAGTTTGCCCTGGAGATTTTTATTTTTCAAGGAACTATCCCCTCCATATCTCCCAAACAATGTTTTAATTTATATACTGTAAACTTCAGATCTAAGAACTCATTTCACTTACTTATCATATACTTGGAAGGCTTTGATATCATCTCACTGGAATGAAAGATACACATGTGATCTTGTTTTAAAGAGTTCAAAAATTGATGGTAATTTATGATCCCTTTTGGGTAAGCATCACACCAGCCATAGGTTAGTCCTTTATGCAAAGCTTTGGATTCAGAATTATAAATTGAACTATGTATTAATCTCCAGACTCTTCTTGTAATTCACTTATGGCATAGAACCTTAAAGAGGGAGTGATATTTACTCCAACCTGAATAAAATCAGGTTGGGTGGGAAAGAACCATCATGGACTCTTTTCTCCAAGGTCATAGAATGAAGGTGGTGTAACTCCAGACAGAGCGGAGATGGGTGATCTTTTACCAAGACTTGGTGTATTAGTCAAGGTGAATAACACTGTGACAATCTTCAAATCCCACTCCCTAACACAGTGAAGATTGATTTCTTGCTCCCATCAGAGGTCTTGGGGTGGGGTAGGTATCTGAGCAGCCGGATTGCAAGAGAGACTTCAAAACTCAGGCTCCTTCTTCTTCTTCCACCATCTTGGACATGTGTCCTCCATGGTTACTGAGGAGCCCGGAGAGGGAGGACTGGAGAATCACATGGCTAGGCTCACATTCCAGTGGTCATGACTCACTTGCATGGCCTTGACCTAGCTAGACCCAAGTGCTGTGCTGTGATCAATCTGGACCTTCTTGAGTGCCCTCAACCTGCTATGCTCTCTCTTCTCTCTGGGCCTTGGAACTTGCCTTCCTTTACCTTGAACACTTCCTTTGCTGTATGCCAACATCTGTACTTTTGACGGTCTTAAACAGCCTCCAAGGCATGCTTCTTCAATTGAATGCTGTTATCCAGGCAAGGAATTCTTACACGTTGGTCACATTCCTGGTGATGTTAACAAAGACAAATACTGATTATGCATGTCTGAGAAATTTTGCCAGTGTAAAGTCAACCTTCATTGTGATATTTTAACTATGGTGGCATTTTGTGTGATTTGTGACACTTTTTTTTTAGTTGATGGGACACATAACTCATTTAAGTAGAAATCTACTACAGACATTTATGTTGTTTGCTATTTTTTTTACTGTTACTAAAAATGCTACAATGAATAAAGGGATGTAATTTTAACCCATATCCCATGCCTATTCAGTATCGCTTCATGAAATGTATTCTCATCATAATTTCTTCCAAATAATTGCATTATCATTTCTTATTTGTAGTGTGTCTCCAGGCCCATCATCATTACCATTGTCATAATGCTTCATAACAAGAGTAGCACTAATATAATAATAATCACTGAGTGCATGCTTCTGTGGGTACTAGGCTAGGCTCGTTATGCATATTACCTCATTTAAACTTCATCCTAATGCTATTCCATTAGAATTGTTATTATTCCTGTCTTACAGATGAGGTTGCTATAGCCCTGAGGGGCCTTATGATCTGGCTATGGTTACTCAGCCAGCAAGTGGTGGAACTAGGCTCTAAACTATCATTTTCCATTTCAGAGGTCTCACTTCTTTCATCCATTGCTCCACGCTATGTATGGAAAGACCATCAGTCTGGCCATCCAGGCTCCTGTCAGGGTTCCCTACCTACTGTGTGATCCCTGGACTGAGGCCTCCCTGGTCTCAGCTTTCCTAATTATAGTAACCTGGATTGTGCACTCCTTCTACTGTCAGCAAAGTGCAGCAGTGTCTGCAGAAACACTTTGAACCTTGTACAATTCCAAGGGATCATTAAGAGATATTACTGGGTCACAAGTAGGTTTTGTCAAGCAGACCGACGGCAGACATTAAGGGTACACCCAGAAAACTCAAATCTCTAAACTAGACAACTAAGCAAACATTGTTCTTGTAAAGTGTGGTGCTGTCCCAGTGGAAAAAAATGTAAGCGAGCCCCTTCATGTCTTTAATGGTGTCACAAAAGTGGAGAAAAATCATTCTTAAAGTTGTCGAAACAAGTACTGCCTAGAGCGTTTGTTGAAACAGCTTATGATTCATCTTTGATTAATGTACTTGTGGGTTTCTTGATGTCCTAGCTTTGAGCCATCCCTGAATGTCCCATTCCTTTCTGCTTTATCCAGAACACATCTTCTGGCACTGACTATCCCCAGCGAGGCTATCCATGTATGTTGAGTGCTCTGGTTCGAGTCCTTGCCCGTTCTCCACTGTGCCTGCTCCCTCACGCAAGCCGTCCTCCCCATGTGTCCTTTTCTTCATTTACTTGCACAAGATGGATGGATTGGACAAGATGACTTTTGAGACTGTAGTTCCCAAGTCTAACCAGTTTTCAGAATCACATCTAAGTCTTGTTTAAAAAAAAGGAAAAATCCGTTTCTGAGCCCAAACACTGGGGGTTCTGATTTAGGACCTTTGAGGCAGGATCAGAATCACAGTGAGGTTCCCTAGCAGTTACTGAAGGCTATTTTGTGCCAAATATTGTGCTCAACATGGTGTGTGGGATTTTCTGTCTCATTACAAGGGTTTGGGGTAAATGCTATTCTCATTCCCATCATGAGCTACACTGGGTTTTTAACTCCTCGCTCAGTCCTTACAGTCTCTAGGGGCATGCTTGTCTTTCAGAGCGTATCCTTACTTATACGTATGTTGTACCTATAGGCTCTGAACCTGAGAATCCTGGAGATCTGACTCTTTGTTCATTGTTTCCATGCTGTTGCCCTTTGCTTGAGCATTTCATGTCAGGAGTCTGGAGAGCCTTAGATGGGGAGCGGTTAGCTGCCTGTGACTGAGGACCACGCCAGCCTTCTCTGAGAGTGGGGCTTCAGCTTGGAGCATGTCGTCAGGTTCCCTAAGCCATGTCCCAGGTCTCAGAGTCCCCAGAGAAGTGCCCTCTCCTCTGGCCTCTGAGGGCAGCTTCTCTCTGCCCCTCTCAGGGATCCAACTCAACATCTCAATTTGTTGTTGGCTTGCTTATTTCCTTTGTTTAGATTTGCTTGTTCCATTTTCTGGTGTGTGTCCATAAGCACATCCTTGGAAACCTCTCCTGCTCTCCTAAGAGATCACCACTGTCTCCGCAGGGTGTTTTCATCATGACCTACTTGTTCTGTGGCAGGAGGGGTCCTCAGCTCTCTGTAACCTGTCCATTCTTTCTTCTTTTTTTAAACATGTGTCTCTTCTGATAGAGTGTAAGCTCCTTGAAGATAGAGACCTTGATTCTTTTAAACTCAGTTCTGTCTTTAGCACTGAGTAAAATTCCTACACATAATACTCTCCCAAACCTTCTGTGTGACCTTGTTAAAAGCAAAAGCTTCTCTGTGACCCAAATACCAATCCATTTCTTACCCACAAAGAGATGAAAAATGGTGTATGGACCAAATGATGGACTGAATCTCGGAGCCGTGAATATTTTATTTTATTTTATTTTATTTTATTTTATTTTATTTTATTTATTATTTGACGGAGGCACAGCAAGAGAGGGAATGCAAGCAGGGGTAGTGAGAGAGGGAGAAGCAGGCTTCCCGCCGAGCAGGGAGCCTGATGTGGGCTCGATCCCAGGACTCTGGGATCATGACCTGAGCCAAAGGCTGATGCTTAACCACTGAGCTACCCAGGCGCCCCTCAGAGGCATGAATTCTACTTCAGTGCTGTGGTGTCCAACACATTAGCTAGTAGCCTTATGTGGCTATGTGCAATTTAGTTTAAATTAATGAAAATCAAATAAAACTTAAAATTTAGTTCTTTGGTCATCCTCTTGTCATCATCTCAGAAAGATCTCCTGGATAGCAATCCTCTATATAAAGGTTTCAATAATCTGTACAAAAACTAGATTCTGCAGCTCTCCCTATGTGTTTTGCCATGATATACGCTCTATACTGGGCAACTGCTCGGTTATTACATTAGGAAATTCCTTCTGTACGCCAATATCCTTATTTCCAACAGTCCCAATTCTCCGTATGTAACAGCAGGTTTTGCCAACCTGAGTCTAAGCACAAACCCTAGTTATTTCTTTTTCAGTGTTAAGTGCAACTGAGTCAAAATGCAGAACACTATTTCTTTTCCACCCTTGATCTTCTGTTCAACCTCTGATTCATAAGAATGAAGTGAGGTATGGGAGAGCAAATACTTTAACATAAATGCACACACACACACATCATGAACATAAATAACATAGAATTGAATAATTGGAAGTTAGGGTTTTGGGTTTTGTTTTGTTTTTTTTCCCGAGGCCTTATCAGAATATTCTCATGCTAAGTGTGCTGGGTAAGGATGCTAATATATTTTATAATCCAGATTCTTATTAATTTGTGCTGTGTTACCATGGAGAGGTTCCTTCACCCCTATGTAACAACGAGTTAGTGCTTTGTGCAGGATTATTTTTGTACTATTTCCTTAAAGAGAGTATAGAATTTCCCATCTTTGCAGAATATTTTAGTGGTGGTTCCAAAAATTTACTTCAGCTTTCTGAAGTGTAGTTTCATCAAATCGTTATCTAGGAATGTAAACAAAATCTCCCATGGGATGTGAAAGGGGCAGTGTGGTGACAGACGTGCCCCAGAGGTGAGGCTCACTGTGGGCTTTAAAGCAAGGAAGACTCAGTGCTATTCCTCAAATGTGTCTGATTTACTGATTGTGTGAATGTGATGAAAAATAAAATCATTTGCACTCTTGGGGAGAAAAGGCAGACTCTGCACGCTGGGGCTTCAAAACCATGTGTCAATTTCATATTCCCCACATCGTGTGAAATCGTTAAATTAAAAAAAAATGAATCCAAAAACAGAACATAAGCCTTTTACATTTGGAAAATTTGCACAACAGAATACCAAAACATTTGCTGATGCACTTCTTTCAACTATGAAGCATAAACCTATTTCCTTTAAATATTATGTGAATCCTGCTGTGATTTAAAAGGAAAAGTGGCATCTAATCATGGAACATTAAATCGACTTTGTTATGTGGTTTACTGGCTTATCTATCAAAACAGAATTCAAATCCATTTGTAGAATGAAGTTTTGAGATGGCAAGAATAGCAATGAGAGTAAATAACAACACATGGAGGGAAAAAGCAAGCATTCGTGTGCTAAGCATTTCTATTCTAGGATAAAATGTCCAGAGGGTTTTTTGTTTGTTTTTGTTTTTGTTTTTTGCTGATTTCATCAATAAACAGTATGAATTTTATTGTGTCTTATTTGAGTCTACAGAATAAGTATCATAATTAACCTCAGATGTTAATATTTCCCCAGATACATATACTTTACTATTGAATTTACTGTTTAATTCACTAAAACTGCAAAGATGTTCTTCTTAATTCCTGCTTATCTAAAGTGAGTAGCATAGTACTGATAGGTCGTAGATACTAAGTAAATATTTGTAAATCAGATGAACAGATAAATAAGTGAATGCTTTTAATTTCTTTTATATTTAGTGTACTTAAGAATTTCCATATTCCCTCTTTAAAGAAGAATATTCATTGAAGGAGTCTTGTCAGAGACAATCAAGACAAATTTTGCAATTTTTAAAAAATTGTAGTTATTACAAATGCAGATAGTAGGTTGGAATTTTGAAAAACCAATAACCTCCTGGGAGAAAATTGGTTTTATTTCAAAATACTTTATTTCCCTGGATAATTATAGTCTAAGAAAGCATAAACAAGTGAATGATAAAAATAAGCAAAGCAGGAAAATGAGAACTCTGCTATTTTATTAACTGAACAATTTTTTCACTTAGCATAATTCCCTATAGATTAATCCACAATTTTGCATACATCAGTAGAATAGTCTTTATATGGCTAAATAGTATTCTGTGTTAGTTTAACCATTTACCCACTAAAATACATCTGGATTATTTCCAGTTTGGGCCACTGCAAATATGTCTTACGGCTAATGATTTCTGCTTTTATTCCGTGTAGAACAGGTTATGTATAATTTCAATTTAAAAAACATTTTTTTAAAAGATTTTATTTATTTATTTGTCAGAGTGAGCAGAGGCAGACAGAGTGGCAGGCAGAGGCAGATGGAGAAGCAGGCTCCTGCTGAGCAAGGAGCCCAATGTAGGACTCAATCCCAGGACGCTGGAATCATGATCTGAGCCAAAGGCAGCGGCTTAACCAACTGAGCCACCCAGGCATCCCTAAAAAACATTTTTTAAAAAAGATTTTATTTATGTATTATGTATTTATTTAGTGTGTGTGAGCAGGGATGGGGTGAGTGACAGGGAAGGAATCTCAAGCAGGGAACCCACTGAGCGTGGAGCCCGACACGGGGCTTGATCTCACAACCCTGAAATGGTGACCTGAGTATTGTGGTGGGTTTTTTTTTAATGTGGCCCAGGATATGGTCTGGCTTAGAGTGTGTTCCAGGAGTCCTTGACAGAAATGTGTACGTGTTCCTGTTAGGGGGAATCAGTCTGTATCTGTCAGTAACATCCTTTTGGCTGATTTGGTTGTTTCAATATGTAGCAGTGTCTCACGGTTACTGTAACCAATTACCACAGACTTGAGAATGTGTAACAATTTATTCCTATACAGTCCTGAAGGTCTGAGTCTGAAATCACAGAATGGGTAGGGCCATGGTCTCTGCAGAGGGTTTGGGAGAGATCTGTTCCTTGAGTCTTCTGACTCCTGGTGGCTGCTGGCGCGTCTTGGTATTTCTTGACTTGTAGTGACGTTACTCCCTGTGTCTCCTTCTACAGCCTTGTGCGGTGTGTGTGTGTGTGTGTGTGTGTGTGTGTGTGTGTGTGTTGTATATAATCTCCTTGTGCTTCTCTCTTATAACGGCACTTGGGATGAGTGCAGATGTTGTTACAATTTTTGTTTCATTCGTTATGTATAATTTAGAGGAGAAGGGTGCTCTGTGGTAATTACCCATATTTCTAGTCTTTCTCTTTTTTATTTTTTTTTTTCCCCTTCCTGATGCTCTAAGATTTCTTCTCTTATTATCCTTCTGGCTGAAAATTTTTCTTTGGCCATTCTTTAAGGATAGGTCTGTTAGGACACAGACTTTTAGTTTTTCTTCAGCTGTGTATGTGTTTATTTTCCCAAGTTCTTCAAAAATAGTTTCCTCAGAAGTAGGATTCACATGGGCACTTCTTCTCTTCTGACATTCAGGAAAGCCTGCTCCTTTCTTCTGGTCCCCATCCTTCCAGAGGAGAAACCCGGTTCCATTCAAATTTGAGTTCCCTGCAAGTAATGCACCCTTTCCCTCTGGCTGCTTGCAAGATATTGTCTTTGAATTTAGTTTTCAGAAGTTCAATTAGGGTGTGGATTGAAGTGGGTTTCTTTGCAATTACCTTATCTGCAGTTCACATTGCTCACTGAACCTGTGAATTTATAGTGTTCATCAAATTAGAAACTTTTTAAAAATTTTTTAATTTTTTAATTACTTTTCAGTGTACTAGAATTCATTGTTTATGCACCACACCCAGTGGTCTGTGCAGTCCGTGCCCTCCCTAATACCCACCACCAGGCTTCCCCAACCTCCCACCCCCCGCCCCTTCAAAACCCTCAGATTGTTTTTCAGAGTCCACAGTCTCTCATGGTTCGTCTTCCCCTCCGATTTCCCCCAACTCCCTTCTCTCCATCTCCCAATGTCCTCCGTGTTATTCCTTATGCTCCACAAGTAAGTGAAACCATATGATAATTGACTCTCTCTGCTTGACTCATTTCACTCAGCATCATCTCCTCCAGTCCCGTCCATGGTGACACAAAAGTTGGGTATTCGTCCTTTCTGATGGAGGCATCATACTCCATAGTGTATATGGACTTTTCAGCCATTGTGTTTCCAAATGCTTTTTCCAGTCCTCTTCTTCCTCCTTTCCTCCTGGGACTCCCATGATACAAAGTTGGATTTTTGTTGCTCTTGTTATTCTTCTGCAGGTCGCTGAGGCTCTGTTTATATTTATTTATTTGTGTATGTTGGTCCATTTTCTCTCTGTTCAGACTGAGTAAATTCTCTTGAACTACCCCCAGATTCACTGACTCTGTCCCATCATGTCTGCTCTCGTTTTGAGCCCATTCCACAAATTTTCTGTTTTTGCGGCATCATTTTTTTTTTTTAGCTCTGTGATGAACATTTGGTTATTATTGTATCTTTGATTGCTTTACTAAGATTGTCTCATTTTTTGTAATCCTCCAGAGAATTTGAGTTGCTCATTGAAGCATCTTTTTGAAGAGGTCTTTAAAATTCTTGACAGATAATTCCAATATCCGATCCATTTCAGCTGTGGCATTGATTGGTGGTCTTTTCTCATTGAAGATGTGATTTTTCCTGGTTTGCATTATGATGTGTGGCTTCCTACTGCGGCCTAGATGGTTTGGCTATTAGGTGAGAAGACAGCAGAGCCTGTTAGAATTTTTTATTTTCACAAGCGGTCGCTCTGCTTGCGTTTGGCAGGCGGGTCCTGGCCTACTTCTTGGGCAGTGACTGCGAGGACAGTGTAATTTGCAGAGCTGGTGTGGAGCTCTTTTCATCTGTGGCATTTATTTAATGCGTCTGGGGCTCCCACTGGCTCTTGTTAATGCTGCTTGAGGGGAAAGAACAAGCTCCCAGAGGCGAGGTGCCCTGGTACCTTTGTGCAAAAGAGGAGGTTTTCTCCCTGCATGTGGGAAGCAAGGACTTCCTGCAGGGCGCTGGTGGCAAGATCCTTATTCCTGGTGGTTCCAGCCATGTGGTCCCTCAGGAGGGGCCTTGAGAGCTGGAGAATCTCAAGGCCACGAGGACATGCAGGTTTCTCAGGCTGCCCCTGTGTCTGGTAGTGGTAGTTCCCTTCCTTCCTTCCCTCCCTCCTTACTTCCTCTCTGAGAACAAAGGCCCACCTGGACGCCAGGGACGTATCATTCTGCCTGTGCTTTTGTGAGTCCTGTCTTAAAGATTAGCAATCTCTGGAATCACATCTAGAAGTGATCGCGCATGGTGCTGGTGTGGGTCGAGAGGACGTAGGTAGCTGCAGAAATCCGCATCCAGAGCAGCTTCTGTCTTTTCTCCTGCCTGTTGTGGGAATCTTAATGCTATTTTGCCCTCACGTTGGTTTGCGTGTAGAATTCTTGTTGTCCCTAGACCCCCACCTGACACCCTTACCCATCCTGCTGAGTCAGTGGCCGAGAGCATGCCCCCTGGGGCCCGTCCAGCTTGGGTTTAAATACTGACCCTGCTGTTTATTAGCCTGTGCATTCAGAGCAGGTCCCTTATTTCCCTAAATCTCGTCTAAACAACGAGGACGGCAATAGGATAAAGTCCACTTTAATAGCAACACGTGTGTGACATTCTCAGCACACTGCGTCGCTCGTGGCAGGCACCCAGCCGGTGTGATGGCTTAGCTTGGGGTGCCTCCTCATCTATACCATTGTCATTTCATCTCCGTTTTAGAGAAAAACCAAAGCTTGGAAGTAGAGGTAGCTGCACCCGGTCACTTTGCCCACTTACGTGTCAGGAGAGCTGAAGTTCAGACTTCATTCCTGACCGTTGCGTGCAAGCTGCCGGTGATGGCCTTGCAAGGTCTGAGTCTTGTGGGAGCCCGGGTCAGTCCCTGTTCAGCTTATGCAAAAGTATAAGAAGGTACAGTTATATGAGCCGGACATACTCAATTTTCAGTTAATTATGGATGATAGTGGAAAGTATTTTTATAAAGCTATCTATGTATAGAAATAAAAATAACCCAGCTAGTCTAATAGAGCCTGACCAAGGATGACTTTGAACCCTTTTGCCCTGTCAAATACTCCTTTTGATGATGCTTACCAACTTCTGAAATCTGATAGATTTTAAAAACAGTTCATGGCAGTCTGCTCTTTCATTTAGATTTTCGTGTAGTTTGAGATGCAGTAAAAACTTGGGTGTTTCCATTTATGCAGTTTGCCACAAATCGTCTTCTCCATAAGACTGCATAGTTTTGCACATTGCTAAATGAACAAATGAGGGTCATGGTGAATTCCTGAGTTTATGATTGTAATGGAACAAAAGCAAATCAAGAGGAATAATTTATGTTATTACCAATTAGACTAAAAATGCATTTATGGTAGAGAAATGCTCCAGAAACTCCAGTTGTGTTTGCCCGTTTATTAAGGAAGGGAAAATTTTTCCAATGAAAAACATAAAAAAGGGCAGTTATTTACAGTGTACATTAGGGCTTCTTTTATGGGTTGGTATTTTGTGGGGTAGGAGGTAAGCAGTTACTTTTTCCTCTCAGGCTCTGCTGATTCAGAGATTGTTTTAAAAAAAAGGAGAGAAAGAAAAAGAACAACCAATGGCCACATATAGATCAAGAACCTATTTATGTTTTATAGTTTTGAGCTAGGAATATGAGATGTTTGACTCAGCTTCTTTGTGAGTTAAATGAAAACACTATTTATTATATATAGCAAATAATATGTAACGTTGTGAGTGTGTATGCACATAGGCTGATTCCACGGTTGACATAAAAAGAGGGATGGACAAAAAGAAGAGGGTCCGTTGGTGATGGGACATGTGGAGGGTGATGCCTCGGAAGGGGAAGCAAAGAGAAAGATGCCGTGAGGACAGAAGTGGGGGAAGTGCCTGGGGGAGAGGGAGACAGGCAGCAGGACAGACGAAGACCTAGTGGAGAGAGGATCCTGGAAGGAAGTGTGAGTCCACAGAACTGAAGGGAGAAGGGAGAAGAAAGCTCGGTGGAGAGGAAGAACAACAACTAGAAATGGGAGGGGACACAGAGAGACCACACACAAGTCTAAATCCCTGACCATCGGACGTTTGCTTTTACCTTAAGTCTGAGGAATTAATTGAATATGCCCAGTTATGAGCTACCACGTTGAACATTTTGTGTATCTTCTCACAACACCTTCACCATCCCAACGGTGGGAAAGTGCGTGTCATTAACAACACCCTTCCCCCGGAAAGCATACCAGGCACATTGGAAACAACCTGGAAATTCATCTCATAAGAATTATTTCCGTCTGTATCAGACCCAGCCTGCAGGCATGGGGCCCACCTTGCGTGATGGCTGTGGGCGGGGAGGCCTGGACGTGTCTCCGCACACGGTTCTCTGCCTGCCCCATCCTGTGGTATCTCTGAGAAGGGAGCTCTTCTTTTATCTTTTTATGCTTATCACCCAGAACAGTGCGAGTGAAGAGACAGCAATAAATACCTCAACAAACAAATGAGAGTATTATGTACCAGAGGAGGAAATACTAGCAGAAACTTCACATGAGATAAAGTGAACATTTCATTTTGTAAAAATTATAGCATCAGGCAAGGACTGAATTTTATTTCCTTGCCTGTATTGGAGTCTGGTGAATGGTACAGGGTTGGGGGGAGACAAAATACGACATAGATGTAAGCCTCAGAATCCAAATGTGTGTGGTTTTACTGTGTGTTTCTTCTGTGGCTCTCATTTCATCAACCAGCCTAACTACTTCATGCTTAGGAAGAATAAAGGAAAATGGGACGCTTGGGTGGCTCCGTGGGTTAAGCGTCTGCCTTCAGCTCAGGTCATGATCCAAGGTCCTGGGATCGTGTCCAGCATCGGGCTCCTTGCTCAGTGGGGAGCCTGTTTCTCCCTCTGCTTGTGAGCTCGTGCTCTCTCTCTCTCTCTCTCTGACAAATAAATAACTAAGATCTTTTAAAAATATTTCAAAAAAATATATATATATATTTATTGAGCACATTCCATGTGGCAGTGGAAGACGACTTAAAAGATGGGCAGTCTTAGCTGGTCAACTACTAGGCTGTCCTTTCTAGGTCATTCCACCACTGTCCTCTCCCAGTGTGCTGAGACACCTTACTCTGACCCAGATAACGATATTTGTGTAGCCACATCCTAAGTGAATTTCCTTTTCTGCGGCTGCTCCTTGCCTCGGAGGGCCTGGGAGGGCACTGAACTGAGAAAGAATCAATCTGTTTCCTAATGGAAAGCACAAAACATCAGTCCCCCAAGTTCTCCAGTCAAAGAACATGGAAAGGAGGGACCAATGTAAAGTATTACTTCTTCAGATTCTTTATCTTCTTCTTCTTCTTCTTCTTCTTTTTTTTTTTTTAAGATTTATTTATTTATTTGACAGAGACACAGTGAGAAAGGAAACACAAGGCAGGGGAGAGGGAGAGGAAAAAGCAGACTTCCCACAGAGCAGGGAGCCTGATACAGGCTCGATTCTAAGACCCTGGGATCATCACCTGACCCGAAGGCAGACGCTAAACAACCGAGCCCCCCAGGCGCCCCTCCTTATCTTCTTAACTGAATTCCTTCGGTGCTCTTCTGATTTGGGGGGTTTATTTTCAGCCTATAGTGAACATGCCAGCTGACTGATAGTTACTTCCTAATCATACTGACTTCATCACTTCTAGTTTTAATTTTTATTTTTAAGAGCAAGTGAATTGTCCCCTTATCTGTTCAAGAAGTATTACATATTCAGAGGTCTACAGACTGTTTGAAAAATGACTTACGTAAAGCCAAATAATTATTTTGATTTATTTTAATCTCCTGGACTTTTTTCCTGGGTGTTATTTTAATGACAATTGAATATAGTTTTTGTGACAGATGGATTTTTCCTGATTTTATTATTAAGCAAGTTGAAAGGTGTTAAACTGACTCATGAGCCCATTTCGTGATGTGCCTGAGTGTAATTTCATTTTGAATAAAAATGTTTCCCAGGTTCATTTCTTGTCGATCATACTCTGTTTCATCGTTGTCCTTAAAATGTGGCAAAGTGGGGCACGGTAACAAAGATGTCCATTCAGAACTGTGGATTTCACACAGGCGGTAAACCACATTGAAATTTGCTCCTACAAACGTAGAAATGCAGCATAGCTCATGGTCCATTTCTCGTTTCTCCTCCTCATCAGATAGTAAGCCAGCTTTGTTGTGACCCTACTGTGTGAAGAGCACAGATTACGATTTCGTGTTCATTCTGCAGGTGATGGAAGTCAAAGGCCAGATGATCCACGTCCCAGAGTCCAACTCCATCTTGTTCTTGGGCTCCCCGTGTGTGGACAAGCTGGACGAGCTCATGGGCCGGGGGCTGCACCTCTCCGACATCCCGATCCATGATGCCACCCGAGACGTCATTCTGGTTGGCGAGCAGGCAAAGGCCCAGGACGGCTTGAAGAAGAGGATGGATAAATTAAAGGCAACTTTGGAAAGAACCCACCAGGCCCTGGAAGAAGAAAAAAAGAAAACAGTCGATCTTCTATATTCTATTTTCCCCGGTGACGTCGCCCAGCTCTTGTGGCAAGGACAGCAGGTGCAGGCCAGGAAGTTTGACGATGTCACCATGCTCTTCTCGGACATTGTTGGCTTCACGGCCATCTGTGCCCAGTGTACCCCCATGCAGGTGATCAGCATGCTGAATGAGCTGTACACCAGGTTCGACCACCAGTGTGGATTTTTGGATATTTATAAGGTAAGGATATATAAGGATATTATAAGGTAAAGGGGTTTAGTTACTCATTGTGTGTGTGTGTGTGTGTGTCTGTTATTACTATTGATACATAATATATTATTTGTTTCGGGGGTACAGGCCTGCGATTCGTCAGTCTTACAATACACAGCGCTCACCACAGCATGTCCTCCCCGGTGTCCATCCCCCCCCCCCCCCCCCCCCCCCCCCCCCCCCCCCCCCCCCCCCCCCCCCACTCCAACAACATCCACAAATATTTTTTAATCATAAATTATCTTAAATTGCAAGGATGCACTTTTTTTTTCCTTTCTTAAATTAAACTTGGTAATAAATGATGGAAATCTCTGTAGTTTAGAATTCTTACCCAGAATACAGGTATTTCTGTTTCATGAGTAAATTTCCATTATGGGTTAGCTGATCGCATTGACATACCATGGGTAACTGAATCATAATATTGCTCGGTAAGGCAAAAGGCTGTAGAGCTTGTGCTTCAAGTTCATTATTATTACTGAATTAAATTGCTGAGTTCTAGGCAACTTTTCACAACATAATTAGTCTTTCTTAGAGAATAGGTTTCCAATATAAACTAAGAATTTTCATTTGACAGTTAATAAGAAGTAAGTTATATTAAAATATGCATTGCATTATCAGTTAAATCATGATTAATCAGTGTTTTGCACTGTTGTCAGGTAAAGAGGGTCCCTCTAATTCTGAAGGAACACTTGTAAATATTCTAGCTGTTACCAAATGACCAGTGGTTTGTAGTGGAAGCAGTTTAATTTTCCAAGCTAAGGAGTTTACTAGATTTGAAAATGGGTATCCATCACCATTTTTTGAGTCTGATTTGGTGAACTCCTAAGGAATTTCTTACTCTAAACAGAGCAATCTCTTGAGTAATTCAGCCTCATCTCTACCTAATGAATAACTCTGTAACTTTACGTAATTTCACATGGATTACACAATGTTAGGGTATATACATATATATGTATTTTTGCATATAAAGGATAGAAAGTGCTTTTAGGGTAAACAGTAGTGAACTGTAGGCTGCTCCTTTTTATAGTATGATCTATACATAAGAAGACTTGGAAAGGAACACTGTAGTTTAATCTTATTATCCTGAAGGATGTTTTCATTAAGGTGTCTCTCCTTTAGAGAAACATGCTCGCTAGTTCCATTATGTATAAGGTGCAGCCAGGGCTAAATATTTTAGTGCGTCCCTTCAGAGGGATGAACATTCACTGTGCTGTGTGGAGGACGGATTTGCCTAGTACAAAATAAATTCTTATAAATTATCTTCAACTTCCTTATAACTTTTTGTTCTATAATTTCTGGGGGAGGTAGCCGAAGGTTGGCTCCTAAACCAGAGAGACACTATCAGGAGTTTGTCACTGCTAGACTTCGTCATTTCCCGGAAGTAGAGCGACTGGCCTGAATCTGCCGGCGCCGTCCGGTCTCCAGGCTGCCGCTGTCCTGCGCTGATCTGGGCAACGACCAGCACCCTTCCTCTGTGAACCCCTGGTTTGCTGTGTTAGCTTTCTTGGCCTAAAGTGGTCATGTGACTTTGGCCCTAAACTCTTACAACGAAATGAGAATGACAAACAGATCTTCTTTGGAAAAACTAGGGAACCCCTAATTAAATATAAGCATTAGGTTTTAAGAAAAGAAGAAACACGATGTCTTCTGAGGATACCACAACAGCTTCAAGGTTTAAAAATACGGATTTCATACATCGAGTTTCCTTTCCCTTGAGAAAAGCTAGGACACCTCACGGAAAAAGAAAATGCATGGCAATATACTGCACGATCCTCACATTTTTCTGTGTTTTTTATACCATGGACAGTTCCATACAGTTCTACATAATGAACTTATAAAATGGATTTACAATTATCCCGATACTCAAAACTGGCTTTCCATCCTTCATGGATAAACAAAGCACTCCTGGTTCACAAATTCAGGTTTTTAAGCAGAACCTGATTATGAAATTTCAGCAATAAATGTATAAAGTTATACAGTTTCAAGCCAGGTGTTTTTAATATCCCTTTGATGCTCGGATGTGTCTGTATCTTGAATAGGCTTCTGAGGCAACTTTCATGTTTACTCAGGTTTATGGAGGTTGAGTTTAGGGTCCAGACAAAGGAACCTATTATGTGCTGAAGCAGGAGTGATGATGGCATGGCCCGAGAGGGGGAAGGACAAAATAGAGTCTGTTACCCTGGCATAGGATAAAACAATGTACGTTACAGGAAATGCATTAGGAGGAATATAAATTAGATATCCTCTGACATGCCTCATTTGAGATTATTCTAATCATCATAAACAGAGTAGCTTATTTTTTGAAAGTTTACGCAGGGCTGTTTTATACGATGAGCTATCTGCTAGATTTTTAATGGCCATTGAAAAGAGAAATCCCACAGTAGAATTTTTAAAGGCCCATATACCTGCTGGTTTCATAAAATAGACTTTTGCCAGACTTCAAGTGCATTTAGAATATTTGTGGAATAATCACACCGCAGAGAAAAATATGCTGGAGCCCATTTTTATGTTAGAAATGTGAAAGGCAACCAGGCGGACCTGAATGCCAAGAGAAACCTAGACAGAGGTGCCCCACAGGGGAAGCATTGAAAGTCTGCTCCTGCCCAGTGAGACTCCACTTTTCCAAACTGATGCTTCTCCTTTTCTTGATCATCCTATTATTTCCTGTTTACTTGTCATTAGGGAAGATGATGCAGAGAAAGACCGTAATTCCGGGGTAGAATTTAGCTAAATTAGGCCATAACGAGAAATGCGCCTTCTGTACAGAAGCATGTGTGGAAGGAAGCTATAGATCGTACTGTGCCTGTCTGAGGCATTGAGAACATGAAAGCCTTTACAGTGCTCGGCTGCCGAGGTGTGACAGGTGTATGAGTACTAAGTCAATGCTAGGTAAATTGAGCGAAGCATCGGTTATAATTTTGATCCTCTTATAATTAGAAAAGCAAATATTAAGGAAAATGTCAACATCAACGTGCACTGTACTACTGTTTTCCTCCTTGGGTTTTATAGGGTCAAAGGGATGAACAAAGAACTGGTAAATCTAACTTTTCTTATTATTGGCGTATAGATAATGATAGTGATGGGGATGGGGCTGGCATTGGATACTGAAGCAACCTAATGGAGGCTTTGCCTTATTTTACATTTTTGCCTCTGGAAAGCCCATTAGTTTGAAATAAGGGAGACGCAAGAAGGGTTAGTGAGCCCTGCATGCTTCACTCACTCCACTGAGCCAAGGCTGTAGCAACCCAGTGCGATCCCAGATGCACCCCTTAGATATCTCTTCTTTATACCTGTAAAGACTTTTCTCCATGTCTGTCACCTGTAATTCAAAATACTAAATGTCGCCATCTCAGAGTTTTGTTGTATTTCAGTGAGCTTCGGGAGGCAGTGAGTGTAGACCAGTAGGGGGCGTGTAGTAGCGAATGCCCACCGGAGCTGGCCTTGTTAGCTCCCTGCAGGCGCGTCTGGACCTATGGGAGGGTGCCTGTGTGACTGGTCTGTGCGTTTTTGTATGTGTGTAACAGTGCACCCCAACAGTGCCCGATGACAGAAGGATAAATATCATCTCACTTCGTCTCCCATGATTAACCTGCGGGGTTGTTGCATTATGTCCATTGGGAAAGGTCAAATTATCCAGACAACGTGACTCATAAAGCAGAATTTGAGCTACGGTTTGTCTGATTCCAAAGCCTATAATATTTTCATGAGTCTGAGCTATGATGTAGACAAAGATAAAATAATAAAAAGTGGAACTGGTTTTAAAATTATGTTATTTGATCAGTAACAATAGTTAGGCTGTCAGCGGTTGAAGAAAAGTCCTATGATCATGTTGCCCAAATCTGTCCACTTCCCTTTTGGTAGCAAATAGTTCAGAGTTTTGAGAAGCTGTGTTTAAAAATAGGGAACTCTCAGGGCATCTGGGTGGCTCCGTCGGTTAAGCTTCTGCCTTCGGCTCAGGTCATGTTCCCAGGGTCCTGGGATCCAGCCCTGCATCGGGCTCCCTGCTCAGCAGGGGGTCTGCTGCTTCTTCTCCCTCTGCCCTCCCACCCCCCACTGCCACTCAGTCTTCTCTCTCCCACACTCTATGTCTCTCTCTCTCTCTCTCTCAAATAAATAAATAAATAAATAGATAGATAAAATCTTAAAAAAAAAGCGAGGAACTCTCAGGGTGCCTGGGTGGCTGAGTTGGTTAAGGATCTGACTCTTGATTTCGGCTCGGGTTGTGATCTCAGGGTGGTGAGATCAAGCCCCACATTGGGCTCTGCCCTGGGTGTGGAGTCTGCTTAAGATTCTCTGTCCCTCTCCCTCTATCCCTCTCTTACCACTCACTCTCTTTCTTTCAAAAAAAAATAAAAAATAAAAATAAACAGCTGGGGACTCTCCCGTCTGCTGTCCTTCCTTTTTTGTTAGAAACCAGTTGCATCTTCTCTCTTAATTCCTTAAAAGGAGAAATAACATCAAAGAATGGATCAGTGATCTCAGGTACAGGCCATAGGCTATGTAATTTTAAAATAATGAAAGGAATAAAATCTGATTCTTAAAAATCATTTCATCCAGGGAAACCCATAAAAAATATTAGTAATAAAATCCTTTCTTCTTTTGTGGTGGGGGTAGAAAGAAAAATTTCCATTGCAAACTCCAAGCTGGGTTTGCCGATGTCATTGAAGCTAAACATTCAGTATCACTGTCACACTTGGGTTGGGGAGAAGGCATAGAAAAACAAGACGGAGCAGCTGGAAGTGCCAGGAGAAGATCTGTCAGATCAAGGAACCTGATATGGATCATCTGAAAAACAGCACAAAGTTGATACGGGCAAAGGAATGCAAGTATTCTAAGTTCACGTGGAAAGCTGAGTACGGCGAAGTAGGAAGGAACAGAAATGCAGACTCACTGTTAGGGGAGCAAGACCTCAGCACCAAGCATAAGGAGACTGTGTTCCAGGAACTGGAAAGCAGGCATTGTGTCCAGGCAGCAGGTGTGAAGACAGGCATCAGAACCAGAGTCTTCCTTCTCCAGGACAGCCTTAATGCCGGAGGATGTCTAGGACCACCCCCCGCCCTGGACCCAGAGTCAATGGGTATAGAGATGTGCACTGAGCTTTTAAATGCTGAAACAGGAATTAGACCTACAGAGAAGCTGGAGTTGGTAGGTTAATTGTATCTATTCTTGAAAATGAATAGAACAGAACATATTCAGGGACACTCTTGACATTAATATAATTTAGAAATTGGCAGATAGCTTGAGTTCTGAAAATCTCTGAAAGCCAGTGGAAACCCTGTTGACTTCATAACCTCCACATAACTATAAATACGATACAATAAAAAATCTAGAAAGCCATTAAGATCATATGCATTTCACATAATTTATATAAGCAGATGGTTCTGCTTTGGTCTATGAACTGTAGAATCCATTTAACTGTAGCTCCTTAACAGTTTTGTGGAAAAACCTATACATCCTAAAAAACAAATACAGAGTGCAGAAGTAAATGGTGATTAATGTCCACAAGAGAAAGGTTTCTCTATCAGATGGACAGAGCTCAGTTTTGAGTCGGCATGTTAATACCCCAGGGAAACAGAAAGTCAGGAACCCCTTTGAATTCAGGCGTCTTGGTGAAAATGCTGGTAAGATGGTGGTCTGTAAACTGGAGAAGGAGCTATCCATCGTTAACCTTTGTCATCAGAGCTGAGAGCAGGCGTTTCGCATGTAAACTTACCAGGCTACAGAGCTCGATGCCTCGAGAATTTTTATTTGTCTTGTCTTTGACAATATGGAGCTACTAAGCCTTTGCTCACTGGACCTTCAGCTACCTTTGAGAAAATGAAGCAGAATCCCAAGGATATCACTCCAGTGTGAACTGGATTCTGCAGGCAAGACCAAAAAAAAAAAAAAAAACAATAAACCTGAAATGCCTCCCTTCCCCCTTGGTTTGTTTTATGATAAAATAGCCTTTTAAAATACTTAACTATTTAGGTTATTCTTGGAATTTTAGGAATATGTGTATATCATCTTACTCCCATTTCCCAGCACAGAATGCCAGTCCCATTTGGTAACGAGTGAGTGGCTGGTTCATTTCCCCCCAGATTTATGTATTTTCTGCTTATTGATCAGTGCACATACTTCTGAAATTAAAAGTTACCAAAGATGTGTACCAGTTATTCTCAGTGGTTTCCATCAACATCAGTGCTACTAATTTTTGCTAGAAATGAAGTCATTGTGTCATCTCCTAAGTCTAGAAAACAGAAATTTCAGAAGTGAATACACACACACACACACACACAATTTTCCACATTCATTCACTTAATAAACATTTTTGACTCGCTTGGTAACAGGGTATGACTCCTATGGAAGCCTATAACACGTTATGGAAATTAGTATATATTTTTAGCCCAATTTTAATGAGTAGAGAAGAACTAATTTATATGCTTTATAAGGTAAGGTGAAAGTCACAGATAAGCATGCTGTTGTGATATCTTTCCTACTAGGGGGATTGTATTGTTACTTTCAAAATACATTAATGGCCTAAAAATTACCTGCCCAGGGTTTTGCCTCATTTAAATTTTTGCCTTGGGCAGATACTTAGGCTGGAGATCGGGGAGAAACAGGGATAAGGGTCGATGCTCCTCCCGTTTCTGCATTCAGCTAAAACTGCTGGAGCCCTTGCACCTGCCCCTGCCCCTGCACTCCGGGGAGTTCTGTCTGGCTATATTTAACCCCTTACTTACCATCTCTGCTCGAGTTTCGCCATCCATAAAGAGACTAATTTCGTCTACTTCACAGTTATGTTTTATAAGCTTTTAAATGAAAAGCCTGTAAAGTGCTTATTTCAGTGTCTGGTCCATTGTAGTAAACATCCACGCTAACTCTCCTTTCTCAAATAGGTGTTTCTGGGCATAGGTGGTGAGTAGGTGTGTGTTTTCTCTGCACATGCCTGTATGTACATGTGTTTGTATATAAGTACTATGTAGCCAGTGCTTATTAGAAATAGATGAAATGCTCATTTGCTTGGGTTCATTCTTTCAGGTTATTAAAATTACGTTGTACATCAGGAGAAAGATATGAGGGAGGGTATGGAGAGAGGTCAAAGCTGGGCTAAGAGAGAAGCTCCCCGAAGTGCATTGCTTGTAGCATCATCACTGGGTCCTGTGGATCCTCATTCCTGAGGATGGGTCTGTGCTCTGCCTTCATTTTTATCAGAATAACCCATGATATAAAATGGGATTGATGAAGACGGTGATTTCTTTCAGTGATACTGACTTGTACAATGTCTACGACCAACACTATGAAACTGAACCTAAAATTTTTTTTTAATGTTTTAACCTGACATCCTGAGTGATGTTCCTTCTATGATGAAACATTTTCTTTTAGTGTTGTAGCAAATTCTGAAACAGAGAGAAGGCTACAAGAACTTGGATTACCAAGCAGAAATCAAAATTGATGAAGTGTCTTGCTGACTTTATCAAAGAAAGTGGGGGTGCTCTTTTTATCCCTATTGATTTTTAATCTTCTAAAGAATGGTGGCAGCTGCTAAGAGATTGATGTTTTTGATTTTTATACTATCAGGTATTATGGACTGAATGTCCTCCCAAAGCTCATTTATTGAAACACTAATCTGCAATGTGATGGTATTTGAAAGTGGGGCCTTTGGAAGGGTAATTAGGTTTAGATAGGGTTCTGAGGAAGGAACCCTCTGATGGTATCAGGGTCCTTATAAGAAGAAGAGGAAACTAGAGTTCGCAGTCTTTCTGCCAAGTGAGGGACGGGGAAGACAGCCATCTGCAAGCCCAGAGGTGCGCCCTCACCTGGGGACTGAATTAGGCAGTGCCTTGATCTTGGGTTTTCCAGTCTGCCAATGCTGTGAGAAAGTCCTCTTTTTCTGCACCATTTCTTTACACCGCACACAAAAATATACTTCACATGGGTGAAAGACGTCAATGTGGGACAAGAATCCATCAAAATCCTTGAAGACAACACAGGCAGCACCTCTTCAACCTCAGCTGCAACAACTTCTTCCTAGAAACATCACCAAAGGCAAGGGAAGCAAGGGCAAAATGGACTATTGGGACTTCATCAAGATCAAAAACTTTTTTTTTTTTTTAAAGATTTTATTTATTTATCAGAGAGAGAGAGGGAGAGAGCACAGGCAGACAGAATGGCAGGCAGAGGCAGAGGGAGAAGCAGGCTCCCTGCCGAGCAAGGAGCCCGATGTGGGACTCGATCCCAGGACGCTGGGATCATGACCTGAGCCGAAGGCAGCTGCCCAACTAACTGAGCCACCCAGGCGTCCCAGATCAAAAACTTTTGCACAGCAAAGGAAACAGTCAACAAAACCAAAAGACAGCTGACAGAATGGGAGAAGATATTTGCAAATGACATATCAGAGAAAGGGCTAGTGTCCAAAATCTACAATGAACTTAAGAAACTCAACACCCAAAGAACAAATAAGCCAATCAAGAAATGGGCAGAAGACATGAACAGACATTTCTGCAAAGAAGACATCCAGATGGCCAACAGACACATGAAAAAGTGCTCCACATCACTCAGCATCAGGGAAATAAAAATCAAAACCACAATGAGCTACCACCTTACACCAGTCAGAATGGCTAAAATTAACAAGTCAGGAAACAACAGGTGTTGGCGAGGATGCAGAGAAAGGGGAACCTCCTCCACTGTTGGTGGGAGTGCAAGCTGGTACAGCCACTATGGAAAACAGCATGGAGGCTCCTCAAAAAGTCAAAAATAGAACTACCGTACGACCCAGCAATTGCACTACTTGGTATTTACCCCAAAGATACAAATTTAGTGATCTGGAGGGTCATGTGCACCCAAATGTTTATACCAGCAGTGTTCACAACAGCCAAACTATGGAAAGAACCTAGATGTCCAACAACAGATAAATAGGTAAAAAAGACATGGTATATATACACAATGGAATACTATGCAGCCATCAAAAGAAATGAAATCTTGCCATTTGCAATGATGTGGATGGAACTAAAGGATATTATGCTGAGCAACATAAGTCAGTTAGAGAACGTCAATCACATGATCTCACTGATATGAGGAGTCTGAGAAACAAGACAGAGGATCATAGGGAGGAGAAAGAAAAATGAAACAAGACGAAACCAGAGAGGGAGACAAACCATAAGAGACTCTTAATCTCAGGCAACAAACGGAGAGTTGCTGGAGGGGAGGAGGGAGGGGAGGATAGGGTGGCTGGGTGATGGACATTGGGGAGGGTATGTGCTATGGCGAGCGCTATGAATTGTGTAAGCCTGACGAATCCCAGACTTGTATGCCTGAAACAAATAATACATTGTGTGTTAATTTTTAAAAAATCCTGTTTTTTTGAGCCACCTAATCCTTTTTTAGAGTAGCCTGAGTGGAATAGGACACCAAGGAAACATCTATCAACTCTAAAAACAGCCTGAAAATGTACGATACAAGTCTCTAGCAAGTTTTCTTAGTATACTAAGCGCATGTTGCTAGAATTTCCTATTTCTATAAGGGTAAATGCTACCCTGTGGAACAAGTGAAAAGATTTTTCACTAGCCTTTTATGGAGCTTCTGTTATTACAGAGTGTCTGTCTGTTGTATATCAATAAACTCTAAAATAGTTAAGCTCTGAGCTCACCACCATGTTTGCCCTTGATACTGACACCTTGAGAGCATTGTGAGAACCTAGCTTTTACTTGGTATCCATTTTTGCAGTTAAAGCTTACCCCCAGTCAGTGAGTTACTCCAGTATGTTTATTTTAAAAATTACATTTTAGAAAATTTCAATTTTTTCTTTGTAAAAAATTATTGTCATTACATAATCATTCCTGTTACCTGAGGCCATTTAGCAAGCTTTTCTGGCAAGCTTTAGAATGTGACTATGTCAGTTATACTCCCATCGAAGTCTGTAATACCTAGGTATTAGAGGAGTTTGCTAAAAAATTAATCTTCTAGATAGGACAGCTGTCTGTCACTTACTTACCTGATTGGGTAGCCTCAGTGCAGTCGTAAATCTTTTTGAATTAGATTGTTTCTGTTACCTTCCTGACCAACACTCAGTTACTGTCTGTTATGCAGTAGAGATGTGGCACGTGATTCTCCCATTTCTACCACTGAAAACACAGTGATTTAAAAAATGAAAATTCCCGAAAGCAAAATGGAACTAAAAAAATGGAATTCCCACATACTAAATATAAACTGTGTTCCAAACACAGTGCTAAATGCCCTAATCGTGATGTCTTACATATTTTCCAGAACACTGTAGCACTGGGGTGCGTATGCCCCTTTTGAAGATGAGTTTCAGTGAGTGGCAGTGTTATTTGAATTTAGTTCTGATTCAGCTAAAAGTTTATATTGTAGAAAACAGTGGTTGAAATCATTCAGGTATCAGATAGTTCCATTCCTAATTAGATGCAGAAGTAGGATCAAAGATTGTTTCAGCTTTTATGTATGTGTACTTCATGAATTGGTGTCCTGCATCCCAGAACTGACAGTCACAAAACAAATTTCATACCTTTACAGTGAGAACGTTGGGTATGTCCCAGGATTGCTGAGAGAGCAAAAAGAACTAACAGCCAAAACCCTTTGTCATGAACATGAGGCTCTTGAGATAATAGCTGAAGGATGAGCTTGAAATTTTAAATTGCCATTTGAATTTTAGCCTAGAGTTAAGAATATAACTAGGTTTCCTTTTTCAAGGCATTCAACAAATCTGTACCATTTTTTATTATGCATTGGACTTCATAAAGACTCGGTCTATTTGGCTCTGGGAGGCTAAAGAGAATCTTTATGCTGACGTTAAAAAAAAATACTTTAAGCACACTAGAAAGGTATAAAAGGTATAAAATGATGAGAGTCAGTGTTTCCCAAAATGAAATAGATTGGCCAGAGCTGTATGCTGTGGTCACTGGAGTGATTCATACACAAACTATAGTCTTTGATGGGCCAGGCAGAAGGAAGTCTCAAAAGGTTACTTCATTCCATGGGATTCTGAGATTCTAAATATTCCATGTTAGAGTGGTACGTAGTTGGCCAGGAAAATGTTCCCAATGTGAAAATCAACCCTGCTGATTGTCTACGAATAGGTTATTCATATATGGCAAATCAGAAATGGTTTGGGTTTCTGTTTGTAAAGGTTTCTTAAGGTGGAAAAATGAGAATTTAAATTTGTTATCTTAAATTCAAGTATTTAATTATAAGCATTTGCATATTTTGATGCATTTTTCAAGCCTTGACGTTGTTCACAGGACTTTTGATAATCTAGAAAACTATAAGAAATCAGCTGAAGCAAAATGCTTATTGTACTGCTTATCCAGCTTTGTTCCAAATGTTGGAATGTATGAAAGCTGCCTGTTAAAATAATGCTGTTCTTAAAATACTCCAAAGCAGTATTTTTTGATTTCCTATTTTCCTTGGATACTTGAATTTTGGTATTGTATAGATTTCTTCTGTCATGGAGGGAAAACTTTTCCTTCTCCCTTTTTCCACTTAACCTTCATTACTCCTATCACTGCCTCATCGTAGGGCGTATGTCAGCCCTCCAAAGCATGAAGTTTCTTTGACTCTCCTAGGGAGGCCAGATGAGACTGTTGAATTTGCTTATGGTTGTGCAGTGACATTTAAGTGAAGGGGAAGGGTACCGGATATCAAGCCTGAAAAGCTCATTTTAATTCTGTCTTTATCATTTAATTAAGTCACATCACGTACTTGTGCCTACCTTCTGCTTCTGCAAAGTGGGAACAGTAGTAAGGATCTAACATTTTTGTCACAATCAACACATAAATTGTGCTCAGCAGATTATTGTTGTTAGGACTTTTTTCTATCCATGATTTGAAATATAACACTGTCTCTAGTTAATACCTTGTGAACTAATGAACAGTGCAAGCAGCTGACTCCATCCCCACTCAAATGAAAGAAGGTCAGGGCTAGAGAGTGTCCTAGGAAGTTTTCTGGGAAGGGAGGGAAGAGTAAGTCCATCTGGATTGCTCTGACAAAAATACCAAAGACCAGGTTGCTTGTAAACAACAGAATTTTATTCCTCCCAGTTCTGGAGGCTGAGATTTCCAAGATCAAGTGTCACCAAATTCAGCATCTAGTGAGAGCCCTCTCCCTGGTTTATCGGTGACTCTCTTCTTGCCTGTCCCCACATAATAGAAGGAACAAGGATGCTCACCTTCTGTGGTTTCTCTTATAAGGATTCTAATCTTCATGCATGAGGGTAGAGCCTCGCAAAGGTCTCGGATCACTTCCCCAAAGTCCTATATCCCAGTATCATTACACTGGGAATTAGGTTTCACGATAGGAATTTGGGGCAACACAAATATTCAGTCTACATTGATATTTGTTGAATGCCTACTGTGTGTCAGGTACCATGCTAAATTCTTTATATATGCTTATTGATTTGTTTTATCTTCAACAAATAATTATTGATCACCTACTGTGTTCTACATACTAAGCTAATAAGCCTCGGAGCATAGTGGTATGTAAGACAGGCATGGTCCAAATTCTTAGGTGCTTATGATTGAGCACTGAGATTAAACATTAAACAAATAATTACATAGACAGTTAATGATTAATTAAAATTATGGTTATCACTAGAAAGGTATAAAATTAGAACTTGTTTGAGGTCACAAAGATAATAGATAGGGGATTGAGCATTGCTCAGGCTTTTTCCATTCCTGAAGGGTGTTTGGGGAGATCTGAAGAGTTCATGATCTTAAGGAGGTCCACAGCTTGACCAACTACTTTCACCCATTTATACCTTAAAGAAATGCTTCTTGAACACATACCACGTGTCAGGCATCACACGTCTTAGTGCAAAATGGACATGACCACTTTCTCCATGAAGTTCACAGTGTAATGAGGAAGACTGATTAATCACTACTCAAAAAAATATGTAATTATAAATTACCATAAGAATGACTGAGAAAAAATTATGCGGTGTTATCACATAACCTATGGTAGAGACACCTATTTTAGTCTAGGAGTTCAAGAAGGCATCCTCAAGGAGAAGACATTTAAATAGAGATCTGAAGGATGAGAAGGAGATAACTGGGTAGGAAAAATGGTGGGAGTAGAGGATTCCATCCAGTAGGGTGAGAATGTGTGAAAGCTAAGTCAGAAAGGAACATGATGAAATTGGAACAACTACAGGAAGATCACCATGGTCAAACTTCAGTAATGCAAGAGTAGCACAAGGTAAAGATAGAGAAGTAGATAGAAGCTAGAACCTATAGGTGTTTTAGGAATTTTGGTCTTAATCATCAGAACAAATGAAGTTATTGAAGGATTTTGAATAGAAGAGTGACACAAATAGATTTGCTTCATAAAAACCACCTCGAAAGTCATGTGGGGTATAGATCTCAGGTGGGGAGTTGGCAATAGCAGAACACAGGGGTATTTATACCATCATTCAAGTAAGAAATGGTGGTAGCATTTCCTGGGATGACAGGTGTGTATGCGAGGCTTGAGTCAATTTTGGAAACCTGAAGATCGTGGTTAATTTTGTCTGCTTAATGGAAATACTTCCATTATTCATGCAAATCGCCTTATCACCTGAATATGTTCTTGATTTGGCATTATGTAACCTCAATCTGAGTTGATTGTTAACAATGACTTTGATTTTGAAAGGTAATTTATACATTATTGATATTGACTAGCTCTTGGTAGAGATGTTTATTTTTTTTTTTATTGTGTTATGTTAGTTACCATAAAATGCGTCATTAGTTTCTGATGGAGTGTTCCAAGATCCATTGTTTGATGCAGCCATAATTCTTTAAGCATCTACTGTGCTAGCACTCTGTTAGCCCCTGCAGGACTTAGAATGATAACCAGGATATTATCCTTCCTTCAAAAGTAAATGACCTAGTAATCTAGGCAGGGTGATCATAATGTACACACACAGATGACTGTGGTGTAAGATATGCTGAAGCCAAGTTTTACTGAGTTTCTACAAAAAGCAAAGATAACATTCTACTGAAGGATTTGAAGGATCAGAAAAGATACAGCATATAAATGGACTTGGAAGCATGTGACACATTTGACTCCTGGAAGAGAAGTTATGGAAGGCTTGTTTTCGAAACTAAATCTAGCAGGATAAAAGATAATAATTCCACTGATAACTGAGGCTGTTAGGATTTATGGAGACCAGATTGTCTTCCTTTAAGAAACAAGTTTGTAATGACATATTTCCATTTGATTTGCTTATTGGGCTGCACTCTTCACTTTGTAAGAGAAGACTTAATTTTTATAGAGCAGTTTTAAGTTTACTGTACAATTGAGAGGAAGGTATAGAAATTTCCCATATACTCCCTGCCCCTGTAGCCTTACCCATTATCAGTATCACTCATCAGAATGGTACATTTTTACCAAGGATGAACTTGCATTGACACATCATAATAACCGTAAGTCCATGGTTTGCCTCACAGTTCTCCTTGTATTGCACATTCTGTGGGTTTGGGCAAATGTATAAGGACGTGTCTTCATCATTATAGTTTCATACAGAGTATCGTCACTGCCTTAAAAATCCTTTGTGTTCTGCCTAGTCATCCTCCCCTTATCTGTCCGTTACCATCTCTCATTGATCTTTTTATTGTCGCTGTCCTGTTACCTTTTCCAGCGTGTCACGTAGTTGGGATCACACAGTATGTCGCCTTTTCAGATTGGCGTCTTTTACTTAGTAAGAGGCATTGAAGTCTCTGTATCTTACCATGGTTCAATCATTTCTTTTTAGTGCTGAACAGTATTCCGTTCCTGGATGTTCTACTCTTTATTTTTTTAAATTTACCTACTGAAGGATATTTTGGTTGCTCCCAAGTTTTGGCAGTTATGGATAAAGCTTCTATAAACATCTGTGGGTAGGTTTTCATGTAGGCCTAGGTTTTCATTTCCTTCGGTAAACACCCAGAAGTGCAGTTGCTGGATCAGTCATATGGTGCCAGTCATACAGAATCTGCAGTTGTGTAAGAAACCATCAAAATGTCTTTCAAAGAGGCTTTACCATTTTGCATTCCGAACAGCAACGCGTGATCTCCTTTTGTTTCACGTCCTTGTCAGCATTTGGTGGTGTCAGTGTTCTGTCTATTCTAATAGGCATGTAGTACTGGCTCATTATTGTTTTAATTTGCATTTCTTTGATGACGTGTGATGTGATGTATCTTTTCATATTCTTATTTGCCATTTCTTCTTAGGTATGATCTTAGGTAAGATCTCAGTATCTTCTTTGGTGAGGTGTCTATTAAAGTGTTTGGCCCATTTTTTAATTAGGTCATTTGTTTTTTTGTTGTTGAGTTTTAAGAGTTTTATGAGTCCTTTATAGCATAAGTCTATTGAAAATATTTTCTGTCAGTCTCTGGCTTGTCTTCTCATTTCTCTTGATACTATCTTTTATAGAGCAGAAGGCTTTAATTTTAATGAAGTGCAATTTCAGCTTATCATTTATTTCTTTCATAGATGATGTCTTTGGTATTGTATCTAAAAAGGCATCAGTCACCGTCCCCAAGGTCATCTAGGTTTTCTCCTATCTTCTAGGAGTTTTATAGCTTTCCAGTTTACATTTAGCTCTGTGGACCATTTTGAGTTAATTTTTTTGTGGACTGTGTAAGGTCTGTATCTAGATTTACGTTTTGCATATGGATGTCCATTTGTTTCAGTACGATTTGTTGAGAGACTATATTTGGTCCATTGTGTTGCCCCTGCTCCTTTGCCAAAGATCTGTTGCCTATATTAATGGGCATCTACATCGATGTGTTTGTCTATTCCTTCAATATTATTGTACCTTGATTATTATAGCTTTATTGTAAGTCCTGAAACTATTTATTGTTGTGACATCAACTCAACAATATTTAACACGTTATGTATTTATGAAAATATAGCAGACATTCAGTGTTCTCTAGGGAGAGTGTTCTGTCAAATCAGGAATCCCTGGAAAATTTTTCTTGAAAATAATAGAGTCAGTAATTATTTTATAAAAAGTGAATAGGTGATTTCAAGTAGAACAGTAACTCAGTATAGACATGGTAGTGACAGATACAGAAAGTTTCCAAAGAACTTTGAGTTACTCATTTTGACTGGAGCACAGAGTCAATTAAAGTGGTAGTGGGGGATGAAAGTGGAAAGTTGGGAGCCCTGTCACTGATGACCCTACAGGACAGACTACTGGACAGCAGAAAGAAATTTTCAGTTGCCCACATCTAACTTGAAGATTTAGAAAGAAATTTTGACTGGGTATTTCAATGTATTCTTCTTTGTTCATATGACTCAGTATTCGATAACTTTTATGGTAGATAACCTGGTGCCTGTCAACAGCATTTTCCACATGGTTGAGATTCCTGGGAAGAAAGTGGAGTTTACGTTGATGGATCTACTGAGTGTTTTATCAGGAAAAAACCTTTCTTTGATAGGCAGTCATTTGGAATCTATTTTCCCTCATTTGGGAGTAGTTCCTGGGCCAAATCACTGTTCTATTTATATCCATGACCTCCTTTCCGGTGCTGTATCGTCTGAGCACTGTAGAGACATTCTTTTAAAAAGTTGTATTTGGGTCAGAAAATCAACCAAAATGAATATAATTAGACAGATTTTTTTTTTTTTAAAGAGTGAGGGATTTTTTGAAGTGGTTTTATGAGTAAATTCTTAAAGTTGTTTCCATTTGAATTGCTAAACCTTTATACACAATTGACTTAGATGTATTTAAGTAAACTCAGCAAACTTTCTTTGGGTCATTGAGTACCTACTGTGCTAAACGACTCTTAACATTTTGTGTGTGTTGGCTAGGTGGAGGGTATGTCTGGGCTACAAGTTGTAGTTTAAAGTTCTGGCAGATAAGGAAATGTCTAGAGAAGTTTACTGCCCTATGGATAAGGTAGAAGACAGGGCAGGAGTATATGGGATGGCTGCGGTTCAAGAGTAGGAGTGCTTTTCTTTCCTTTCTTCTTTTCAAGAGCTGATTGGGTCTTGAAAAAAAGAGTATTATAGTGTTTTTTAGCTCACATAATCTACCAGAAGTCTTCAAACTTTGGAAATCATAAAATATACCTGAGAGCGCATGAAAATGAAGATAGCTGGGTCTTATACCTGTATTTGATTTAGTAGATCTGGATGTGAGGCCTTGGGGATCTCACTTGAACCTTCTGGGTGATTTTTATGTAGGTGGTCTAGACTTCTCTATTTGGAAACTTGACAGTTCCAATCTATAAGTATAGAAATTAGACACAATTTAAAACACTCAATAAAACTCTTAAAGACCATCCTGCTAAAATGCTAGGGTTCAGGTGTAGAAAAAGTTAAGTAAGTATCTAGTAGGTGGAGGGTATAGACACACACACAAACATGCCCACATACACTATCATGGCATCATGCTAAAGAGGGAACTTGACCTATTGGCTGTGTGTATTGCAGTTACAGACCCAGAAGGAGGGGCGGGGGGGGGGAACCCCTTGAAATCAAGGGCTCCTTCTTGAGCTAGGCTTTGTTTGTCTAGTTTGCTGTGATGGGAGCATGCCCTAACATCTGTATACCCAGTGAGATAGAAATAGTTTTTCTTCTTCTCTTTGTGAGCCATCTTTCAAAATAATGAGCATATCCATGAGGTTTTCAAGGCTTCAAAAGAGTAAATAAACCTCGTTTCAACCTATCCTCTGAGTCAGGATCTCTGAAGATAATCAGGCTGTGACTTGAAAGCAGTCCTGGGGAAAACAGCAAGCCACTGATCGCAATGACAATGGACTTTAGGAGCGGATGACCTTTTATTTTCCTGAGAGTGTGCAAAGAGTCAGTGTCCGTGTACGGAGACTCCTCTCTGAAGTGCCAATCTGGTTAATGACTCTGCCATATGAGTTCCTGTGTGACAAGGGGTAACATCGCTAGAAAGTTAGAAGTAGTATGAGGTCACTCAAATGACTCATCACACCTTAGTTCTTCTTGCCGTTGATGGCACAGGGACCAGTCCAGAGTGCTAACCTTTGCAGCATTAACTCATTAATACATCAAAATAATTTCCAGGATCTCAACCTTTAACGTCATAAAATAAGACCTGATGGTGAAGGTGCTCATGTTGGATGACTAAAAGATTCTTTACAAAAACTGAAAAGGACAGCTGAATAATTTTGCTTTCTGGTAATCATATTGTATGGGAAAGAAATTAATATGTGGAGGTGGATTCCCAACACTGTGTCTAATTAAATTAAGTTAAAGAGGTATAGGCTGCTGCTTGACACCGCCCCCCACCCACCCCATGGAAGATGGAGCCTCTTCTTGCTGAGTTGAAGTTACTGTCTAATCCCAGGAACTGAGACCAGTGGTGCCCCCTCCTTTAGAGCTGGGGTGGCAGGGGATAGCAGTACCCACTGCCCCATCCTGCCAGCATCACCCGTGAAGTGTCCGTTTTGTCCTGTACCTCTGGTACTGGTGAGCGACTACATTCAGGAGGGGCTCCCTACCACACCCTGGTACTACTGGGGGGAGTGCCTGCAGAGATCTGGTTCACGGGGTCCTAGAGGTCTCGGGTATGACTGACGTGTACACCTTCTTCATGGCGGCAGAAGCAAGTAGTGGATGGAAAGCTGAAGGAGAGACGGGAGTGCCAAAGAAGGAAAGAGTGAAGGAGAGCACCGAGGAGGAGAGAAGGGAGTGATGTTGGTGAGAAGGGAATAGAGGTGGCGAAGGAAAATGAAACAGGAGGTGCAGGGGGTGGCAAGGCCCCGGCCCCTGAATGTCTCTATTCAAGGACTCTCTTGAGTGTGGAGCAGGGACAGTGTGTGCCCAGGCTGACAGGGCCTTCCTCCGGCTGGAGCCCAGGTTGGGGTGAATACAGTGGCCCCTGGGTGAGGCCACAAGATTCGTCAACCCAAATTTTCCCGCGTTGTGGGACCCCACCTGTTGAACTACCCCCCACCTAACAGCCATGCTTAAGGGCCATAAAGCAGATTGGCTAAGGTTTAAACTGATTACTGATGAAAGAGTTCAGACATCTCAGGACAGGCTACAAGTTCAAGGTCTCTTTTGAACAAACTCTTAGTGCAGAAACAAGGTGATTGTTAAACAATACGATGAGGTCAGATCTTCTGGACAAATGTTATTTCCTTCCACTCTGAGCATAAGGTCAGGACACCATGCTCACGGCCGTCTTCTGTAGGAGCAGGAGCAGGAGCAGCTGTAGCTTCTTCCCCTTCTTCCCCTCAGACTGTCCCTGAATCTGGCAGAAGGGCTGTTGTTACCGAAGGGGAACTGTGGCCCAGTTCTTACAAAACTACCTACTGTGTGAAGGGAAATCAGACTACTTTCAGCAGGGAAGCCCATGGAGATACTCAAGCTATTTGGGTACTAGTGTGATTCACCTAGTTGTTCTTGTCAGACCTCTGTGTGACCAGTGGTGACATGTATGTGCTGTCCTGTCTGCATCATGGTGCCTCTGCTCCTTCGGTGCTCCCATCCACAAGAATGTAGCTTTTGTGGACATGGCCATCGTTCCGTCTAAGCCAAGGAAATGATGCTGAAGACAACAGCACCTTCCTCTATACTGCTTGAACCTTTGTCTGATTCGGGGCCTTCCCACCTGCTGCTGCTGCTTTTTCTTCTTTTTAAGATTTATTTATTTGAGAGAGAGAGAGAGAGAGAGAGAGAGAGCGAGCGCATGTGCTGGAGCTGGGGAGTGGAGGGCAGAGGGAGAGGGAGAAGCAAACTCCCCACTGAGCAGGGAGCCTGATGCGGGGCTCTATCCCAGGATCCTGAGATCATGACCTGAGCCAAAGGCAGATGCCACCCAATGGAGCCACCCATCTGCTTCTAATGTAGGTACTTTGGAGCCATATTTAAAGAGGATCATTGTGTCTTCAAGAACCACAACCTCAAGACCAATGAAAAGCTAGGTTCACATTTAATGTCTGTGGCAAGTTGCTTGTATTCCAGGGACTAATTCCATGGCCCTAAAACCTCTGGTTGGCAACTACCACCTGAGTTTTAATCTTTGGCCAGCAGCCCCTTTCACCCACACTGCTGAGTATCTGGGAAAACTGGGACATAAAATCTGTGGAGAGCTGCCGAGCCCATGTGCGGTGGTAGACCTAAGTCTACCCAAGACCAAAGTTCTTCCTGATTTTTTGCTATTGATAAGTCTTCATGAATGTCTGTTCCATGCTCTGCCTTTTCTCACCAGTGTTTTGGATAATCTCTGTCCAGATCACCAGCAACCCCATTGGTTTAAAGGTGATGGAGACCTTCAGAACCTCCTATGGATTCAGACTTCCTACCAACCACCAGAAAACTCTTCTGTCTAGCCCCTGTCCTTCAGGAGACATACCTGGGGACAGACAAGTGATTGGGCGGGCAGGTGTGGCCTCATGCTCTCAGCAAGGGTGAATGTGGTACCCTTTCTGGGAATCACATTTTCTTAGCCACATCCAATGAGCCCCTGAAGAATGTGGCATGTTTCTTAGCCCCGTTTCACCCACGTGACTGTGACTGGGTGACCAAGGGCTTGGGGAGATACCAGGAGAGAAAAGATGTTTCATCTGTAGACGTCGTCAGTCCGCCTGCACCTCATTTCAACACCTCTCTTCTCGTCTCTGTCCCTCTCTCCTCCTTCCTCTCCTGCTCTTTCTGTTTTTAATCACTTTAGGGACCAAAAGCAGAGGGCAACAACTAGACGGCAGACTTTCTCATGTGCTTCTCCTCTTGATGCTATCTAGAGGGGGAGAGGGCGGTTGTCCAGTAAGATAGGCTGCCAGAGCTCTCTGACCCTCTGTTCTTCTACCTCCTCCCCAAGCTTTCTTTTACAACTCCTATGAAGTTCAAAAGAAGACAGACCCAAGACTGTGGGATTGAAGCACCGAGGTGGGTGTGAGTCCCAGAGGGCAGGGATTATTCATTGCCTCGTTACATGTAGTGCTCTTCTAGGCTCATCCTATCCCAGTACCACAACACACACACACACGCTGGCCTCCTCAATGTGCCCACATTTCCAAGAAACCTCAGATATTTCATGAGCATTAGCCTGGAGAGGAGGGTAAAGAATGTAACAGAAGCAAGATTCTATTAGGAACTAAAATTCTTTTAAATGATTACTTTAAAATGAAGTAAAATAAATAAAAAGGATGAGTGCACAGCTCTAAGAAGTTTACGTACATCACCCTTATTTTTGGAATAATGTGAAGACTTTTTTACTATGAAGGTTTGAAAAGATGATAATCCCAGCTGGGTAAATTTTTTAGTATGATAAAACCAGCTATAATAATATGTGGGGCAACAGTTGTACGTAATATTTTTAGAACATAAACCTCTTCTATGCTCAGAAAAGGATGCAGGGACTGTCCTTTCCATCTCGATGACTAAGTTAGCCATCTTGATTCTTCTCTAATGTCATTCGAGAACAGGTTGGAGATGTCAAAAATAACTGAGATGCATTATTTTAGATGGTGTCTGTTGTATTTAAGATCTTATTTAAAAAAACACTGAGTCAATTGCAAAAGAATTGAGAACATCATCAACTTTTCAGACAGGTTTTTTGGTTTTGTCTTTTTAGTATGTTTCCAGTGTCCCCCTGTTTAACTGGCTTAACTCAAGGCAACAGCCCAGGAGCAAATGTAATGGCTGTCTAATGTTTTCACTTTTTCTGCTCCCTGGGAAGCAAAATCAGGTAATATTTTTGAAGGGAATCTGCTAAAATTTGCACATACACTTAATTCTGCTGAACTTGCCCAGACCTGAATTGGATAAAGGGAGAGGACAGAACAGACCTTTTGTGGAAAGTTGCATTACTAAAGTGGTGGCATTTTGGTCAAGATTTTCAGGTTAAGAAGCTGAATATATCTTTAAGGAAAGAGAAAATATCATATATTACCTGCCCTTCACGGACATCTGGATGTTTGAAAAATTTAAGCTATTTAAACCTGTTACCTATTCTTTTGTGTGCTTACTAGTGCTGCTCGTCAAATATTTCTGGCTCGCGTCTAGGCACAAGGGTGGTTGACTTTTCCCATCCTCTTTACATTAAGCATGGCTGTGTGACTTGCTCTGGTGAATGAGTCTTGAGCAGCTCTGTATGTCACCCTTGGGAGAAAGCTGCATAGGCTAGCAAACAGTTTGTCAGCCCCTCTCTTTCCCTGCTGTGACAACCAGGTGGGGAGGTTCTGTGAGCCTTGTTCCTAGAGTTAAGAGACATGACACCATGTTTCTCGCCTGTCCTCTAAGCCTGTAACCCACACAAATTCATAGCATGTATCAAAAATAAGCTTTTGTTACTTTAAGGCATGCAGATTTGGAAGTGAGATTGTGACTGCAACATAATCTTGCCTAGCATGATGGAACCATCGTTTATAGTTTTTATATGTGTTAGGTGTTCATTAGGAGTTGTACATCTTGATATAGGCCATTATTTTTTGACATTTGTTTCTTGCCTCGTTCTTGATCATATTGTTTCTGAGAGTTAAATTGACTTCAGATATTTGGGAACTAAGTAGTGTAAAAGCTTGCATGATCACATATAGATTTTAATGTGAATTTGCTCTTTCGTATATACATTTAGCTTACACTTTATTAGATTCTGTGTCATATCCACTGGAAACCTATTGGTCCATCTCCTCCATAGTGTTACATTACACACTGCTGAAAGAGAAAGTGCTACATATAACTCACCTGTTTTCTTATGGTACAAATTCTAGAAATACATATTTCATGGAAACTCAATAAACTTTTACTGAAATGATAATGAGGATGATAGTTGTTGAGGAAGATAGGATTTCAAGATGTGGTCATGCTTCAGAAACATGCATATTCACTGGGGCTATAAAGCAGTTTGTTTATACAAATCATTTATTGCCTATGTGTTCTGATACCTGAAAATCAGAAGTTAGTTTCAAAGCACATAGCTCACAGCATGTGGTATCTGTACACAATGGAATATTACTCAGCTATGAAAAAGAACAAAATCTTGCCATTTGCAACAACTTGGATGGAACTAGAGGGTATTATGCTAAGCAAAGTAAGTCAGAGAAAGACCAATACCATATGATTTCACTCATATGTGGAGTTTAAGAAACAAAACAAGTGGGCCAAGGGGGAAAGAAAGGGACAAACCAAGAAACAGACTCCTAGCTACAGAGAACACATGGCTGGTCACCAGAGGGAGGTGGGTGGGGGGTGGGGGGCACAGGTGATGGAGATGAAGGAGTGCCCCGTCATGATGGACACTGGGTGATATATGGAAGTGTTGAATCACTCCGTTATGCACCTGAAACAATATTACACTATACGTTACCTGGCATTTATGTAAAAACATAAAAAAATCAGTGTATAGAAACACAAAAGGATGAGATAATTATGAGGATTAGAAGAAATTGTTGTTTCTAGGGGGACAATGGTAGGTTGACACATTTTAGAGATTATTTACTGGTTATCTTTCTCGGTGGGAATTCTTTGAGGGAAATATATTTCAGCCTTCAGAGTAAAACCTTTGCTGACTCAGAATGCATTGTTTTTCTTTTCTTACCCTATGATTTTATTTCCATTTTTTCTGGCACAAGAAGACAGGTCTTGAAGTGAAAATGTTGAAAATCATGATAGGTCTGAGGATATTGGAAAAAATTTTAATGTATATTTCCTTATAAGATTTTGGTGATCAGATGGCCTTTTTGGCATTCCTAGCTTAACTGTTCTCACCATATTCCCTAAATTAGCACCTACAGAACTTAATTCAGTGCATATTTTCATTCGACATGAAATCTAATTATGGCTATTAAATCTTTAATAACATATTTTTTAAGTTTTGGTATATTTATGATAGAAGCATCTCTAGTCATTCAGAGGCATTTTTTTTCCTGCACACATGTACATGGTGTTCATGAAATGAATGGTGACAATGAATACACAATTAGAATGACTTACTAAAATCATGGTAAACATGGTTGATTAATTTGTTCATTTGGTAGATGTTTACTAAATAGCTGTATTTTAGAAACCATGGTAAGCATTATGAATACAGAGGTGAAAAATCATGGTCCCATTCTTAAAAAGCTGACATCACAGTTGCGGATACATCTTGATTATAAATGAAAGCCTGTAGTAAAAAGGTATGAAAAGTGCTGTTGAGGCAGAACAGAGGAAATGGTTAATTCTGCTAAAAACCAATGGAAGGACTCTGGAGGGTTCCATAGACCAAGTATTATTGGATTTGGACATTTACTAAAATATTTCATCACTTTGCTCTAATTAAAATATTAGAATTATGGAGGATTTTATCACCAGATACTTTTTTAAAAATTTGAGTATAGTTGACACACAGTGTTACATTAGTTTCAGGTGTTCAGCTGAGTGATTTGACGGGTTTATACATCGTGCTGTGCTGACCACAGTGTAGCGGCCCGTTGCATTGCTATATTCCTCATGTTCTTTTAATTCCCTTCACTTACTCATTTCTTACTGGAGGCCTCTATCTCCCGCTCCTCTTCACCCATTTTACCCACCTCCCCTCCCCTTCCGCTCTGGCAACCAATAGCCCTCTATATTTATAGTTCTGCTTCTGCTTTTTGTTTGTTTATTCATTTTTTTAAGATTCCACTTATGATTGGAATCATAAAGTATTTGTCTTTCTCTGACTTACTTTCACTTAGCATAAGACCCTCTAGGTCCGTCCATGTTGCCTCAAATGGCACAATCCCATCTTTTCTATGGCTTGTAATATTCTAGGGTGTATATATCCTATGTTTTCCTTATCTTTTCACCTACTGATGGACACTTAGGTTGCCTTTATGTCTTGACTCTGTAAATAATGCTGCAGTAAACATTCATGTGCATATATTTTTTGAATTAGTATTTTCCTTTGCCTTCGGTAAATACCCAACAGTGGAACTATTGGATCATATGGGGTTTCTATCTTTGAGTGTTTGAGGATGCTTCATACTGTTTTCTGCAGTGGCTGCACCAATACACATTCCCATCAACAGTGCATGAGGGTTCCTCTTTCTCCACATCCTCATCAGCACTTGTTACTTCTTGTCTTTTTTATTTGGGCCGTTCTTACAGGTGTGAGGTGGTATCTCATTGTAGGTTCGATTTGGATTTCCCTGATGATGAGTGATGATGAGCATCTTTTCATGGGTGTGTTGACCGTCTATATGTTTTTTTGGGGGGAAAGTGTTTCATGCAGTCCTCTGCCCATTTTTATATCAGATTATTTGGGTTCTTTAGTGTTCGGTTGTGGGAGTTCTTTATATTTTTTGGATATTAACCCCTTATTAGTTATATCATTTGCAAAGTATCCAATAGTATACCACCATATATTTTGGATAATTAGAGTACTTTCCTCTGAAAATTAGTTGTGCCTAGTTTTTATACTGTGCTTTATGCTTTGGAAATTTGGGGATTTTACCCAGGGGTAAATACTTAATCTATTTAACAAAAGCAATGAATATTCAGAATGGATGCTGACAATAAAATTAGAATAGGGTCTGAAAAAACTCTGGTAGTGTCTGTTAAGTCTTTAATTGTAAGATTATGTATGGGTTTCTGCACTTCAGCTTCTCATCTCTCAAACATAAGCAATATTGGAAGTTTGAAGGAAACAAGAGCGTGGCTTTGTACAAGGTCATTATTTGGAAATTGGTCAGGCAAAATACTGGCAGTTTTTTGTTTGTTTGTGTGTGGTGTGTGTGGTGTGTGTGTGTGTAGTATAATTGTTCTGTATTCCAGTTGTTCCCAATTTCAATGATCATCTATGGTGATAACGTTGATGAACAGCCCTAGAGTGATGACTGTGTTTGACGGTAGCTGTTTGCAAACTCTGCTGTGATTACACTCAGTTGTCTAATTGCTTAATTTATTGATGTTCTGCTGACATGTTTTCAGCAACATTTGTGATTGCACATAACTAATGATTTCTCTTAAGGCTCATTATCATATGTTTGCATTTGATTTGTCTGCTGGTTGCAGGTGGAAACAATAGGTGATGCCTACTGTGTTGCTGCAGGACTCCACCGGAAAAGCCTCTGCCACGCCAAGCCCATCGCTCTGATGGCCCTCAAGATGATGGAGCTTTCAGAAGAGGTGCTGACACCTGATGGAAGACCAATTCAGGTAACCCTCTCTGCAATTTGATTTGAGTAGTAACATACCTTTTACTGGGAGGAGCAAGACATCCCATTCTGAGTTCTACCTATGTAACTTACACATTAGACAAGTAGATTACTCAAAGATGAGGTTAACTAGAGATAACTCATAGATCCAGGGAAAGAACACAAGGAATGATGTCAGAAATGGGAAAATGTATGTGAAAGGCTCATCACCATGGAGAAAAGAAAGAGCTAAAGGACTAGACCAAGGAAACACTTGTCAGTGACCAACTCAACACTGCCAAGCAAGGATGGTAGTGAGAATCAGAATTGGAGAGATAACCCAAAAAAGCACAAAATGAAGAGGAAAGAAAATGGCAGATCTTATCTTTCAGGTAGTGTACAGGTGTTCCTCATGAAGCCTCTGCACTCAGGGTTACTTCTGCATTTTTTTTTTTTTTTAATGTGGCAGAGCTTGAAGGTTGGAGCCAGTAACTAAGAAAATTTAGAAGTGGTAGATAATTATCTCCAGGTACACTGGACTCCTTTTGGTACTGATGGCTTTCCACAACCTAAGATCTGCCTCAAAGAATGGATGAGGTCACCTGCCTGTAGTCTTGCCAGGACCCCGTGGATCCCAAGAGTATTATCACTGTGAACTCTTATAAACCAGAAATTGTGCATTTGGAGAAGTAACCATGAATGTAAAGTGGTCCTTTTATAATAGCTCATCAATCTTGAGTTAAAAATATAGACAAAAGAAAGCCTCAAAATGTGGTATGTTCCTGATATTCTGAGTGTCCCTTCTGACTAAAATTATTAAAGTGCTTTTAAAAATGTAAAGAAATATTTAACACTATTTAGCATGTTTAAACCTATTGAGCATCTCACTGAACTATTGGGAAAGAAACATGCCAGTTACCTTATTACATGTGTGAACTGACAAAATCTAAGGGTGAATTTAGAGTAGCTGCTGTCATGAGCTTTGATAACAGGAAACTAAAACAGCACTTTTTTTCTGGAGGAAGTCAGCTTCGATCCCATCTTCAAAGAATTTCCACAGGTAAACACTCTGGGAAATGAATGGCTAATACTAAAAACAAAACAACCCCTTCACCACCACCCCCCAAAAAAACCCCAAACCCACACCTTCTCAAAAGAATTCAAAGTATTATGGTGAGACCGAGTGGGAACAACAGATAAGAAAAACAGTGAAGTGTTGTCAGATACCAAAATTTTCAGAGGAAATCAAAATGACAATGTTTGATATAATTAAAGAAAAAAAGAAGAAGCTTAATAATATGAGGCAGGAACTGTAGATTTGAAAAAGAACCAGAGGACTGCTAAGCCAGCACCATAATACTTCAGAAAGAAAATGGTCAGTGGTTGAGTTTAAAAGTAGACACAGCCGAAGGAAAAATTAGTACTCTGGAAGTGAGAACTGAAGAAATTACCCATAATTAGGTCCAGAGAGTTAAAAATGTAATATAGATAATGTAATACAGATAATATAGATAAAAATATATCTAATATAGATAAAAATGTAATGTAATAGATAAAATGTAATATAGGTAATATTGATAATAAAGATAATGTAAAATATAAAATATGTGGGAGGTATAGAGTACAGAGTGTAAAAATGAATATTCAGTTGGGCTTCCAAATGTAGGTACAGAGGGAATGCATAAAAGGGATTTTTTTTCTGGAACAATTAAAAGACATTAATCAGTTCTCAGACACAGTAATCCTAAAGGGATTCTACGAAGGTAAATCATAAGAATTAAAAACTAAACATGTCTTGATTCTGCCATACTGCATCAGAGAAAAGGGGAGTCACTAAATGACAAAGGTGACATTTTAACTAGGCAAAGGATGGGCTGTTCCAGGAAGGGTTGGGAAGAGCTGGTTATGCACATGGACAGAAGTATTAAAACTGGATCTCTACTTCATGAGTCTGTACATTAAGTAATCCCAGTTGGGTTAATTATGAAGGGCCATACTATTAAACAATAAATCTATAATTTGGAGTTTTTAACTTAGTGGAAGGAATAAATTTTTTCATAAACCACTCTAGTTAAAAGTTATTAAATTGTAAAGGAAAATATATGTAAGTCTTACTACACTAAAATTAAAACCTTCCTGTTTATCAGATAACACCTTAAAAGGATAAAAATATGATCTCCCTGATATGAGGAAGTGGTGATGCAACATGGGGGCTTAAGTGGGTAGGAGAAGAATCAATGAAACAAGATGGGATTGGGAGGGAGACAAACCATAAGTGACTCTTAATCTCACAAAACAAACTGAGGGTTGCTGGGAT
>NC_081557.1:101136892-101219283 GCF_022355385.1 Mustela nigripes
GGGGGGAGGGGGGTTGGGAGAAAGGGGGTGGGGTTATGGACATTGGGGAGGGTATGTGCTTTGGTGAGCGCTGTGAAGTGTGTAAACCTGGCAATTCACAGACCTGTACCCCTGGGGATAAAAATATATGTTTATAAAAAATAAAAAAATTTAAAAAAAAAGATAACCACAGACTAGGAGAATATTTTAAAAAGATTTTGTTTGTTTATTAGCACAAGTAGGAGGATGGGCAGAGGGTAAAGGTTCCTCGCTTAGCAGGGGGCCCATTGTGGGACTTGATCCCAGAATCTTGGGATCGTGATCTGAGCCAACTGAGTCATCCAGGCACCCCTAGGAGAATATTTTTGCAACATATTTAACCACTTAAAGTATCTTTGCTTAACCTCATGAGTAAGTGAAAGGATGCATACTGATGGCACCCTACTCCAGCTTTCCCACCTACTAGTTTGGTTCAGCTTTGAAGCCATGACCATGCAATTGTCAGCGAGGGTCTGGAGCAGCAGGAAATCATGTACAGCTGGTGGCAGTGTGAATGGTGCCGTGTCCGTGACATTTACTAGGGAAGTTTCATTTGTGCTTTGCCTACCACACAACAATCCCTTCCCTAGGTGTTTGCCTAGGGAAGTAGGAGGAGGTGTGGCAGAAGTCCTAAGAGTGTTCACAGCAGTACTTTGATAGGTGCCTCAAATGGAAATAAGTCAAATAACTGTCCAATAGAGTAGATTGACTGTGATAGATCCATGCCATGGTATACCATACAGTTGGGAAAGTGACTACATGGATGGATGTCAGAACTTCCCAGTGAACAAAAGAAGCAAATCATAGAAGAATGCTATAGTACTTTTCCATTTAAGTAAGTTTCAGAACTGGGGGCATTGAAACAATATGTTATTTAGAAATATCCACATCAGTGGGAAGGTGTAAGGGATAAAAAAGTGAATGATTCATACAAATTCAACGTGGTGCTTCCCTCCAAGGGAGAGGAAGAAGATTGGGGCAGGGTTCATTCGGGAGGGTGCAGGCAGGGGTTGAGGACAGAATGACTCCTTTTACCGCTGCTGTGTATACAATACATTTACGTTTGGGGATTTTTAAAATGCAGAAAGAGAGTTTTCTAACCATTCCTATCAGTAGTGAAAATAGGAAAGCATGGAGCATTGAAAAAATAGTTTCAGTCCCCTCAGGACGTAATTAACAAGTTATTCGAGTGTGTGCACGACACTTCTCCCATGGGCAGCGAAAACAAACAGAAAGGATACAGCCTCAGATATGCTGCCAGGTCCAAATATACACACTCCAGATTGAATTCCTATCAGTTCTTAAATTTTCAAGAATACTACCTGGGCAGTCTTGCCCAGGGTTGTTTTTCTACGTTGATTTTCTTTTATAGGAGATAGAAGGTTTGTATTGATTCAGCCCTGTCAAAGCAAAGTTAAATGACCATAGAGCAAATGGTGTTTCTCATGGGCTCATCCCTATTTTCATTTGCGGGATATAACATTACTCTGTCTTATGAATTAGATAGTCTTATTAAATCAGAAGGGGAAATGTCTATAAAGATTTAATAAGAATGCAGAGAGAGAGTGTAAAATCATAAAACCACCTTAATAATTTTAGCTTCATTACTAATTCATATTATTTGTGTGGTTTGGGATTGTTTTTGGCATATTAATTTGACTTTGAATTGGCTTCTGACTTGGTGCCATGGGAACATTTCTAGACTTATTGAAAGAATCTTTTATTAAAAATGCTTGGGCGTGCAGTAGGGTTGTTATGTGATCAGCTGACTGTTTACTTCCAGCTGTGTAAGTTTTAGGCTGTTTAAAATTTAAGCTCTTTGAGCTGCAAGAATTACTCAAAAGAAAACTTCCCCAAACCTCTCATATTTTGAAAAATAAATTGATAATGTTTATATGACTTTATAAACCTTCCAGGCACCCCTCATGACAGGAAATTAGGTACCTGAATTACCATTTATAATTACTCCCAAATGACTGGTAATGTCCTTGAGTCACTAACTGTAAAAATGGGTTACTTAAAAATTTTTTTAAAGTGAAAAAAGAACATAATTTCATTTATTCACTTTGTGATACTCAAGCAAATTAGTCTTTATAAATAGTGAAACTCAGAGGCTAGTTATAGACCACAGGTCTATCTACAAAGCATACACAAACATGGTCTATTTATCTATTTATTTAACAAATCTGAAAGACCAGCCAAAGTGATTTTAATGAAGCTTCAGAGAAAACCAACCCTGTTCACACCTTCATCTTGGACTTCTAGCCCCCAGAACTATGAGAAAAACTTTTGCTTAAGCCATTCACTCTTTTTTTTTTTTTTTTTTTTTTAATGGCAACCCTGGTAAACTAATACAGCCTCTTAAAATATCTTATTGTTCCAGCAATGATAGATTTTGCTAATATATATCTAGATTTTCTTAAATCTCTAGTTATTCACAGTTCTTGTAGCCATGATGTCAGCAGATTTTAATTATTAATATTTATTAAAAGTGCTACCAGTAAAAAAAAAAAAGAGTACTTTTAAAAATGATGATGAGCATTTTTAATACTTTCTCAATACAGTGTTTATTCTATTGGCTGAATTTATAGAGGTGTCAGCATTATTCTTACTCCATTTTTTCCCTCCCTGGAGGAAATCTGATTTTCTTACATCTTCAAGAGTAGACACTTGACAAAAAGTAATACCAAATTTATATTCTTTCTCCTGTGAGCTAGCCATATTGTGATTTTATTAGAAAATTGTATGATTTCATGCTGTTCTTTAGCCTTGTGGCCCTAATCTTACCAAAGTATTTTGAATAGTTTTAAGGCAGAAAGACTAACTTTCATTAATAATTTAGCCACTATTTAATGACTATTACAAAATATTTATCACTGCCTACACTTTAATCCTTGAAAATGAAAATGTTAATAGGGAAAGAGAAGCTGAACTGAGAATTGAGTAGGAAATGTGATTAAATATATTTTGGGAAGACAAGTGGCATTTTCATGACTTAAGGCTTTTGAAGAAGATTGAGTTAGTGTGTCCGACTATCTGGGTTTTACTTTGGGACTTCAGTTTTTAAAAAATATTTTCATCGAATTTTATCATATAGGCACACAGATTCAAATTTGCTTCATCCATTTAGAGAACACGGTACATTTTATGTAATGAGGCAATTATACAGAGATGGTGAAAGAGACTTAAAAAAACAATGTATGAACATGTTGACGTGTTGTAATACTAATATGTTTAGCAATCTTAATTGCAGATTAGGGAAATGCTGTGAATCATTTCTAACTGCCTAGTCCAAAAGCAGGAATATTAACACACAATTTACATATACTTACAATTTGCATGTAATAAAGTAAATTGTACCTCCTTTAAGCTTCAACTTCGTCTTCTAATGAGCTTATAGGATTTCTTGAGATTATAAAATAATTCTCTAATTAATTTTTAAATGCTTATTATTTATAAAGGAAGTCTGATATTGTTACTTTCATATTTGGAGGGATTTATTCTTTGCACATATTGGCAGTATTAAATTAAACCCATGAGAATAGGGCCCAAGACTGTATTTAGAAAAAAAGAAAAGCTATTGATAATTGTTTATGGATAAAATTGTAGTTCGTGCGTTTAACCTGAAGTATGTATGCTTACTTGAAATGTTCTACCTCCAGAACTTAACTCTAAGGGGTCAGAAAGAACTAGTTAGGCATTATGTGAATTCACTGTTGGGACACGGAGCCCAACTATTCTCACATCCCACGTTTATGCAGTAGATACCTTTGAAATTACTTTTGATCTTTTAGGTAACGCAAATAGTTATAATTTTAGTAAATGACTGTTTTATTGCGGGAATAATGCACAAAATTACTATAGAAGTTTTTTATAGTACTTACAGTATAGTGATTTTACCGGCGAAATTTATGGCTAACTATATTTGCTAATCTGTTTTGTTCAGTGTATTTATTTGGTACTAGAAAGAGGTTTCTGTTTTGTGAAGAATGTGTTTATTCACTGAAAGTTTACCAGTAAATGAGGTGATAATAGAGTCTCCTCCGTCATGTGCTGCTGTTTAATTACTAGAACTCGAGTCTTTATCTTCTGCCCAGGTCCTCTCACTAATACTCCCCTCAGCTGGTTATGAAACTTCTCGGTTCAACCCATCCACTTCACACTTCACGTGACAGCAGTGTGCAGTTGTTTAAGTCCCCACTCATCTGACAAAAATTTTCATACTGTTTTTATTTATTTCCTTGACTCTGTCAGCTGCCGTTACCTTTAAATTCTTGGCTTGATAAATCTCTTCTCTAGAGTCTTGTGGTTCATTATATTATCTGTCCTTTCACTTAATTTTTGGCCATGTTACATCTCTTCTGTGCCTAAATTATTGATATTTTTTGTTGGAGAGTTAGCGATTGCGTATAAAAATACTGTAGAAATAATTTCCCTCCTGTGGGGAAATTTCCCTCCTGTGGGGAAATTTTCTTTTCTGGTGTAAAGAGTTGTAGGAGCTCTAACAACAGGGATCAGATGATTTAATGCTTGGATGTATTTTCTGGGGGGGGGGGCCAGCTTACTGCAATTCACCTTCTGTTTCTGGTATCACCCTCCTACCTTTGGTGCTGGCTTTGAGGTCTCATCTCAGAGTATGGCGGGTTTACCAAGCCTTCTCCCTCTCAGTCCTCAGACTCTGGATCTGGTCTCCACGGTTCCGCAAGCCCTGCTGCAGTACCAAATGTCCTGCTCAGTTCCTTAACCCTTCTGAAATCAGAAGATGCCCACAGGAGACAATCACACTCTGATGTCACGCTCACTTCTCCTTGACGTTCATTCCCCTCCCTATCTTGGTGTAAGATTCTTTCAGTGCCTTGTGAGCTGACCTGCCAAGGGGTGTTGAGATGATATAACTGCTCTTACTAGAAACAGATGTTCAAAGTCATGTACATTTTGATCAGTTTTATTTTACTAATAACGATTCATCCTCACTAATCTACATTTGTGCCTATTTCCAACCCACATCACAGATAACATTATTTTTAAACAGAAAAGATAAAAACATCCAACTGTATTGAAACTGTCTGTTGCAGAGTGACGATAAATAAACATCTACTGAAACACTTGACCGTATGCCAGGCAGCACTGATCCAAGGCCTTGCCAGGTAATAGCTCTTCTGAGTCTCAGATCAAGGAGGACTGTATTGCTGTTAGTTCCGTTTTACAGTTGAAAAAAAGAATAAGAAATCTAGCTAACAAGCACTCCTAATTTCTGCGCACCACAGACTTATTAAATGGAAGTGGGGTAAATAAATTTCACGTTGTCTAATTTTTCTTACTGCTTGAGTATCCCATTACCTAATAAATTAGACTTTTCATGGCTGTAGTCAACAGGTGAACTTGTATTAGATGTCCCCTTCAAGAGAATGGAAATGAGTAATGTGTTTTAGAGATATTCCATCCAAAATGATTTATTTTTAAAATTATTAAGTGAGAGAGGTAAGCTCAGTGCTGCGTGCGTGGGCGGGGGATGGCTGTGCTTCCTTCCCTGTTTCAGAAATTAGAATCACCAGCCGGACCGATCAGACATGTCCACCAGCCAATTTACTGCATCCTTTTTTCTGCTTACATTCCCTTTGTTTATTGTGGATTTTAATGCAGAAGACACATATTTCAAAATGTTATATTTACGTTTTTTCACACGGTAGTCTTTGAACTTAAAGGTTGTGTTTTCTGCGCTAACTGGTTATTTCTATATGTTGTGCCAGATATTTGTTTTCATCACAGAATTCTCTTCTGGCGTGATGCTGAAGTACTGAGCTGTGATAGCGTATGCTTACTGCCGTACAATCCTCCTACAAAATGTTGGCCTAATGATTTAATAGACACTATTATTTGTGCAATGAGATGGAATTCCCTTACTAGTTGATTTTGGCTTTTATCTTTAATCATGATTGATTCTAATATAATTTAATTAAGACTATTGATCGCCTTTTCAATCTGTGAAAAAAGTAGTTTATCAGGCTCACACTTTGGAAAGTGCTGGTCTTGCTGAAGAGTTTTGTTATGATTTTTGTCAAAGAGATTTTCCAAGGAGTCCTATTGTGAAAGTATTTGCCTGTTTTCGCTGCGTGAAAAAAATAGCAATAGTAAGTTTGTGAAAGGGAAAACAAAACCAGACAATGGAAGGGAGCGCTAAATTGATTTGCATGAAACTGTGCATAAAAAAATACAAAATTGTGTACCTTGTTTTTGTGTACCAGTCTTCACACCTGCACATTTTCAGAAGAGAAATGCATTCCTTCGTGGAGACATAGTTTAAATGTTTTATAAAGTTGCTGTTAGGTAGTATCACTATGGGGTAAACACTCTTCAAGAGGTTATAATCCATTTCATTTGCTGTAGGCTGTCTGCAGAGAGCGTGCCTCCCAGGTCAGGTGTGTTTGTACAATGTCCTAAGAGGAGGTTAAAAATTATGTTGGAAAATGCATTCACTTTTTAAAAAAATTTAATAGCAGAATCTTTAATGCATTAACTTTTATATAACACAATTCTTGGTATGTTATGAAACACACTGTCCAGTTTACCTGATAATCATCAGACTTTCTCAGTGAGCAAAGTAATGAGTTGATTTAGATTCTGGTGCAATCTTTTTCTTTTTTCTTTTTTTTTAAATTTTATTTTATTTTTAGTTGATTCTTGTGTGGTATGTTTAGAAGTGTAGAGCCTCCGAGTAGTTAGGGAGCTCATGTTTTTGTTTATCTGAGTTTTATGGAATGAATACGAATCTTTGTTTGCCAAGTCTTGCCCCTAAGAAAGACACTAATTTGTGATTTTGCCAACCCATTTTGTGGGAGTAAGTTAGCCTATTATATTTTTAGAATATGGTCTCTTTCTCTGGCATTATTAAACAAGAGAGCTTTTGTTATTTATTTATTGCTGCTACAAAAGCTTTTCTTTATTTTTTTCATATGTTCAGTTAGTGACTGTAGAGTCCATAATTAGTCCTTGATGTGGTGTTTATCTTTCACTGCCAATTGAACTTAATTTCTTTTAGAGTTAATTGGGGCATTCATGTATGCCAACACCAGCAGCGCGAATCTTAGAAGACCAAGAATGATGTGAAAGTAGCAAGATGGACTAATGTGTACGAGAGTAACGTGCTCTCTGTGTGCTAACCCCACTATTAGCATGACAAACCAGAAACAGAAATCCTATCTTGAAATCTAATATCTAGTTCCAAATACAAATTTAAAGATTGCTTTGAAGTAATTTTTTTTTCTTCATTTCCAAAACTACAGGAGGTAAAATGGCCTCTGAAACCTGACTCGGGGGAGAGAGTCCGGCCACCTGTAATTTACCGACAAATCGTCACCACATATTGAATTGTGTTGCATATTCTTAAAGGCTTTTATTTTTTTTTTTTCTGTGACTATACAAACACCCAGAAATAGAGTTTACAGACTTGAAAAGTAAATTCTTTTAAGATGGAATGGACTTTATTCGGTGAAATGAAGTTAGGCGACTTTGTACCATAGACACGCCTGCCTCCGAAATACACAGAAGAGACTTGGGAAGTCCTAGGAAACATCTCCCATCGTGTTTAACTCACTTTGATTTTGCATTTTCCTGTTCTGGCCATTGAAATTGTCAAGTCACAGAAAGGCAACTAATCTTGAATCGCCTGAGTTGCAAATCTGGTAGGAACCATTCAGTGTGTCAGGAACGCTTTGAAAAAATCTGTTGTGCCTTGTGTTGAAGCCATGTCCGGCATATGTTAATTGTCTGGGTCACCACTATAGTATTCCTTATTTGGAGCGTGGTTTCCTAGCAACTCTTGCTTTTTCCTAATGGCTGAATTGATTTCTGCACATTTGTAATGCTTCCCACTGCATCAGAAATTGTCACCTTGTGTATAAATGTTACAACAGCAAATTTACACGTAGTGTCCATTCTAAGAAATTATTCTGCTTTATCATTTGCCTTTAATGTGCTCATTCAAAGGTTAATCCGACCATAAAAAATAGATTTAGGGGTGCCTGGGTGGCTCAGTGGGTTAAGCCTCTGCCTTTGGCTCAGGTCATGATCTCAGGGTTCTGGGATCGAGTCCCGCATTGGGTTCTCTGCTCAGCAGAGAGACTGCTTCCTTCTCTCTCTCTCTCTGCCTGCCTCTCTGCCTACTTGTGATCTCTCTCTGTCAAATAAATAAATAAAATCTTTTAAAAAAATAGATTTAGTAAAACCTGTTGAATTCAGATTGCAGTCTTTGGGGGACATATGGTGGTTCTGATGGCAATGTCCAAAATACTTGCAAATAGTTCCTAGCGGGGGGCCTTGGTGAGGTTGAAGGAACAGAGTAATTCTGATGGTCAAATGACCGGTAATCAGCAGGTTGCTGGGAACATAGGCCTAGACTCTGCTCTGAATGTCTCAGGAGCTGAAAGCCTTTTTCTTTGGAGGCAGTCTGCAGTTGGCTAATTCTGTGTGGTCCTGGCTGGAGCATTGCCAGGAGTAACTTTTATTCGTGTTCAACAAATGTTTTCTGAATACTTATTATTTTCTGGACCACTGGTTAGGCACTGGGGATGTAAGGGCGATTAAGCCAGATATGGCCCTGACCCTCCCAGAAACTACAGGCTATGGAACCCACACCTATAAGTGAATGACTGGGTTACTGAGTGGAAACAGACACGTGGATTTTTCGCAGTACTGTTTCCATCTTGAGTGAGCACTTTTTGTCAGGTTCTTGAAAATATTTGGCAAAGACTTAAATCCTTCTTAGAATATTCAAGCTATTGTTGCTGTACATTCGGACCTACATTATTGTAGTGGCTGTAGATTTTGTATGGACCTACGGAAGTGGAGTAGAAAGACAATGAAAACCAAGTATGTGCTGGAAGCTTGTTGATAGTTTATGTACCGTCTCATTCAGTCTATGCACCAGTCCTGTGAAGCTCCCAGGTACAGTTTTTATATATTTTAAAGATGAAATAAAATGTCAAGGGCTAAAGAATCTGTGTATGATCCTGGAAAAAATAACCTATGTATTGTACGTCTTTCATACAACATCATCTTCAGACTTCATGCCAGAGGCTTTATACATAATTCATCCCTTTTAATCCTGCCCACACCCAAAACCCTGCCACATACATTTAATTCTTTAATCTTATTTTACATTTAAAGAATTTGAGACTCAGAAGTTGACATGATTTGGGCACCTGGGTGGCTCAGTGGGTTAAGCGTCTGCCTTCGGCTCAGGTCATGATCTCAGGGTCCTGGGGTCGAGTCCCACGTTGGGCTCCCTGCTCAGCGGGGAGCCTGCTTCTCCCTCTGCCTGCTGCTCTGCCTACTGGTGCTCTCTGTCTATCAAATAAATAAATAGATAGAACTTTATATGATTTGGCCAAGATAATGCAGCTGGTCAATTGCAGAACTAAATTTGAACATGAATCTGTCTGCTTTGGAAAAAAAAAAAAAAAGAAAGAAATCCTTGAACTTCTTTATACCAAACTGGCCAGAACCTCGCCAGAATGCCGACTGCAACCCTGTGATCTCAGCATTCATCAGGAGTTGCCTCTCACCGAGCACTGACTATGCGCCTGGCATTATGTGGAGCTAGAGTGTGTGCATGCTTACTCTTTCTCTCATCTGTCTGTACACATACATGTTTGCATGTACATGTGTGTGACTTACGTGTGTGCATGTGTGTTACAACCATGCCTTCATATCTGTGATATAGACAGATAGTGAATATTATCAGGGAAGCCCTACAACAATCACAGACCATGAATAAGATGCCATCCTTATTTACAAATGAGAAAACTGGGCCTCAGGATAAGGGACTTACTGTCAAATAAGAGTAAATAGGTAAAAAGAGTAGATTCCGAATTAGAATTTAAATCTATTTGACTTCGAAGTCCACAATCTTTACCCATCTCCCTCCACTGCCTATACAATATAATGAGTATGATTTTCTAATCTTACGACTAAGCTAATAACTGTAATTTCCCTTGGGAAAAAAAAATACTGCTTTTCTGTCTTCCTTAAGAAATGTTCAGATCCGGAAGCAGTGCAATGACTTGAAAGCGTTCTAATTTGGGGTAAACTCTATTGCCTATAACTGTCCATGAAGATGGCGAAATAATGAGGATAATTATGTCTGCATTTAAAAATAGGGAGCCAAAAATTGGTAGTTCTATAAAATTTCAAAATCTCTGGAGGAAAAATTAATTTTGGAATAATATTGAAATATGAACTTCTGTAATATTAGCTTCTTCTGAAAAAAAAAAAAAAAATGTGATCTCTTCTTTGCGGCAATATAAGAATACCAAACCAGTAAAACAGAGATTTAAGACCATAGTAGAGAGTCCAAAAGAAATATTGTTCTTTAAGACATATTCTTTTCCATGGGGCGCCTGGGTGGCTCAGTCATTAAGCGTCTGCCTTTCTTTGGCTCAGGTCGTGATCTCAGGATCCTGGGATCGTGCCCTGCAAGAAGTCTACTTCTCCCTCTCCCCCCCCCCCCCCCCTGCTTGGATCCCTCTCTTGCTGTGTCTCTCTCTGCCAAATAAATAATTTTAAAAATCTTAAAAAAAAAAAAAAAACATTTTCCAGATGGTATCAGTTGATTCTTTTGTATATTAAGTTATCCAAGATCACTTTTTTATATTTACGATAACCAAAGCACTGACGGGAAGTGGAAAAAATGTAGTAAAATGGTTTGATCACCCAGCCAGCAAGCATTTACTGAATGTCTCTCATGTACAAGACTACATAATCGAGTTGCAGACTCCATGGTGGGAGTGCCAAATACTAATCTACTTTTTTCTTGGCTCTCATTAAGTAAAAATTCTGTCTACACAATACCATAACATCTGGTCACTTAAATCCATTCAGTCAAAAATGCAATCAGCCGCCCAGATTTTCAGACTCTAGGATTCCATTCAACTTGTTTGCTTTAATTATTAGTTTATCTGAAAGTGATGTTAAGTAGTCAGTCGCCTGCATGTAGTTATTTTAATGTGCTTGGCAAGCAGCTCACCTCAGGAAAGGTGCAGACATGGAAGAGAGAAAAAGCAAGTCCTGCTTCTTGGGAACCGGTGCACAGACCCGTGTAGTGTTCTCTGCTGTCTGTTCTGTTTCTCATGAGGTCGTTTTCCCCGTCCCTAGCCCACGTGACCCCGGGGACCCCACACACCACCACCACCATGTTCCCTTTCTCTGCCCATTTCATAAAAGTGCTTGTCATTCTCCCTTGGGGGTCTGTTAGAATTACTTACACGAAGTAATATCGTAATGACTAATGTGCATAAAATTGTTGAGACCGGTTCACTTAGGAAATGGGGCTTTTTCCACCTTTCACCTTGAAGTTGTATATTTGCCTAAACTTTGTACATATGGGTATGCATTACTTTATGCGTTCGTTTTTACTGTCCTTCGTAGTTACCAGGCAGTGCTAACACAGACTGCTTTTCTTTCCTTCTTTATAGGTATCTGTAATCTTAAAAGCATAAATATAGTTTCAAAATGAAGAAAGCACAGATGTTCATTGATGTATTCCGTTCATAAGGAGTCATCAGCGGATCATGCCTAAAACTGAACAGAGTAGAAAAATTTTATTGGCTAGAAATGAGGAGGAACATCAAATCTTTGGCAAAATTGTGCACCGGCATTTGGCCAGGAAAATGAGGGCGGGCAAAGTAATGGTCATAAAAGAAAGCAAAGCGGGCAGAAATGAATATCTGCCGAATTGACTTACAAATCATCACTATACATTTTAAATGGGAAGGAATTGATGCCAGTTAAAATGTTTTCAGAGGAATACAATTAGAAATGTAAAGTATTAGAATCAGTTTAACTGTTATATAAAGAATAGATCAAGGCATTACATTTACTTAATGGCAGTTAGTTCAGAAAATAATTCTTCGTGACAAACTTTCAGCATTGGTAAATTGCTGCCTTCATTTGTTGTATTTCTTTGCGGGCATCCAGATGCCTCAAACTCGAACTGTCTTATTAGTCATAGGACTTATTTGATGTTCGAGACATCTATGCTCAGTAAATGGAATTAAATTTTACCAAGGGGGGGAAGGGGCAAGTAGAGACTTTAGTCCTTATGATAGTGAGAGCCGCTCTCTCGTCTTCGTTTGTCCCGATGTCGCTTCCTATCTCTGACCCTTCATTGTACAAGTCACTCTACTTTTATGTTTGCACATCTTTTGCCACGTCACTTACCTGGTGTACAGGTGGATGCACTGACTTTTGGTGTTTGCGCGAATGTAGAGTGGTCTCCATTTCTCGGACCTTCTCACATTCCTCTGTTGTTTCCTAAGTGTTTGTGTCAGAATCACATCTTCTTCAAGTGCTCACTGTATCCCAGGCTCGTATTTCACCCGCTTCAGGCAGAAATTAGTAAGGATACTATCAGAAATATAGTGAAACAACGTAGAACGTGTTCATCATGCTGACCTTGAGAATGTGTATTATGGGGTTACGATCCAGTGTGATGATGTCTGTGCATGAGACAGAACGTTCTGTACTGTATGGAAACCATTCTACTCTAGCTATGCTATTATAGCAAGCAATAGCCAAACATTATTGCCTATAAATGTTCTTTTCCATTTATTTTTAACTCTAAGTTATTAAAATGCTTATTATTTTATGATTAAGAAAGCATGCTCAGGGAAGCAGGAGTCATACAAGCCATGTCCTCTGTCGGGAGTCTGAGCACAATATATTGGCCACAAGCAACAAAGACAAAGCTTCCTTTTAAGGTGAGTGCTTCAAGGGTTGTTTATGACTTCAAATATTTGCTCCCGAATCACTGATCCTTATTTTCAGTTGGATGAGTTAGTAGGGCATTAATAGGTTAGTATTTTGATTTGCAAAATTATTGAAAGTGAACGCTTCTCTCCAGCTCTCTGGCATTATCCAAATGGCCAATTAATGCCAGATTCTAGAGCCAAATACATTTGTCTGAAGATTCCAGATGTTTTCCGATGTGCTTCTGCCGTCTGGTAAAACCATACAATATTAATTTAATTTCAGCTTTTTGGCTTTACTAAGCTAGAGATCAAATGACTTTCTTCCTCCCTCCCTTCCTTCTTTCCTTCATTTTTTCCTTTCTTCTAATCTACTTTAGCCAGAACCAACCAGAGATCATTTACAAAAGGATAATTATATGGGTGCTTAGGAAATTTGGTTATGAATAATTAACGATTGGTAATTGTTGATTTTAAAAATTAGGAACTTTGAAGGACAGTTCTCTCATTCTACAGGCAATAAAACAGGTATAAAAAATTAGGTAACTAGTTAGCAGTGGGATCTCAACATCTGAGAATTACCAAGAAAGCTAATGAAGAAAAATAAGGCCAGACGGAAGCAGGAGAAATAATTTTTCAGTTTCTGCTTTTTGTCCCAGCAATGGCTCATTGTGTTAGAAGAAATATCACTTGGAGTCTTTTTGACTTTTAGAGGTTATTACATTAAAGAAGTAAGAAACATTATATAAAGCTGTGTCAGGAAGTTCAGTTATTTTGACCTCTTGAGTGTCATCTCTGTCTATTAACAGAATAGTCCCATTTTTACCATTTCACTTAATTCTTGTAAAAACTATTTCCTCCTAGTTCCTGGGTCTTCCTTCTGTGAGAGACTCTCATTATGATTTTGGGGGCAACTATTCCTACAGAACTCGGTCAAAGTTGACAACTCGATTTCTTCTTTTAACCTTCAGCTTTTCCTACTGTTAGGCTGGGTCAGTTGTTAGTTTGCAAAACACCAGTACATGAGTACCCTTCTGAGTCCCCCATGCCCCTTCCGTCTCCTCTCTAACAACGTATTTATTTTTGAAAATAGTAGAGTGTCGTGATGAGTCTTGGGGTGTGAACATTTGTCATATGTCTTATGTCTTATATTTGTTGTCACCTTCAAATTTACTGAAGAAATTCAGTACAGAACAATTATTTTTAGACACTTTACCTAATCAAGTTGCAAATACTAGGAACTTATTAGAAGAAGCTATTCTAAGGAAAAATGATGACATTTAAGAAACATGAGCTCACATGAATGGTAATTCTACATTAGCCTGTTGTTAGAACCCGCCTTAGAAAGCCACATACAGCCTTGCCTGGAGCTGCTCTAATTCCTGGCATTCCGCCCTATCACAGTCTCTTGTTCTCCCGCCATTTTGTGTCCCCCATTCCCACTGAGCACCGTGACCTCCAAGCTTCATCCATTCAGAACTTTTCAGTCTATAATTTGTCTTCTGGCTGTTTGTCCTCTGTGTTAGTTTGCTGCGGCTGCCGTCACAAAGCACCACAAATTGGGTGTCTTAAAATACCAGCACTTTATTGTCTCACACTTTTGAGGCTAGAAATCTGAAATCAAGGCATTGACAGGGCCAGGAAGTCCCTCTGACGACACTCGGAAAAGGTCCCGTCTGTAGTCCTTTGGCCCGTGACAGCGTAGCTGCAAGTCTCCACATGTGTTCTCCCTGATTGCCTGTTGGACTGTGTCCAAGTCTCTTCTTTTTATCAGAGCATCAGTCTTTCTGGATTGGAGGACCCCACCCTACTCCAGTATGACCTCTTCTTAACCACTTCCATGTGCAATGACCCTATTTCCTACATTATATTACATTCTGAGGTACTGGGGTTTAGGACTTCAACATATGAATTTGGTGGGACACAGTCCAACCCATCCATAACCACCGGAATGAGCCAGGATGCCATCGTCCCATAGCGCACTCAATGATGGTCCTAACAGCCTTCTAGTTTTTATCCCCCCCTTTTTTAATCCCCCTTCTTTGTCCCCCTCACACTGGACTACCAGCATATACCATTCTGGGTCTGGAATTAATGAGCATTTTTTGAGAAAATGACACACTCATGGTAATTAAATATTCATTACAAATGCGCACCTTTGAATGCATTTGGTCCCTAAATTTTCCGGGATATTATTTTACTATCCCTTCTCGGTGACTCTTGCTGACATTTTTAAATCTTTAAAAGGGGTTGTCTCTTACCCCTTGCCATTTTGATTCTCAATAGACTCTCGCTGTCCCAATTGAATGAATTGTTGGAAAACGAATGATGTTACCTTTGCTTCCGTACTGCTCTCCAGTCATTTGTTCAAGTGTTTTCTCCTTTGCTTCTTTCATCTCTCCTCCTCAGCTGATCCCCGTGTGTCAGCACAATTTCTTCTATCATTAATCTGAAATTTTCATTTTCTTTGAAAGCTTTCCTAACTATGCCGTATTCTGCTCTTCTGTTTGTGACCAAACAACAACAAAGCCATTCAGTTGGCTCTTGATTTCCTGTCAGATAAGGACTGTATCCTCATCAGTACCTCCAGTCTGTCCCCCGGTTATCTTTTCAGACCTCAATCCAGTTGAATAAGTAACATCGCAACACAGTATTATGGCATTAAGTATACCAGGCTCATTGCTGTTCTTTACAATGCATCGTGTGTTTGTTTCTCCTATTCTCTCCATCCTTCCTGGCCCAGATTAACTCCTCTAAATCATCACTGACACTTGCATTCTCTTAATGGCAATTACTTGATGCTGCTTTAGGAAATCTGTAACTTTTGTCCCATTTAACTATTGATATTTTTCATACACTGTCTTGCAAATGCATTGTCTATGTGTGTTAGCGTCACCAATTATGGGCTCTGTAGTAAAATGTCCTGCTGCGCAGCAAATTTAAAATAATAACTTTTGGGAATTACCATTGAAAATTGTTGACATACATTCCTGTGTATTATGAATTAGACTACGAATGTTCATTATTGGAATTGTGTCTTCAACTTTGTACATTATACTGCAAGCAATTATAATATTGTTGAATTAAGTTAAAACTGATACACTAATGTAGAATATACATTCTGACAAATAGAGACAATAATATATACTTTCTCATTCTTTGTTTTTTCATACATTGCTATTCCATTTAAAATATTTATCAAGACACTACTCTGTGTTTGATACCAGATACTCAATAGGTATAGAAAAATGCAATTTATTATATAATTTCATTCTATAAATAAATCCATAATGATAGCATTTAGAGCATTTGGAGAGCATACGTGACTTTATATTTAATTTTTTATTAACATATAATGTATTATTTGCTTCAGGGGTACAGGTCTGTGAATCATCAGTCTTACACAATTCACAGCACTCACTGTAGCACATACCTCCCCAGTGTCCATCACCCAGGCACCCTATCCCTACTCAGCCACTCCCCAGCAACCCTCAGTTTGTTTCCTGACATTAAGAGCCTCTTATGCTTTGTCTTCCTCCCGACCCCATCTTTTCATTTTTTCCCTCCCTACCCCCCCAACCTCCTACCTTGTCTCTCAAATTCCTCATATCAGAGAGATCATATAATTGTCTTACTCTGATTGACATATTTTGCACAGCATAATACTCTCTAGTTCCATCCGTGTTGTTGCAAATGGCAAGATTTCATTTCTTTTGATGGCTGCATAGTATTCCATTCACATCTTCTTTATCCATTCATCTGTTGATGGACATCTCGGTCCTTTCCATAGTTTGGCTATTGTGGACATTGCTGCTATAAACACTGGGGTGCACGTGACCCTTCAGATCACTACATTTGTATCTTTAGGGTAAATACCCGGTAGGGTGATTTCTGGGTCATAGGATAGCTCTGTTTTCAACTTTTGAGGAACCTTCATGCTGTTTTCCAGAGTGGCTGCACCAGCTTGCATTCCCACCAACAGTGTAGGAGGGTTCCCCTTTCTCTGCATCCTCGCCAACACCTGTTGTTTACTGACTCATTAATTTTTGCCATTCTTACTGGTGTGAGGTGGTATATCACTGTGGTTTTGATTAGTATTTCCTTGATTCCAAATGATGTTGAGCACTTTTTCAAGTGTTTGTTGGCGATCTGGATGTTTTCTTTGCAGAAATGTCTGTTCATGTCTTCTGCCCCTTTTCTTGATTGGATTATTTGTTCTTTGGGTGTTGAGTTTGATAAATTCTTTATAAATTTTGGATCCTAACCCTTAATCTGATATGTCATTCATGACTTTAAATTTTAAATTAAAACAAAAAAGTTTATAATTTTTTCTAGACATGCATCTAATTGAATGTATTTGTGAACTTTTATAACTTTATCTTGTATATATTAATGATTATTTTGCACGACCCCTCTACCTTCCCCCATATTTTTCTTTTAGTTTTTTATTCAAGTATACTTAGTATGCAGTGTTATGTTAGTTTCGGGTCTACAATATAATAAGTCAATAATTCTACATTACTCGGTGCTCGTCTCCATGATAAGTGTGTTCTTAAATCCCATCACCTATTTCCCCCATCCTCCTACCCACCTTCCTTCTAGAGACCATGAATTGTAGTTTGTCTTTGTGGTTTGTCTCTTTTTTCTCCCCTTTGTTCACCTGTTTTCTTAAATTCCCCATATTAGTAAAATCATATGGTATTTGTCTATTACTTCACAGAGCATGTTACCCTCCCATTCCATCTGTGCTATCAAGAATGGCAAGCACTCATTCTTTTTTCGTGGCTAATATTCCATTGTGTTTATATGCCCCATCTTTTTTATGGATTCAACTATGGATGGACATGTGGGTTGCTTCCATATCTTGGCTTTTGTAAATAATGCTTCCATAAACATAGGGGTGCATCTGTCTTTTCAAAGTTTATTTTTTAAAATACCAGAAAATTTTTGTGATGTTTGCATGTGGTCTATTAATAACCATAGCTTAGGACCCTGGTTGTAACATCATACTATTGGTATCAGTAGTCAGACACATTGGAAACCAGGTCCCTGTGTCAAGTCTGATGAAGGGACTCCCTCAGGGGATGAAAAAGTAATTGTGATGGGTGGGTGATGCTTGGAAATACAGAATCTCTGGATTACACACCTGAAACTGATATACCACGGTACATTAACTAACTAGAGTGGAAAAGGGGAAAAAAAAATAAAGGAAAGTGATATAATCTAATGACCAGATCAATGCCACTAACCAAAGGAGAGCAAAACATCCTAAGAGTCTCATAAACTGGGCTTAATTAAATGATCATGTCCATTTCTACTGTACATCCTTTACTAGTAGCCTAAGCTGACAAGACTCTGGAAATAGAACAGATTCTTCCTTTTGATTTGTCTACATATTTATTTATTTATTTATTTATTTAATATTTTATTTATTTATTTGACAGACAGAGATTACAAGTAGGCAGAGAGGCAGGCAGAGAGAGAGGAGGAAGCAGGCTCCCTGCTGAGTAGAGAGCCCAATGTGGGGCTCTATCTCAGGACTTTGAGATCATGAGCTGAAGGCAGAGGCTTTAACCCACTGAGCCTCCCAGGTGCCCCTGATTTGTCTACATTTTTAAAAAAGAGTTTATTTATTTATTTGACATACTGAGACCATAAGTAGGCAGAGAGAGGGCTGGGGTTGGGGGGGAGCAGGCTCCCCGCTGAGCAGAGATCCCAATGCGGGCCTCAATCCCAGGACACTAGGATCATGACCTGAACAGAAGGTAGAGGCTTTAACCCACTAAGCCACCCAGGTGCCCCGATTTGTATACATTTTCATGTCTTAAAGGCCACTTGTGAAATTCACTGAAGTTATCAAAGACTGAATAATTAGCCCTTTCTCTCATCAACTATTATTAGAGTCATTATCAACCCTTTGCAGTGAAAAGTACAAAATGTACCAGTGGTTGGGCTATTCAAACATTTTACAGGGCAACATTATCCTATTAGGACAGTATCCTTAAACAGGAGACATGTGAATTAACATGCAGGGACACAGAATTAAGCAGGCATCATTTTTTCATTTAAGGAACACTCAAATGATTCAATTTCAGAGTTAGAAATTCATCCTTGTAAGTTAAACTTTAGCAGAATAATGGATTTTATTTTATAGCTGTCAGCTTGATTGACAAGTAGGGCCCGTCGAGTATGTTTCTCTTGTAATTCAGGGGCACCTTGAAAATAGTTCCTGAGAGGAAAGAAATATATGGAGGGGGAAAAAAGGGAAACAGCCTTTCTTTTTTTTTTTTTTTTTTTTTTTTCAAAGATTTTATTTATTTGTCAGAGACAGAGGGAGAGAGAGCGAGCGAGCACAGGCAGACAGAGAGACAGGCAGAGGCAGAGGGAGAAGCAGGCTCTCTGCCGAGCAAGGAGCCTGATGTGGGACTCGATCCCAGGACCCTGGGATCATGACCTGAGCTGAAGGCAGCTGCTTAACCAACTGAGCCACCCAGGCGTCCCGGAAACAGCCTTTCTGATTAAAAACATATTCAAGATAAAATATAGACATTTTCTATATCCTCTATGGTGCTAAAACCACTAGACTGGAAACTGTGTCAGTAGTGGGGTGATTGGTATAAATCAAATACTTCATTCTTACTTGGCAACCATTTATAGGACTGCATAATTCACTTAATTTTTAGTGGTGTCATTCTGTATTTTCATGGAGTTGGAACTGGTACTTTATTTTGTAATTGCAGGAAGGGCTTATCTTTCCTGTACAAGAATTCAGAATTTAAGTTTTGTAATAGCTTCCTGAAATAGTCACTATTTCATTGTGTTGTTAGTACTGGTACCTTTCGCCCTCTGTTTGCATCTGGCTGTCCTGTGCTGGGGGTCATCTCAGCCGTGTGAGCAGATGTCTTCATCCGCCACTTCCTCAGTGAGACTGAGAGACAGACAGACAGACAGACTTACAGCTCTGGAGCTTGTGCTCTCTGTGGCATTTTACTGCTCCGTGTCCTCCTGTCTTATAAGAAGGATGGGAACTTGAATACTGTATTTTTTTAAATGAGATTTTTAAAATCTCATTTTTAAAAATGAGGTTTAGTTAGTATATGGTAACATTTACCTTTTAAAAGTTTACAGTTTGGTGATTTTTAGTACACTGAATTAGTAGTCAGTGTGGTTCCACCATCACTCTGGGATTCCAGAACATTTTCGTTGCCTCAGGAGGAACTCTCCTCACCAGCACTCACTGCCCATTTCCACACCCTCTCCCTGCCTGACGACCGTTGATCATTCTCTCTGTGGATTTGCCTCGCTCTGACATTTCACATAAGCGGAATCATACACTACGTGGCCTTTTGTGACTGGCTTCTTGCACTTAGCCTGACGTTTGCAAGGCTGATCTCCGTCTGCACTCCGTCTGGTTTGTGGGGCTGAATGGGGCTCCATCGTGTGGCTGGGCCTGCCACATTTTGTTCGGTCATTCATCCACTGATTGCAGTTTTGGGTTCCTTTTTTGTTTGTTTGTTTATTTATTTATGTTATTATTATTTTTTCCACTATAAATATTGCTGCTCTGAACATTCCTGTACGAGCTGCGGTGTGAACAGGTTATTTTCAACTCTCTTGAGAACGTGTCTGGGGACACAGCTGCCGGCTCACAGGGAACCCTGTGACTTCTCGAGCAGTTGTCACACTGTTGTCCAAAGCAGCTGCACCATTGTGCATTCTGACCAGCGACATTAATATTCACTCATCCTCCCCAACCTTCCTCATTACTGTCCCATAAATGCCACATTTTTTAGTAATAATTTCATTTAGCGCTTGCGTGGTCTTTCTTGCTTATGGATTTTGAGGAACTCCTAGCTTCTTTTAGAAGCGTACATTTCTTTTAGAGATTTATTTTGGTTGGCGGTTATTTTTTCAATCCTTTTGAAATATAATGTCACTCTAAAAATGGTGATGCTCAGTCTCTTCCATAAAACTTTTTGAAGAAAGGCTTGTTGTGCATTACTTAAGACGAGCGCTTTGGTGGTTCTCCGGAGAGCTGCCAGCGAGACTGCGGAGTGCGTTTCTTTACCTCACAGATACTGAACTTCCCCACCTGCTTTGCGAATAAGAGCACATGGTGATAGGATTTCAGTGTCTCTCAAGCTTCCTCTCCTGCACTTACAAAAACAGATCGAAGGAAACATATCCTTTCACACGGACAAACAACCAACAGAAACATTCAGGCCTCTTTTGTATTTTTCTTATTTCACCTTATTAGTGACAATAATAAGTAGACGGGTAGAGTCTCCCTAGAATATTTCCATAAAAATTTAGCTGCATGATAAGTACTTGGGGAAAACCGTGCGTGGTCCTTCCCGGCCTCTGAGAAGTATTTACTACTAAATGTCAGCACAGCTGGCAGAAGTGTGAGGGTAGTTGGACATACGGCTGCTTTGAAAGACAAACAGAAGACCCTTTATCAGTGAAGTTAGCGCAGGTTGGATCCTGGAAATAGATGACTTCTCGGGTTGCTTCCAAACTTAGTGCTTGATAATTCTGGGTTGAAATGCAGATGTAATGGCACGAGTTCCTTGCAAGAGGAGTCTGAGGAAGACCTTGGGTGTAGGTGGTTGTTTCGGAAGGTGCTACTCGGGATCAGGAATGAGAGTAGAGAATGAAACCAAGAAGAAGGCAGAACGATGTAAGGTTACATTTTCAAGGTTGCACTCCTGTGAGTAGTGTGGACTGGATTCTGCTGCGCGTTCCTCGCAGAGGGCACAGGGAATGCCTCTGAGATTCTCTGTCTAGGGAAGGGCAGGCAAAAGCATAGATTCACGATCTCCATCCCACAGGGCCTGAAGGTTACCCCAAGGGCATGAATTCCCTCTCACTTCCAGGCTGCACGAAATCACCCCAGTGAACACCACAGTATTAGAGAAACTTCAGAGGAAAAAACAAAACAGACACAGATAGGTGTGAGGTTAGCAATGCAAAGTGAGTCTCAGAGCTTCTAGAATTGTCCACTAAAACTACCGCTGACCTCAGTGGTGGCCCAGAGGCTGCAAGGCAGGGCACTGGAGGGATCTGATAGGGATTGTTGCTGATTCCACAGCACAAATGAAAACTTGACACCCAAATAACACCTAAAACAACACATTACAAATATGTTTTTTTCCTATGAAAAACAGTAAGAACAAAACATAAGTCATGAATCTACTGGGCAATTTATTTAACAATGTATACCTTTAACTGTATACAAAGCGATCTTAATATGTTCTGTTCTGTACTGTGCTGTTATTTTGTTCTGTTTTGTTCTTAATTTCAAACATGCAGTTCATAACTCTCTAAATTAATTTTTGAAATTAACCCATAGTTTGGAAAACACTGGCTGAAAAGATAATTAAACTAATTTACTAAGAAGTTAAAAAAATTGCAGGCTAGTATAATAAAAATCATTAGAACTGGAGCCATATACAAGGAAATTTTTAGAAATCAAGGTCATACTATCAAGGTCAGTTAAAAGAGTAGGCTGAATTCTCAAGAAATTAGGAAATAGGGTTGCTTGGGTTCATGTTCCAGGGTTCTAAATTTCATCTGTCAGTGTTTCAGAATCTATAAATGTGGAAAGAACATCCAGCTCCCTCAGAGAACGAACAGAGTGGGAACACAGAAGGGCTGAATAATGAGGTGCTGTGTCTCCTGTTTTCTCCCTCGGCTGCTTTGTTTCCTGCTGTCCCAGTGCATGTGTATACAGGAGGAGACATGGTGCTCAGGGTGCGTAGGTCCGTGCATCTATTCACAGCCAGCTGTATGCTGCTTATCGCTAGAGCCGGCTGGTCTATTACCTGAGGATCCTTTTGCATTTTTATATGTTTGTTTAGGTTTATTGTTTTGACAGTTGTCATGTTTTAAAGCTTCTCTTGTCCTCTCATAGAGGAAGAGCTTTTAGTCTCATAAGAGCAGAGCTCTATTATCATAATCACCTTTCAGAAAGGAGAAAATTACCTGTAATTTTTATGCTCTGAAGGTGTATCATCATAATTCAACCACCCACCTTACCCTGAAAATCAAATGGTGCTTTTCTTGAAAAAGAAACTTCTTCGTTCTCTCCTGTTTCTTCATGTTCTTTGGAGGAAATGAGAGATTGAGAATCTGGGAAATCCCACCAAGCTTCCGTGAGCTGCGCATGCCTCTGCTCGAGGTCAGCTCTTGGGATTAAGAATATCGCTGCTGTGGGCTGGGGTGCCTGGCTGGTTTGGTCTGTCGGGCGCCCAGCTCTTGATTTCAGCTCAGGCCATGATCTCGGGGTCATGGGGCTGGTGGTGATAGAAACGGAGATCTCCCTCTGCCCCTGCCCTGATGTCCCCTGCCTACACACCCTCTAAAAAAAATTAGGAAAAAAAATCATTGTCATGGGAATCCACAAGGAACAACAGTTGTAACGCATTCTAATAAAAAAGCACTGTTCAAGGCGATAGGAACCCTCACATCAGCCGTGACCTTTCCATAAGGTCTTTCACATATAGAAACAACACCTTTGCTGGTGTAGACAGTCCCTTCTGGGAGTTCCCCCAGCAGCACTCCTGGAAATCCATCTCCTGGGAAATGAAAGATAACAGATGAATACACGGGTGTGCAGGCCACACAGCGCGGGCGCGATCACACACACACACGCCACTAAATATGCACATTACTTATCAGTATTAAGACCTCACAAAATTTCAGTTGTAATTGATTATCTTCTAGTGTTGGAGGAAAAAAAAAAAAGATTGGTGGGGGGAGGGGAAGCACCTTTTACCACTTGTTGCTGGATGTCCTCTGCAACTGGGATCGCACGTGTTTCTAAGAAGCTTCTGTAGTAGGAACCCTTGGGCAGGTGTTGCCTTCTTCACCTTACAGTGCCTCTGCCAGTACAGCTACCCTGAACCTGACTGCCTGTGGCGTCGTCTGGGTGTCCTTTGAAACTCGAGTTCGGTCATGAAGTGACTTCGGGAGGGGCCGCCTACTGCCTGAGTGTTTGTGAAGCAGGAGGGCATTTTCGAGATTCTGACCGGTCTCAGGGTGAAGAAGTTTGACTTTTTAAACCTAGTGTTTCCCAAATATATTATTTCATAAACCATCCTTTGACATCTTGAAAGACAGTGCTTATTTGCATAATTCAGAATGGAAAACAGGGTTGGAACGAGTGCCATTTTGTTTCTTCCTGGGTGACTTTGCCATCGCTTTTTCTACAATGCTTTCTTATCTTCAGTTGACTTGGAAACTTTCTCTTCCCTTCGAACAATAAGCCTTCCTCTCCTGGATCACTGCTCTTTTGTACCGCCCCAGTGTACTTCAGTGCTATCAGCTATAAACACCACAGCCGTGGCCATTAGTACATGTAGATTTGAGAAGTTCTGATATTGATTCCTGATTCTTGTCCTTTGATTCACTCGGCACGTCAGTGTGGCTTTTCACGCGCTAGCGGAGTGCACGCCTCCTCTGCCCCCCCCCCCCCAGCGGTCCTGGATCACTGTGAAAGCCGGACAGACTTCGGGTGCTGGAGGGTGAGGGGCTGCAGTGCTGAGAAGGCCAACAGGGAACATAGATGTGTGTCTGGCTGTTTCCTTACTTCGATGATGATGGTCTCCGTTGATGTGATCAGACGTCGTCATCGCCATCACCATCATCATCTCGTTAGTGGGAGGACTGGATGTTGGTTGACGGCTCACTTCATGCCGAGCATATGTGAGAACATAGGTCAGTGTTAATTTTCTCGAGTTCTCTTGGCGCCCCCATAAGGTACACCTTGCTTTCCTCTTTCTAAGTAGGCTCAGATCAATAACGTGACTTGCCCACTCGCACAGTGCTACATGGCAGAGCCAGAAACCAAACCTCAGCCATTAGAGCACAGAGCTCCCCTCCCCCACCATGACCTCCCAGTACTTATCACCCCTGAAGTGCCCGGTGCTGACATGCTCCCCGATGTCATTAGCTTGCCTCATGGTTCTGCTTTCCTGGGACGGTGCCTCAACTTGGAGCCAAAAAGAAAACACTTCCGTTCTTGAATCCTAACCACGGGGCTTAAGATGGAAGCTCACCGTGGCTTTCTCAAACGGATACTGAAGATGACTGTCAAAATAACTGAAAAGATACAATTTTGAAAACAAAGTCCCCGAAAAGGGTATCATTTAGAGTTACATTAGATGGTAAACATATCTTCTGGGCTCAAAATGCATCCCTTTGATTGTTGTTAGTGAAGAGCCGAGGTAGTGTTTAAGGAATGCTTGAGGAACTTCTTGGCGAAAGATAGAAATTGCTATCCAGATGCAAGAGATCACATCGACTATGAGGGGCCAACGTCGCAAGTACATATTAGGGCAGTCTTGTTGCACATTAGGCAGTCTTCCTGTATGGTTACTTGTTATTTATTGAGTGTCTGTTGTGTACAAATGGGTGACTAGTTAAAAGGAAGTATCCTTTTATTGTTACAGAATAAACACTGACTAATGTTTATGCCATGTCATAAAAGGCATTTTAATATGAAAATCTCAGCCAACTGAAATACTGGTATGTAGCAAGAAGGGATAATTAAAATAAATATTTGATAAGATTTTATTGTTTAAAAATGGGATGCAATTTAATGAGGGATGTAATACACAGTGGTGTACTAAAGTGGCTAATAAATAACTATGTGTTTTTGGGAGGAAGGAAAAACCAATTAGACAAAACATTTCTCGTGTATTTTTTAAAAGTGTGTGTGTGTGTGTGTGTGTGTGTGTGTGTGTGTGTCTACAACTCTCACTACACATTACCCAAGAATTGTGGAGTTCAGTAAGACCCCTTTAAGTACAGATATCATTAAATAAAAATACAAGAGCTAAATAATTTTTAATGTGAATATTGTATTCTGGTAGTTGCTAGTCCCACTTTCTGTGAACTGTGTGGGATGCGCAGCTCTATGCTGAACAGCTCAATCCTGCCTTTACTTCTTACTTACTCTGTTAACTAGTGGAGAATAGAACTTAACGTTTCTCTTTCCACAATCTAATTGTGTTTATTCTTTGTCTTTATGATTAACAATGTTTTAGCATTTTAAATAATTTTATACCAAGAGGTTTACACTCAGGAGCTTACCAAGAACAAGAAAATATTTGGTTGGACAAGCTTTTTGGAAGCATCAAAGTGGAAACATAATTTAAAAAGTAGAAGTTTAAGGACAAAGAAAAGTCAATCCTGATCCACTTTTGACAATGTTAAGTACATACTGAGATGCAGTTTTTGATGAAGTATGTAATTAACTGCTTTTCTGTGGACTGTGAAATGAGCTCTGCCCTGGCCCCCAGATCATCATTCTGTGATGACTAACATGATTTTCAAACGTTAAGGAGGTCTCAGCCGCCTCTGTTTTCACTCAGTAGTACAGGTTCTCAATTACTCTTCAAACAGCTCGTAAAACAGGCTCATTCTATGACATGACAAGGAAAGCTCTTCTATGCGCTCCCTTTCAGAAGCTTCTCTTTCAAAAAGGCCTAAGAAAATGTAAGGGTCAGAAGAATAAGGTGGAGAAAGTGTGTACAAAATAAGTTAAATTCTTCAGGAAGGCAACAGATCTGATCATTAAAAACCAAACCAAACCCCTCATTTTGATGAACACACAGGGCAATATTTGCTAAATGAAAGCTTCCAAAGATTCCTACACGCTCACCAACTGCCTTGTCTTCAGTGCGCTTTTTGGGCCCGAGTGATTGCGAACCACATTTCCTCCACTTAATGCAGGAGTGGGTGATGGGTGCGGATACTCACCGTCTAAAACTGATGTACATTGTTCATCCAGGGCTTGCTTGGTAGTTCAAGTCTGACTTAGTTTCTAAATTGGAACATGATTCATCTAAGATTGGGGGGAGATTCTTAAACTTAGGAACATAAAAAAAAGGTAATCTTTCAGTTTCCAGAATATTATATTAAACTGTGGAGTTTTGTTTCCATCTCTGGGCATGTTCATAGATTTAATTCGTTTTGACAGACATACTTTGTGCCTTACTTGGGTGTGAAACACTCTTCTGAGGCGTGGGTTTCTGAATGGAAAGGGTCTTGGTGTATATTATGTGAGAAACCAAAGATTTAAAAAACATGAATGACTTTCTCTGATCTCAGTGAGCTCACAAACTAGTGGGAGAGACAGACGTATAAACCCATGATGATGTGTAAGTGGAAAATTAGTGTGTGGCTAACACAGGAGAGCTCAGGGAGGACCCAAATCCAAGCTACGGTCAGGGAAAACCCAGGTTCAGTGTTAGCACAGAGGGAACGGGGGGCTCTGTGGCCAGGCTGAGGGCATGACTTTTTCCAAGTGGAGAAAAGACCACTTGGGAAGCAGTGTGGCTCGACTTTGAAGGGAGAACTCGAGAAAGAAAGATAAATTAGGAGATTTTTGTAGGAATCCATGAGAGATGATGCGAGTCTGAAGTAAAGCAGTCGTGTCGGAGGAGATGAGGAAGGGTCAAAACCGCATTTGACTCCGCACTGACAGCTGTCACTGTTGGATGACACGGGGTGCGCACGGGGACGGGAGAGGGCCCCCGGGATGCCGGCGTGGGGGGCCACCTGTGAGGGTGCGACACTGTGACCCTAACTGGAACCTGTCAAAGGCCAAAAGACCGCTTTTATTTACTTTCTTTATTATTAAAACATAAAGAAAAAAAAAAGTAAAGAAAATTTGCAGGTTAACAGACAAATACCAAAGGAAAAAAATACCAAAGGAAAGTTGGGTCTTCGTGGAAAGAGGACTTCTGAGTCTCCCTACGGCGAGCCGCCTCTGCTCACTTCACGCCGGAGTGGATGACGGGGCGGGCGCGGGAGAGGAGCGGCCGAAATTCCGGACGCCCGGTTGGCTGGTTTTTGTTTTCGTTTTGCCTCCACTTATTATCTGGTTTTGCCGAATGTATTTCGATAAGAACGTGAACTGTGGTAGAAGAGCTCAAACGACAGTCACTGGAAAGACCGTAAGTGCTGAGTCAGTCACACGACGCAAACGTGGGGGGGTCGTTTCTTCTTCTCAAGTAATACACGTATTGGGTTAGCCCGAGGAGAGGCTACGGGGCGGCTTCTTCCATGTCCGTGTGTGCTGACTGTGTTCTTGAGCCCGGACACACTGCACAGAAATGAGTATCCGTCCAGTGCAGGAAGCGGTTACCTACAGAAGGACTAAAAGGATTCGGTGCACAAGACGGTGACATTTTTATTTAATGGTAAAATTCATCATGTTGGCTGTGATTGTGTTCGCACAAGGAGAGGTCCCATGTACTGCCGTGACCACAGTACATTTTTTTCTCCGTGATTATACGTGGGTGGTGCCAGAAGAGGCCCCGCGCTTTGCCGAAAGCGTTCTGTTTCTGTCCTAAAGAGTAACTTGACAGCGGTACAGAGCTGCCACCGCTGTGTCCCTCCCAACCTCTGGTTCCACTTCCTTCTCTCTTTCTTCTAAGGAAACACCGTCTCTGATTCTTGAAAGCTCAACTTCTATGGTGGTTTTCTGTTTTTCCTCCTTCCTTCTCCCGCGACGTACAGTGTCCTCACACCTCGCCGGTCGCCTCGTTGCACAGCCGCGTTCACTTGGTGACAACGGACGACCTGTCGCCGCCCCTGGGAGCGCCGGTGCGACGGTCTGGAGCTGCTCTGCCCCGTGCTCCGCCCCGAGCCACGGTGGTGAGTGGGCACTTTGGGCGTAGCTACTCCCAACCGAGACGTGCTGTGAATGAAAAGCACCAGATTGCAGATGCTCGCTGTGCCCGGCGCTGTGACCGGCCGTCATTCAGCTGAGCCCCTGACTCGGTTTCTGCTCAGGTCAGGAGCTGGCTGGTTGTGAGATCGAGCCCCACGTCGGGCTCCAGGCTCACTGCGGGGTCTGCCTCTCTCTCTTCTCTGCCCTTCCCCCCGCTTGTTCTCTTCCTCAAAAAACAAAAACAAGGGGTGCCTGCGTGGCTCAGTGGGTTAATCCTCTGCCTTCGGCTCAGGTCATGATCTCAGGGTCCTGGGATTGAGCCCCACATCGGGCTCTCTGCTAGGCGGGGGGCCTGCTTCCTCCTCTCTGCCTGTGTCTCTGCCTACTTGTGATCTCTGTCTGTCAAATAAATAAATAAAATCTTTAAAAACAAAAACAAAAACAAGTACTTCCTATAAAAAAAAAGGAATATAACATCGCAGTTTTCAATTTGTTTACGCTTTGAATGGTTGTATTGTGGGTATATCAGGTTAAATAAAATAGACACTGACCTGCTTCTGATTTTTCATTTGACTACTAGAAAATTTTACATTTCGTATGTGCGTGCGTTGCGATGAATGCTGCTGGCATTAGAGAAGGCGCACTTTCTGCTCTGAGGCAACAGAACTAGAGGCGAGGCGACACCATCGTCCTCATGTGGTCAGATCCACCGAAGGGACTGAAGAGGACAGTGCATCTTTGCTTCTCAGAAGCACCTGAGGAGGGGTTTTGGATCATCCTAAGAGCAAGACATCAGCATTTCAGTAGAGAAAACCTCATGCCAGGAAAGGCCTGGTGACAAAAAAGGCTGCCGAAGTAGGTTCCTCAGGTTTACTGATCCCATCTCCTTAGAAACCGAACTTCCGTCTGGGAAGTATTTCCAGGCCTTACCAGTGGCCCTGCTCAGCCGGTGTGTCCCCGGCCCTGCCTGCCTCCTGCCTCAGCCCTGCGGGTGAGGACGCAGGTCGGGGACGGCCGTCTGTGGCCCGTGGTTCTGTGGGGCTCACCTTGGGGTGTGGCTCCTAAAAGGAGAAGACCGGATACAGCTCACCCGACAGCTGTGGGTCATCCCGCCAGAGAAGGCGGAGAGGACTGGAGGACTGCTAGCCATGTGTCTCCTGCGAGTGAGGACCGCTTAGTGGTCACCACAAAGTATCTCATGAGTGAGGAAGGTGAACACAAGAAACAGAAATGTCATGTTGTTCCTTTACCGGTGACACAAACCCAACTCTAGATACTTTGATCCATAAACCATTTCAGGATGATTTGAAGAAAGACTATGAGTCTTAGTGATTGTTTGCAAATGATCCTTTGTTCATATTTTGGCAAAATCCTGACGTTTCAACATTCGAGCTTGCCGAGGAGTAGAGCCTGTGTGGTCGGAGAGGGTGACACAGATGAGACCGCGTGGACAGCAGTCGTTTGGCAGATGAGTCAGAAGAATCTGAGTCTGAACAGGAGGAACCCTTAGGAATAGTTTCCCCAATTACTTGGCTCCTCCTTTTTTTTAATGGGTGTGCAGAGAGAGAGAGTGATAAAAAATTCATCTCTAAGTGTGAAGAAATATTTTGGTATCTGTTGTAGGAAATTCTAAGAGATAAAAAAGCATTATGTTCTGGTTTAATTGCTTGTGGGTTTTTTTTTTCCTTTCTTAGTGGTACATAAACTAATTATGCATCTTATAATATATGGAGTCTTCAAATTCATGAAATACAGTATTTTTTTCCAGTCTGTTGTGAATAATTTCATCAGGTTTACAGGATATTCTTAGTGTGGCCAAATGCCGTGGCCAGCCAAGGGCAAAGCCATGAAGTGAGGAAAGTGTATCTTTGATTTGGGTTCCTTTTGTTCTTTCTCAAATGGAAAAGCAGGTCAGTACAACCAAAGGGCAAAGGATTTGGAGTGCAAAGACCCAGGTTTTTAGTTCTTGTTTCAATAATTGCTGGATTTTTGAACTGGTGTGGGTCATAGCCCCTCTGGGTTTTCTCTGGGGAAAATGATATACCCACTTTGTGTTCCTTAGAAAGTGGTTACATCTGAAAGGCACTCCACAATATTAGTCACTATTACACGGTCCTTCTTTTACAGATAAAATAGGAACTCAGACTCAAAATGTATTGTTGTCTGTTCACACCCACAGTCATAACGCTGGGACCAGTCAATCTCCAGCCTGTATGTGGCGCAGTGTTTCAGTCTCCAGCACTTAGAGGAGAGCATTCTCAGAAGACTGACAGTGTTTCTGAGAGGTGCTCCTTGATTTCCTGTGCTGCTCATGTTAGGACATTGCTTTGCTAAGGTTCCTCCTCCCGGCCCGGCGTGCTCACTGTTTCCTTCTGGCTGTTGAGGAGACCAGGGTCCCTGCCCCTTCCTTTACCAGTTACTGCCCCTTGCTGGGTCCCTACCGCTGGCTCTCTCGTTAGGAAGCCATGATGTTTGTGCTCAGTATCTCCCTCTCTCTTTCTCGCTTTCTCTCTCTCTCTTTCTTTCTTTCTTTCTTTCTTTCTCAGTATCTTACTCCCTTGGAGCCAGTCTTTCTGGGGCTTCAGTCTGTTAAATAGTTAACATTATAAAGTAGACTTTTTAAATCATCTCATTTTAATAGAGCTCACTACTTTAAAAACGATCTTGAAGCAGACTCTTTTTCAGTCTTAAAGAAGTATTCATGGAAGTGGGGAGATACTGCTCAAGGGGTATCAACTTTGAGTTATCAGAGGAATAAATTTAGGGATCTAACACACTGCATGGTGATTATAGCAGACAGTACAGCGTCATGTGCCCGACTTGTTGCTAAGAGAGCAGACCTGAGATGTCCTTATCGCAAGAAGGAGAGGGTAAGCACGTCTGAAGCGAGATGATAGCTAATCATGTGGCGGTAAATCCAGACAACCAGTTACCTTGAAGCTCCCCCGTTCTGTGTCAGTCGTATCTCAGTAATACGGCAGGGGGCGCTAGTGGTGAGACTGTCAGAGGCGGGAAGAGCATGGTGCCTTGGCCAGTGTTGGGGAATTAACTTGCTGAGGAAATAGTGCCTGGTGTCTTCCACCAACTTATTATAAGCCTTCCTTACTTCATTTATACCTTGAGTTCATCTTGCCTCAGGGGATTTAAACAGTCCCATTAAACATAGTTAATGTATTCATGTTCTTTAAAATGATGGCTTTCAAATGGTCTAACTGTAAGGCATAGTAAAAATTTTACACCTTGACCCACAGCACACATATATGTTCACATGGTATGTAAGGTGCGCATAATGAAAGCGAAAGAATAATAAAACTTAACTTTACAACTCACTAAAAGATTGGCACCAGCAGTTTAAAAAGCACTGATTTTTTAAAATAATTCTTTTGGCAAACTTGATCAGAAATATGTTTGGTAGCCTAGAAGTGACTTTATGGAAAAGAAGTATTTCAGAAAGCATTACAGTGCTAAAATGTAACAAATAATCTTAGATCAGTCATCTGTCCCAGTTCTGAATTTTCCATTCCCGCATTACTTTAGTCTGAGGGACTAAATTTCTGCACATGATTTTGTAGCAGATAAATGAGAGACAGAAAGTAAGGATACTGTTTTTATCAAGTTTAGTCTATACGTTCTGCTCTCTGTGATCCTATCTTACGTTTCCTTCTTACTTGGCTAAAGGAGTCCAGGCTCTCTTACAATAGTGAGAAAAATCATTCATCCTAAAGTCAGAGCTTGAAGGGTTTCCTGCTCTCCATATTGGTTTTTCACTAAGTCTGACCCCATTAAACATTTCAGGGTTAGAGATAACATCTTTTTTCCTTAAAGGAAAAGCTTCATCATCATCATTTTTTGCCTAAATATTTTGCTGGCGGTATGGAAACACAATCATGATATCTGATATTTAATGTCATAGGTTAAGGATTGATTATTCCATTTTGTCATCATGAGCAAATTCAGCAAAGGTAGTAAGGTCTTGTGAAGCTAACTGTATGTACCTAAAACTGAAGACTGTGAATACAAAATAGACCAGTTTGATTAAAGGAGGTTGTTCAGCCATTTAAGGAGTGACTTCTCTTCCTTATCACTTTAGAATAATATGCTTGATTAAGCCAGTGTAGAAAATACAGAAAGATAACTTCTGGGGATTAAAGGTACACATGGGCACAAGAAGATTACAGTCTAGAATAGGAACACCAGGCTTATAAAAATAATTGAAGTACAATGTGATCAATGAACCATCGAAATATGTACAGAGTACGGTGATACTAAAATATCATGAGAGAAGTGTCCAAAACATGGGTTCCTTACACTGAATCTTGGAGGAATGTAGAGAGGAAATTATTCCAAAGGAAGGGATAGTTGTGGGAAACTCTCAAGCTGTTTTCCATCTTCCTAGCCTGGCCATAATTAACTGTGATGATGCTGGCAGGTATGACATCCTCTAAACTTATAAAAAGAGCTAATTTATCATTAAGGAGTCATTTTTCCCCCTGCTGGTTTTACAATGATTGGCTGGCTTGTGTCATTGTAGAAATGGTCTCTAATTAAATTGTACTGAATTTCTAAAGGGCAGTTTCCACTAAATGACTATGTATGTTTTCCCCTTAGGTTTCCTGAGCTTAGTCTCTCCCTGTGACAGAAGTAAGACCTTTTTACCTCTCAGTTTCCTGGCGAGGTTGCTTGTTTGCTAAGTCACACACCCAGCCCAGAGAAATGAAAAATCGTTTTAGTCATTAAGTTGGCAATGCTATTTCTACAAATCGGTTCAGAGCACTACAAGGAATTGAAAAATACTCAAGATCTGAAATGGCAAAGCTCAGAGTCGGTACTGTGTGATGGCGGTAGAGAGCAGAGAGCAGACCAGTCCTTCCCTCCTAACTTCAACCCCCCATATCAGAGTTTTTAATCAGGTTTTAAAAAAAATAAAAACATGAATTTGTGGCAGCATGAGATTTTTATTTGCTTATTCTATGTCCATTAAGATGCAGATGTCATCAAAGCAGAGACCTCATCTGACTGTTTTTATTCCTATCTCTTCAATACATAGAACCTTGTGTAGCATATATTAAGAACCCCACAAATGTTTGGCTTGTGAATGAATATCTAAATGAAATAAACCTAGACTGAATGAATTGCACCTTTTCTTCTGGCAGTTATACTATTTATGAATAGGAAGACACAGTTATATTCTCAAAACCAGGGTAGAAGGAAATGAGCATTTTGTGATTTTGTTTTTCTTAAACATTGCAATGGAATTTTAGGTATTTGGTTCATTTATTCATTTAAAATTTGTTGAACACTTACTGTTTCTCACACAAAAATAAATGGACACAGTCTCTCTTCTCATGGAATATAGATTTTGATGGGTAGCAAATGTTTAAACAAGTTAAGTGCTATAATATTGATTCTTGGTATTTTAACATTTACATTCTCAGTTTTAATTATTCACCAGTGAGTACAGAGTAGGTAGACATCGTAAATATTTTCCCCTCTGTATTTAAATGACCCATGCTACACGAGTGGTCAGTGAGCTTGAATTGTTCACTATCTACACATTCATCTGGATTAACGTGCTGTGTCTCTTCTTTTAGAAAAAATTTTAAATTAAAATTAAATTTTTTTAGGGTTGGGGGGAAGAGGGAGAGATAGAGTCTTAAGCAGGCTCCATGCTGAGTGCAGAGCCTGGTGATGCAGGTCTCAGTCTCACAACCCGGAGATCATGAGCTGAAATCAAGAGTCTGATGCTCAACTGAGCCACCTAGGTTCCCCCTCCATTTTTTTAGAGGGGGGAGGGGCAGAGGGGGAGAGAGAGAGTCTCTCCTTAAATAAACATTTTCGGGAGAAACTATTTGACAATGTAGTATCGTGAATTTAGGGATTTCCAAAGATTTGTTTAGATTACGAAAGAAAGGCCCTTTTCATCTCTTCAGTAAAATTTTAAGAGTCTCCTGTCGTGTATATGTGGGCAAAGGAGAAGAGTGTAAAAGAACCAAGACACCAGAGAGGATGGAATCATCCTCTGCTGAAGGGTGGGAGGAGGGGAGGTCAAGAGAGCAGGGAATTCTTTATTAAGAAGGAATTTCAAATGAGTATTGAGGATTAAATAAAATTAATAGGAATTTCTCAGGTAGTTGAGGTATGGAGAACAATACAAGCAGAAGAAATAACATATACCAAATCCCAGAAAAGTGAATTATTCGGTGAATTTAGAAAACAGCAAAGCACAGGGTCTTTTAAGAGCAAAAATTACAAATAGTATCAGATGAAATGGGACCATTGTCGAGGTCAAGAAAAATACAAATTCTTTGCAAAGGGGTTTGGATATTATAAGTAATTTCAGTGTACCACATCTAGTTTCTGAATAGGAGTTGTTTTTCTTTTTAAGAGATCTGTGATATTTTTTCCCAAAAGTGTTACAGTATTTTTCCTCTTGTGGAATTCTTTTAAAATGGCTGGGGCAAAGGAACAATTCAAAAATGTGACCCTTGTGCTGTGTTTAGTAGATTGAACATTCTTCTGAGGCTTAAGAAATTAAGAATGTATGTGGTTTCCTTCCAAGATCAAGAGACGAAGGTCATCTAATTGAGAAGCTCATGTCTTCCATTGCATGTTCTCATCTTGCAGATGTGGGGAAAATTCCAGTGGCTGGATTTTTGTTAGCCAGATTCAGTGAGTCTGGTTCAGGGGACTCTGAGCAAGGAAACTCTCCAGATGGGCTTTCTCAGGACATGTCTTGAATTTGGTCTCCCATTGTCAGAATGGGTCCCCGAGTCCTTGCTCACACAACATGGTTGTCCTTCCTACCTGTCGTCTTCTTTCTCCAGAACTTAGGCAGCTCTACTAAGGGACTGACTCTTATTTTGAGAGATTTTCTTTATTATCAAAATCCCCCTTTTTTTCATTGCCTGAAACTTTATTACTTGAATCCTCATGCATCACCGACTTCTTGGTTTTTGTCCTGCCATTTTGCTCTGATCTACTTCTACCTTTGCCTGCTCTACAGCTTCAGACCCTTGACTTGGATTCAGATCTTTGGCTTTACTTTGATTATGAATCTTTTCAATATTTTTGTTCTTCAAAACTGTTTAAGTAGCTTTTTTTTTCTTCCCCCATGGTTCACTGGTCAATTTGCCAAAGCCAAGGCTTCTAAAACTGCTTCAGAGCTGGTATCTCCCATTCAAATCTAACTCATGCTTAATGCTCCCATTCAGATCTTCATCCCACCCAAAGGAAGGTCTTCTTTCTTCTTTAGCCTTATTTCAATCCATGACACCCAGCACACTAATCCAGAGTTTGGGGCATCCTCCCCTATAATTCTTCTTTTATCCTTACCTGTATTCACTCACCAAGTCAGTTGGCCACCTACCCGTCTCTCTAAGAAGGCTCTGTGTTTCCATCAGCATTATCACTCTCACATTTTACAAAGAACTCCTTTAGCCTGTAGTCTTTGTGGCTTAGCCAGAAGTCTAAACTCATTTTCCATCCTGAGGCCCATATTAATACTCTAAGTCAGAAATATAATATGCCAGTGTACAACTTGAGTTTTGCTTGTTTACCTAATACATAAATATTTGTCAGTCACCTGTTTGTAAGACCGATAGAATTGAGTCTCAGTCTCTGGGTGGTTTTCTGCAGTCCTTGTCATACTTAAAATGCACAGCCTAGTCTGTCTGCCTGTCGAAACAATGGGAATCATACTGGACAAGATATGCTTTTATTTGGCTTTTCCCCCCTAAAAGGTCCTGCATTGTCCAGAGGGACAGAATCTGGTGTCAGAAGCTAGGGTCCACTGCTGTCACTGTGATATTCCCTGGACATTCAGGCACTTAATGAAACATGCAGATGTCTCTTACCGACTACCTATTAAGTTCATAATATAAATAGTTATCTTAATATTTCCGCTGTTTTCTTCAGAGTACTCTGAAACGCTTCTGATTCCTTTCGGGGAGAATATAGTCTTCATTAATATTATGACCGAAAGTAATTACCTATTGAAATGTGTTATTTTATACTAAAAAATGATATTCTACCATGGCTTGATTTTTGTTTTGATAATACCCTTTTCTAATTAAAATAACTTAAATATACACATACATGCACACACACACACACACACGTGTAAATAAAATTGCAGTTGTTTGGTATAATTTTGGTAATTGTTAGTTATCTCCGTCCCCTGCCATACGCTAAACAGACATCACAGCCCCATACGTCAGTGGCTGCGTTTTGCTGCGTCCCAACTCGTGGTTACAGCGCTCACAGGCAGCCCTTAGATCGTTCCACAGGGCGAGTGCCTTTGCTCGGATACACTCACGTAACCTGACTTGGTTACTTCTGTTTACTCATGTGATTGTTTTTAACTTGGTAAGAGAAGTAAAGTGAAAAGGAGTGGAGGAATACCTTTGGCAAGTTTCTGGCAAATTATTCTTTACTTAGATCCATTTTTTTAGGACATTTCTTTTATGAAGAGGAACAATTGAAGGAAACAAAACACATTTCAAATATCTAATTCAGAAGGCTTAGTAAGATTCTGAAGTATTTAAAGAAACGATTTATTCATATTTTACTTCAGTATTTATTGAGCTACTACTATGTGCAGGAATGTTTTAGTAGGTGCTGGGGTGGAACAGAGAGCTAGACAGATGCAATCCTTGTTTTCCCAGATTTAGCACCAAGTAGAGAAGACAGATAATGAAAAAAAAAATTAATAAAATGTAGTAACTGTTAGGGGAAACACTGGGACTACAGTTCATGCCAGCGAGCCCAATCTTCCCGATGAGAGGCTGCCTGGGAGAAGTGACGTACGGGCTGTGGTCTGAAAGATGAGAAGCCATCCGGAGAGATCCAGAATTAAGGAAAGCAGAGGGAGCACTTACGCACAGGCATGGGCCACAGATGGTGGTTAAGCTGGGTGTATGAAGAATGGGAATGACCCCAGAGAAGTGGGAGAAGGGAGTCAGATCAAGGAAGAACTAACGATAAAGGCCGAGGGGAGTGAAGTCAGCTTGGTGTTTTTAGGAACCTGTAGGTCACTTGGTACTATAAGAAAATATATCAAAAGAACTATATATACATATATTTTATATATATGTGTACATATATATTATATATATAGTTTTATAAAGTCATAAAGTGATAAACACAAAATAAGAATCAGAAATCCTTTTTTTTTTTTTTTTAAACTATAAAATGGTTTGGTTCAAGCTACCGAGTTCTTATCCTGCATTTCATGTGCTCAGAAAATGGATTCAGAACAAATTCATAAATACTGTTCTAGGAATTCTATGTGTGAAGAGATCCCCTATAGTTAGCATTGTGTGTGTGTATCACACGCGTGTGCACGCGCACACACACACACACACAGAATTTGCTCTTTGATGACTGGCTTTGTATATATTCATTTATCATTACCTTTTTGAAGAAAAAAGTTTCCCACTCTTTTTTCTTTTGCTTGCTTGGACGGCATCAGTGTCACTAATTAGAAGCAAATATTACAAAGCCTTTCATTCCAAACCTTAGAGCTTTCTCTCAAAGCCCAGGTTAACAGCAGAGCCCTGGTTCGAAGAGCTGACTTACTCCAGTCCACGGACTCACTGATTCGTGAGAGCCTGTTTTCCTTAGATTTTGTACAAGAGAAGACCATCAAACATAAAAACATCAAAGCTGGACTGAAGCAGCCCAAAAAGAACAATTTTGAGATTTGAGTAGTAGTTTTAGTTCCAGTTGCTAAGCTTTTTATGTTCTTTTTGCGGTCATTCTCTAGTTCCTACTCATTTTTAGCCTGATTTGCGATGATCTAAAGATGCTTGTAAAGTTCTGAAATGATGTTACTTTATCAGTCACTAGACTAAAAAGACAAGCAGAGGCAGGACTTAGATATAAAACACTGATTGAAGGTCCCCTGTTTAAAAGATGCTTTTCATTTGTAGTTTGCAAATATTGATGACGGACACAAAGATAAGTAAGTATCCAGTAACTTGAGTGGTAAAAATGCACTGCGGTAAGTTATTCAAGGAAAGAAAGAGTGACGTTTGTGTTCAGTGTAGAATTTCCTCTCATTCATTCTTCTGATCCGTTCACTTATTCAGTCAACAAACTTTTAAAGATTGTGTACTAAATACAAAATTCAGTGGTAGATTAAGATACAGACGTGGTTTGAAACTGAAGGGAATAGTAAAGTAAATGGTTCTCAAATACTGCAGTATCCATGCCTCTTTCAAAAAGCTGATAAAGACGATGGATACAGTAGACATGCACATCTTGGAGACCTGTGGTTGCCTCGAAGGTGACCGTTGGACCCCTTGGGATCAGTGAAGCCTGCGTAGTGATTTCTTAATTTCTAGTTTTGTTCGTTGTTTGCATTTTGTCTCCCAACCCAAGGTTTATTTAAAAGAGTTTACCTTTAAAATTAATATTGGGCCAAATCTTCCAGAAACACCTCCAGTTGAGGTATCTGTGGTTGATATTCAGAAGCCAGCCTGCTCAGTAAAGCGAGCGTGAGCGCCATCTAATGCCCACACGAAATAAACGTTGGTAACAGCCGTAGTAACACAATGGGATTAGGGCGTGTAACATTTGTAAAGATTAAAAAAAGGTTGTACATTTGTGCTGTTATCTGTGCAGGATCATACATGATTTAAACTTTAAAATAAACTTTTTATTTACTAACACTTCTGGATTTTCAGAATAATCACAAAGATAGTACAGAGTTCCCAAAACTCTATACCCAGCTTTCCCCCCAAATAGTATGGCACTATCGTTATAATTAATAAACTGACATGGATACATTATTATCAGCCAAAATCTATAATTTATTCATATTTCTTCAATTTTTCCTTACTGTCCTTTCCCTGTCCCAAGATTCCATCTAGGATAGCACACTGCATTTAATGGTCACTTTCCTTAGGCTTAGTTATGATTGTTGTTATATTTGAATTTTACTGTAGCTTCCTGTTACTTTGCAAAATATTTCTTCAAAGTTTTCAGAAAACAATTTTTGTTATTCCTTTGATAACACGTGTAACTATTTAAACAGATTTTGTGGAGGTTTGTATAAATTACAATTGAAATTATACAAATTGTATAAATTACCCTTGTGCATTTTCATCTCTTGTAATGATGAAAAAAGAATAAGAAGGAGCAGTACCAAGATGTGATTATAAAGACTCATGCAGTAGAAACTGTAAGAATCCTGTTTCCATTTGGAGTGTAACCCTCACTAGCTATGTTCTTTGGCACACCACTCACACTTTTGCTTTAGTTTCCATATTTGTGGAATAAGGTCTGTGAACCAAGAAATTCCCCAGCCCTTGCACTATGAGAGGATTAAAAAAATATTTTCCCAGTGCAAGTTATAATCCTAGTGTTTCGTATTGGATATGAGTGAAGATTTATTAGTATGCACCTACTAAGCCGATGCATTATCTCGATATTATAGATGAGAAAATGTAGAGAAGTAATTGCCCATGACCATTTAGCAAGTAAGCAATGGGTCAGATTCCCAGTATAACAACTTCCAAAGAGACAGCACCCCTTTCCGAACCCATAACCCTACAGTGCTCTCCACCCGCTGCCGTGCTTATGCTAGGCTCCTCCAGTGACCAACGCTCCAGGATGAGATGGTTTCTCTTTATAGTTCTTTTGCCACTCGCTGTGTGAAACTCCATAAAATGCCATATATGAGCCTTTGTCTCCAACCTACTGAAAAGCATTAAGTCTGAGGCATATTCACAGTTCTACTCTATTGGCTAATTTTTAAAAAACATTTTATTTATTGATTAGAGAGAGAGAGAGACAGAGAGAGCGAGCTCATGGTGGGGGAGGGGCAGAGGGAGAAGGAAAGGAAGACCCCCTGGTGAGCAGGGAGCACAAGGAGGGGCTCAATCCCAGGTCCCTGAGATCCTGACCTGAGCCAGAGGCAGATGCTTAACTGATTGAACCACCCAGGTGCCTCACTATTTGCTGACATTTTAATAAAACATGTATTTTTAGTCTTTTCAAAAGTCTTCGAGAGATACACAGGAATACTGTCTTCTGGAAGCAAGATGGAATATTGTGTTTCCTTTTCAAGGCTGCACGGAATTAGTGTGCATGTGAATCTTGAAGGCTCAGGGCGTGAGCTGGGAAGCAGGGAGGCCTCTGGAGCGACCAGGCTCCTGTGGTACTGATGACCCGTTAGTGTGTGTGAGAGACATAGCAAGTCCAGAGTTAAAAGTCCCAAGACCCACATCTTATTTCAAACTCATTACATCAGAATCTTGGGAAGCGAGAACCAAACAGCAATTTTAAAGCGCCCTAGTTGATTTCGAAGTGTTGCCAAGAGTTACACATTGTAACTCAGGAGTTGGTTACTTTCCTTTTTTGGGGGGGTAAACTTGTCCTTGTCATCAATTCTTACAAAGGAGAAAGGTGTGGCTTACAAAAGAGGATAATTAGTAAAGATTTTTTACTGAACACATCTATCAAGTGCATTTTTTCTATCTCAGACATAGAACTTTTGAGATGTGAAATGAATTAAATTTGGCCTAAAGAAATTTGATTATCAGCAGTAGGCACGGACATCACAATATAGTATATGCCATTTCCTCATAGAAGAACTGGGTTTTAAGTAGTATTTAAGTGGAAAATCATGTATCTGCAAATTTTGTTTTTAATTTTTTTAACAATAATTTTAATATCTAGAATCTGAAGGTGGTATTTATTGAGCACGTGTATGTTTTTCTTAAATAAGATTCCTATCTTTGCTTTGTAAGATCTGAGCTTCATTGAAGTGAATAAAGTCTTTGTGTCCTTCTTGTCCTCCACAGTGCCTAGCAAGTGTCCGAGATCGAATTGTTAGGTGAGGACTTTAGATGAGAGAGCGGGGCACAAAGGGAAAGGAAGAGATGGGAGCTGAGGAAGGAATGAGGAGTGGAAGAGGGCAAACATGGTCTCACATTTTGCCTTTTTTTTTAAAATTTCTTTTCAGCATAACAGTATTCATTGTTTTTGCACCACACCCAGTGCTCCATGCAATCCGTGCCCTCTCTAATACCCACCACCTGGTTCCCCCAACTCCCACCCCCCCCCTTCAAGATCCTCAGGTTGCATTTTATAATTCCTTTAAGGTATGAAAAAGCAGGGGTTATTTTCTATTCTTTGAAATTGCGCATTTCCCAGGTTACTATCAAAAGGGCTCAAACTTCGGGATATTTTTGTTGAAAGGAAAGTAATTCTATTGGCTGACTTTGGTCCTTGGTCTTGAGAATAAGATATACATAAATAGATAAAAATAATAAAAATAGAAATAAATAAAAAAATATAGTTTAGATGGTTTAATTTATAAATTGATAATTACACACTCCATGCTGTTAGAATTCTTTGCTAAATCCCATTATCCCATTTCTACATATTTAAGCTTTTTTAAAATAATTTTTTTGAGTCCACAATATTGTAGTTTCTTGTAGACTAGAAATTTGCTCCAGATTATCTGTTAAGATCTGCATTTTGACAGTAAATGATTTACATCAGTTAACAGAGAGAATTAGTAGCAATACTTTTTAGTAGTAGTCTTAAAATAGAAGCTTCTAAGAGCTTTGACGTTTTAGCAATTTATAGACTTTGTTGGTTACAAACGAAACCATTAACAAGGAATGCCTTTATGATATGAGAAATAAATTTCAATCTGTGTGATTAAATAGTAAAGATGTATGTAATACAATGATTTGGTTAATGTTATGGATATGATTAGTAGAGTGTTTCCTTAGCATCCTGGATAGACGGCCAAGGATTGGATGTTTCTTAAAGAAAAAGGTTTTGAATTATTTTCCGCATATTAGAATGAAAATCAAATGCTTGTAGAAAATAGTATCTATCACTTTCTCAAATTTCTAAAATATTCCTTTTAATTCTGCTTTTGTTATTATAATGAGCAGTTCCTTATGTTTTTAATTACAATACTATGTTAAGTGATGTATCTTGTCCACATTTCTGGCACAAAATGGTGTGTTTCTCAACTGCAAAATTATATGTATTCCTAAATATAGGCACATTTAACTTAAATATGTCAGTTGATTTAAATCAGTTTCTTTCTTTAAAAACAATTCTTAAAGCATTTTTTTCTGCACAAAGATCAACTTTCAAATCCAACTTAGAGGCCTATTTAATAGTAACTCTCCTACAAGTTCAGTCAAATTTAAAATATTAGGCATCCAGTGTTTTTAAATAATCACAGTGGTTCTTGGTACACAGTAACGGTACACAGTAACAGTATCATAAGTGGTGGTGGTGCTGGGCCATATTGCTGAACCCCCTTCACAGCCTCCAGTAACATGTTCAGTGGTGTCTGTTGGAGGATTCCAGGCATGCCCTCCTAATCATCTCTGGTAAGGTCCTGTCTTTCCCCTCAAAAACACATAAACAAGATTACAAACTCACTTTCTCCCCTAACTCGAAAGGACCTATTATTTGAAATGTCACCATTTTATTTTATAGAAGTAATTCTCTTTCTTGTGTCTGAAGTTATAGGTTACCATACCGGTGATGGGAGCCTTTTTTGGGGAGTAGGGGGTCAAATATTTTCTGTAAATTGAAATTTGTCTATGAATAGTACTTCTGTGATGTTTAAAGTAAACACAGTAAGACATTTTTGCCCAAAGTGCTGTTTGTTCAAGTATATGACTTGAGAATGCGACATCCTGACACCACCATTTGGAGGCTGAGTCCCCTGATAGAAGGGAAAATGCCACATATCGACAGAGATTATTTCTCCCTGTTTTCTTGGACATGGGGTAAACAAGGAGAAGTTGTTTAAAAAACAAAACTACCTACGTTATATGAGTTGATTCTATTCTGCCTAAGAATCTTGAGCTTTAAAATAAGAATTTAAAACATTAATTGGTATTTTCCTGTCAGGGAGATAGTGATTATTAATAAAAACATGATAAAAATGTCAAGATCAATTTCACTTATCTCATTTTATTAGGGAAGGGATTATTTTATGATAAAACCTATAATGCATGGTAATATGGGAGAAGGATGAAGTACTTGCTTCCCTCCCCATTTCCTAATCATGTGAATCATGATTTTAGTGGCCTGACTATTCAAACAGTTAATTAACTATTTTTAACAGCTTAAAATCTTAACAACATGAATCTAAGAATGAAACTTAAATGCAGACATGAGTAAACTGCTAACTGGCATTTTCTACCAGAAGTCTTGGTTTTGTTTTGTTTTTTTTTGTTTTGTTTTGTTTTGTTTTACTATAGACCTTCTGTTTGAATGTGGACATTCTGTCTTGCTCAAATAGGACTATTTCAACACAAACTGGTATTTGTTTAATAACTTGCTGGCTCGGAACTCATGTTAATCATGGTTTCAGTTGGATTTGGACATTGGGGAATTAGTAAACGTATTGACTGAATTATAAACGGGTCTGTAGCGTTGCCTTTGATGCCGCAAGCAGTGTAGTTGGGTACCGTGGCGTATGGGAAGAGAACTGACCATTTTTGGAAGTGCTGACTGTGGGCTAATTGCTCTTTTTCATTGTGCTCCTCTGGACTTCAGTTTATTTGTGAAATGAGGAGCCAGACTAATGAATCCGTTGCTGTCTTCCAACCCAAAGATTTCTGTTGACTAAACCAGGGAGTTTTGGCTAACTGAGATTGAACTACATAAGCCTTCTATTTTTAGGAGTCGTGGGAGAAATGTCTAAAAATGCAGTTGTGTTTGTGCCTCAGCTAATGAACGATCGGTACAGTATTATAAGAATAATGGCATTTTTTGATAATTGGGGACTTTGATGTTTCCCGGGGTTGTGTAGTGTTTCACACATACAGGTGCAGGAGGCGGAGTAACAGATATCCTAACCTCAGGATAGATCCAGAAGTTACTGTGTTTTTCAGTGATTCCCTAGGACAAACACTATTTTTTCTTCTTCGTAAGTGTCCTCTAAAAAGTGAAGTCTGGTGTTACACATCAAAGCTTTGATCTGATACATGCATTTATTATTTTGCATGTGTGCTGGTCTTCTAAGTATCAGTTGCTGGAAGTCTGTTCAGTGCAGGTTTTCTCGGACTCCGCACTGCTGATACTTTGGACTGGAAAATCCTTTGTTGTGGGGAAGCTGTCCTGGGCATCCCTAGCTCGACTGAGCAGATGCCAGTAGCAGCTCCCCATCCCAGCGGTGAAAATAAAAAAATGTCTCAAGACATTGCCAGATGTTGACTGAAGGGCGGAAATGTCCCTAGGTAACGACCCCTGGTTTAGTGCGCAGCCCCCCCCCCGCCTTTAGTTAGGATACAAAGTTAGGAGGTACTGGGCAGATCGATGCTGATGGTACTGAGTGGTTAAATTATTTAAATAATGTTAAAGCTCTTCAAAGTGAATCTATATTCCTCATTGAGCATTAAATGTGTCTATTTTGTGTACCTTCTAGAAGTTCTTGATATACTCTGAGTGAGGCAATCACTTATTTCCATAGATAGGCAATAATTCCTCGGAAATCTCAATAAGTTGTCAGAGGAGATGCAAATTAAAAGAGTCTGGTGATTTCATTTGTAAGTTCCCATGAGATCTCCTTTACTTCCACAATTAAATAATTCTCCAAATTTCATTTTATTATATGGTAGAGACAAGGACAACAGGTCTCTGCTCTTTGTGTGGTTGTTGATATGTTTGTGTATGTTGTCAGTGGCCTTCTAAAAGATAATTTTTTTAAATGACCACTTCTCCATCCACCCACCCCAAGATATCAGGGTTTTGATGATGAATATTTTTCAGGTTATAATAATTCTATTTTGATAATTTGGTTTAAAAAAACCCTCAGGTCTTTTGAAAGGAAGCATTGGTGGAACCATATAAGCTTTCCATGTAGTTGGTGTGGGGTATGGAGTCTTTTTCTCAAACAAAAAGCACAGAATAAAGAGGCTGTGAGATGTGTCAATGTGATATTCACTTCTTTGGGCCTCCTGCTTAAAGGGACCAGTACAGTGATTATAGGCCCAAACTGACAATCTTTGTATCTGAGGTCTGAGTGTTTTTCAGGCAAGCCTGCATTACACAGGGAGCTGAATATAAATAGGTCTTGTAAAAGCAGAAAGAAACTTAAAGAAATATAATAATATTGCAAAATCCTTTGCTAACTTTAGAGAAAGGTGGCTTATAATTATCTTGATTAAAAGGACTATTATTACTCAGCATTTTTTTAACCTTTTTAAACCCAAATAGATAGTAACTTATCAGAAACAGGCCTACATTTTTCATAAAGATAGGCTTCTTAAAAAAAAAAAAAAGTATTATCTAACTTCTCCCATTTAATATAGAATAACAGAGACTGGATTTATACTTCTACCTTAAACGATTAAAAATCTGGAGGAAAAAAATATAGTAGAACAGTGTATGACACTGGCCACTGGGCAGTAGAAAGCAGTGATCCCTGAGATAGGAAACAAATGAGATGAGACATACGATTTCCCTGATTTATTGCTTTGGGAACATCCAGGCTGTGGTGCAAGGAGAAGCAAACCAGGAGGCATCCAATGAACTCCTGGAGTGGAAGAGACAGAGCTGAGAGTCTGGGGAGATCAGAGAAGTCAGAGGTCACAGACAGAGTACCGGCAAGGAGAAAGTTGCACAAAACCCACAGAGATCTTGCAGAGCCTCCTATGTGTTCTGCACAGCCCTGATTACTGTTTGCATCTGAGGAAACCACTGAGTCTAATAGGGAAAAACACCTGGAAGGATTAGAGCAAAAGGTTCTTGGCATTCACACAGGACCTGGGAGGAAAAATGCTTGCTCCCATCAGTAAGACGGGAGTACCTCCTAAAACATGGGCACTGGGTCCATTCTTGCCTTAGTGGTGTGGAATAACAAGCCCTACATGAAATACTCCTCAGGCCTTGCCCAGCAAATCTTAAAAAAGCAAGACTCAAAAAGAACAAATTATTTCCAAATAATCTGACTACATCCCTAAGTAGAACTCAGGAATATTTACAAGATTATGAAAAATAGGGGCACCTAGGTGGCTCAGTGGGTTAAGTGTCTGTGTTTGGCTCAGGTCATGATCTCAGGGTCCTGGGATCAAGCCTCACATCAGACTCCCTACTGAGCGGGGAGTCCGCTTCTCCCTCTCCTTCTGCTACTCTTCCCTGCTTGTGCTCGTTCACTCTCTCTCTCAGATAAAATAAAATCTTAAAGGAATATAAAAAAAATCCAGCATTCAACAAAGTCAAATTAATGATACCGAACATCCAACCAAAAATTACTAGCGTATTGTAAAACTGAAAAATATGACCCATAATGATGAGAAAGACCAATCAAAACTGAAACAGACTCACAGTTGTTTGAATTAGTGAAGTATTAAAACAGTTATTTTAACTGTATTCCATATGTTCAAAAGGTAATTTGATACCTGAAAAATAATTTCCAAATTGAACTTCTAGAGATGAAAAACACAATTTCTGAGATGAAACATGCCCTGAATAAGGTTAACAAAAGATTAGACATTCCAAAAGAAAAGATTAGCAAATTTGAAGGCATTACAACAGAAGTTATCCAAAATAAACAGAAAAAAATATTTTAAATGAGTAAATTAGTCAACCATGGAAATAGTTTTCAGTATCCCAATAGATATGTTCTTGGAGTCTCTGAGAGAGAAAGGTGGATATAAAACATATTTGAAGAATAGCTGAAATTCTTCCAAATTTGATGAAAACTATAAAACCACAGATCCAAGACACCCAACAAACCCCACATGTAAGAAACATGAAGAAAACAACATCAAGAGAAATCGAAACTAAATTTTGCAAAACTAGCAAAAAATAGAAAAAACTCAAAACAACCAGAAGAAAAAAAAGATCTTTTACATATAAAGGAATTAAGAAAAGGATGGCAGTAGTGTTTTCATAGGTAACAATGCAAAGGAGACAATGCCATACTAAAGTATGGCAAGGATGGGGGAAAAACCCTGTCAACCTAGAATTCTATACCCAGCGAAAATATCTGTCAGATAGGAAGACAAAATAAAGACTTTATCAAATGTACAAAAGCCAAAAGAATTCATCATCATAAACCTATCATGCAAAAATTGTTTAAGAAATTCTTTTAGACAGAAGGAAAATGAAGATCACCTGAAAAGGCAACATCATGACCTTTCCCCTGGGCAGGAAGGGTCTATTTTGCCCCATTATGAGTTTGAACATGAGGGTGCTCCTTATTCAGCTTCAGGTTTCCCAGTAAGGAATAGGTGACAAGCATGAGGAGAAAACTGGTGATAAGGAACTGGTCCCTGACCGAACAGAGCTTCCTGACCATATGGATCACTCACCCTGGAAACTGTTACTGAGAGACTGATCAAAGTACACTCTTTAGGATTTCTGTGTTTTAGAGTATTTTTGATACTGCACATTGACCCTTATCTTAAAACAATTACTTTTAAAGCTGTAAAGTTGCCTTCTACATTAAGATCTTTAATCTACTTGGAATTTTTTTTTTCAACATGAAGATACATTCGATCCAGAGCAGCCCAATGGAAATACTATCTTGTTCTCACTAACCTGAAATGCCAACCCTATCATATATCAACCACCTATATATGCATGGAAGTCTTCCTGGGCGATCTCTTCTGTTAGTCTGTTTCTCTGTCTAGACACCAGTATTATGATATCCACGTACTAATTAGATACATTTATACAAGTAAGAAAATATTCTTTCTTCTTTCTGAAATTTACCTTGATTCTTCCTAGCCTGTTGAATTTCCAAATTAGTGTTAGGATCATTTTTAAAAAAATAGATGAAGAGGTTTATTAAGAATTCCAGCCAGATCACGTTAGTTTCAACCTGTCTTACTAACACTTGATAAGTACTAAACTCTCCAGTCCATGACAAAAGTCAGTCACAGAATGACTTCTTGTCTTCACAACTACAGGGCCAAAAGCAGATGTGGTGGTGAAGGGTGACATTTCACTTAGGTAGTAGGCATCTAGGGGTCAGATCTCTTCCTTCTCTTCCACATTCCCTTAGCAGTAAGGATAACATTTCCCACTGGGTCAACATTAGCTTCAGTTATTTTGGTGTAGACTTTGTAGATACAGTGTCATTGCTGTAATCACATTTAAGTACATACCAACTGCACATGGAAGGCATGGGTCAGACTATATTTATCAGATTCACAATGTAAAATACACAGCACTTAATATATTTTCCAGGGTTTTCAGTAGATACTTCTTGGCTGACTCGAGGGTTAAATTCTCTTTAACTTCATTAACTTCATTTTAATATAATGTTGAAGAATTCTGACAATTTATCAACATTTATCATTTACTGTTGAGGGCCTACTTTGCTCTAAGTACAATACTAAGTACTGAATATTCAGCAGTTGAGAAATAGATATGGATTGCTTCTTTGTTTTTTGATTTTGATGAAGTCCCAAAAGTTTATTTTTGCTTTTGTTTCCTTTGCCTTTGGAGACATATCTCGAAAGAAGTTGCTGTGGCTGATATCGAAGAGATTACTGCCTATGTTCTCCTCTAGGATTCTGATGGATTCCTGTCTCACGTTAGGTCTTTTATCCATTTTGAGTTTATCTTTGTGTACTGTGTAAGAGAATGGTCGAATTTCATTCTTCTACAAATAGCTGTCCCGTTTTCCCAGCACCATTTATTGAAGAGACTGTCTTTTTTCCACTGTATATTTTTTCCTGTTTTGTCGAAGATTAATTTACCATAGAGTTGAGGGTCCATATCTGGGCTCTCTACTTTGTTCCACTGGTTTATGTGTCTTTTTTATGCCAGCAAAGGAAACAGTCAAAAAAACAAAGAGGCAACCCACGGAATGGGAAAAGATATTTGCAAATGACAGTACAGACAAAAGGTTGATATCCAGGATCTATAATGAACTCCTCAAACTCAACACACACAAAACAGGCAATCATATAAAAAAAAAATGGGCAGAAGACATGAACAGACACTTCTCCAATGAAGACAAACAAATGGCTATCAGACACATGAAAAAATGTTCATCATCACTAGCCCTCAGGGAGATTCAAATTAAAACCACATTGAAATATCACCTTACACCAGTTAGAATGGCCAAAATTAACAAGACAGGAAACAACATGTGTTGGAGGGGATGTGGAGAAAGGGGAACCCTCTTCCACTGTTGGTGGGAATGCAAGTTGGTGCTGCCTCTTTGGAGAACAGTGTAGAGATTCCTCAAGAAATTAAAAATAGAACTTCCCTATGACCCTGCAATTGCACTCCTGGGTATGTACCCCAAAGATACAGATGTCGTGAAAAGAAGGGCCATCTGTACCCAATGTTTATAGCAGCAATGGCCACGGTCGCCAAACTATGGAAAGAACCAAGATGCCCTTCAACGGACGAATGGATAAGGAAGATGTGGTCCATATACACTATGGAGTATGATGCCTCCATCAGAAAGGATGAATACCCAACTTTTGCAGCAACATGGACGGGACTGGAGGAGATGATGCTGAGTGAAATAAGTCAAGCAGAGAGAGTCAATTATCATATGGTTTCACTTATTTGTGGAGCATAACAAATAGCATGGAGGACATGGGGAGTTAGAGAGGAGAAGGGAGTTGGGGGAAATTGGAAGGGGAGGTGAATCATGAGAGACTATGGACTCTGAAAAACAATCTGAGGGGTTTGAAGTGGCGGGGGTGGTGGGAGGTTGGGGTACCAGGTGGTGGGTATTATAGAGGGCATGGATTGCATGGAGCACTGGGTGTGATGCAAAAATAATGAATACTGTTATGCTGAAAATAAATAAATTTAATTAAAAAATAGATATGGATCCTTCTCTCAGGACAATCTAACATTTAAACAAAATAAACAGAAATATAATTTATAATTGTGCTTAATTCTATGAAGGGAAAAATAGGGTTGTATATAAGAATAACTAGAGGGAGAATATACATTTTTTATATATTACAAAAGACTCTGTACAGAAGAAATGTGATTTGACTTATTACCAGATTTATATAGCAAATTAAACATAATTTTTTCTTGTAGTAAATTAATGTACTCATTGGTTCCACGGTAGTCATGTTCATTGGCACTATAATGATCCAGATATTAGGCTCACAAAAATGGCCAAGGCCCAGTTCCTGTCTTTGAGGAGATCCAAGTTCAGTGGCTTACAAAATTACTTTTCACTAAAAGAACTGCATGCCGAAAGAAAGCATAAATATATTCTTTTTATTTTTCTTTCTTTTTTTTAGATGAGGATAGGCATTCACTCGGGTTCTGTGCTCGCTGGAGTTGTCGGGGTGAGAATGCCACGATATTGCCTGTTTGGAAATAATGTCACTCTGGCAAGCAAATTCGAATCAGGAAGTCACCCTCGGCGCATCAACGTCAGCCCCACCACTTACCAGTAAGTGTTCTCTGACCTCTCCTCCTCCTCCTGTCTTTGGCCTTGGCTTGAGCTAACATCCTGTCATTTGTGAGACCCTGTATTTATTTATACTGTTTTTGATCATGTCATTCTCTAAGGTGATAGGAGTAGGTCCACCCAGTCTGAAAGATAGCAATTGTCACATAAATGTTTATGCGCACCAGGAGAGAGGGCACGAGGAGCCTGACTTGACTGAGAGGTAAACATAGGTTTGTCATTTCCCACAGTTGCCCTTCTTCTGAGGTACACCTGTTTGAATACAGGAGAGCAAGTGTTGGAGATTTCGGCATCACATCCAGAGTCCTCACATTTTCCAAATGTTCCTCAATATTTATAAAAGTCCGGGGAATGAGAGAGAAAAGACATTTTTGTCTGCTTTTATTCTTTGGAATAATTAAGGCAAATAATGAATCTCTAAAGTTAAATATATATTGGGCAAAGAGTTAAACTTCAAACTATCTTAAAGGTCATATTTAACAACTCTACACCCACAGCTGACAGCTGAACACATCTGTATTTTGTACCTGGAAGATGTCCGTTCACCTACTGGTTACTGCACTTCCTAGGTACGGGGACCACGTCTTTTCTAGCTCATCATTATATTCCCAGAACTTGCAGAACATGCGTAACACATATAAGTACTCTTTAAATATTTGTTGAATTAATGAATAAATGCATTGGTAGGATGCACTTTTCTAGATTAAGATGACTATCTCCTGTATGTTAGATTTTGGTTTTATGCTTGGCATTGTTCTGCAAGCTAATTGGTGCCGTGGTTTGGAAACTAAGAAATCATATTGTAAAACTGTTGAGTGGAAATAATGACCATTGATATTTTTTCTTTTTCTATTTTTATTGAAGTATAATTAACATACAATGTGATATTAATTTCAAGCATATAACAAATTACTTTGACAATTCTATACATTACTCAGTGTTCACACGGTAAGTGCAATCATAAGTCATCGTAAAATGTTTTTATAATATTATTGACTATATTTCCTATGCTGTAGTTTTCATCTCCATGACTTATTTTATATTGGGACTCTGTGGTTCTTTATCCTCTTTATTTCACCTACCCTCCCACCTACATCCCTGATGGCACCCGGCAGTTCGTTCTCTGTACTTAAGCATCAGTTTTTTGGTCCCTTTTCTTCGTTTTGGTTTTTAGGTGCCACATACAAATGAAATCCTATGGTATTGGTTGTTCTGTGACTTATTTCATTTAGTGTCATATGTTCTAGTGTCTCCCAATCAGATGGGGGCCTACAGATGTGGGGCAATGATCAGCTGGAAGCTGGGGGCAGGGGAGAGGAAAGAATTCACTGAGGCAGAACAAAGGAGATAGATATTTACTGAATATACCCATAGTGAGTGCTGAGCAGGACAACAGAGGAGGGTTGTCTGCCACAAGGCAGTGGGCTGCTTTTAAAGAGAGAAAGTGAGGAGCTATGGTGGCATATAGAATTCTTCTTTTGATCACTGTGCTTGGTTTTAAGTAACCCATGGGTCAGCTAGGACCTATGGATGTTTTAGGGTTGGTTGGGGGGGGGGTCACCTGATGGGCCTGTCTGTAGTCAGCCAGGTGGTCACTCTGGTCCTTTCTGCATTCCATTGCTAAAACCTGTTTGCCTAAAAGTGGCCTCTGTACTTAGGTCCATTAATGTTGTTGAAAATGGCAAAAGCACATTCTATTTTATGGCCGAATAGTACTCCGTTATAAATATATATGCATATATATGATATATACACACACACACATATATATGCCCCGTATTGATCCATTCATCTGTCGACGAACACTTGGGTCGCTTCCATATTTGGCAATTGTAAATAATGCTTCCATAAGCACAGGGATGCTTGTATCTTTTTGAATTAGTCTTTTTTCTTTTTCTTGGGGTAAAGACTCGAGAGTGGAATTACTGGATCATATGGCATTTCTGTTTTTAACATTTGGAGGAAACTCCACATTATCGTCCACAGTGGGCTGCAGCTGTGTACATTCCTACCAACAGTGACAAGGTTTCCCTTTTCTCCACATCCTTGCCAGCACTTGCTGTTCTCAGCGTTTTGATAGTAGCTGTCTGCCTGGTATAAGGTGATATCTCACCGTGTCTGGGTGTCTTGTTTGGTTTTGGTTGGGGGGACTGTTTGGCATTTCCCTGGTGATGAGTGATGCTGAGCATCTTCCCATGTGTTTGTTGGCCATCCATGTGTCTCTTTGGAAAGTTGGAAAAATGTCTGTTCAGGTCCTCTGCCCATTTTTTAATCAGATTGTTTTTGTGATGCTGAGTTCTATAAGTTCTTTCTAGATTTTGGATTTTAACCCTTTATCAGATAGATCATTTGCAAATATCTTCTCTCATTGGTAGGTTACTCTCTCATTTTGCTTATGGTTCCTTTGCTTTACAAAAACTTTTTATTTTGGTGGGGTCCCAAGTTTATATTTGCTTTTCTTTCCCTTGCCTTAGGAGACATATGTAGAAAAATGTTGCTAAAGCCAATGGCAAAGAGATTACTCTCTGTTTTCCTCTAGGAGTCTTATGGTTTCAGGTGTCTCATTTAGGCCTTTTATCCATTTCGAGATTATTTTTGTGTGTGATATACAAAAGTGGTTCAGTTTTACTCTTTTGCATGTAGCTACACAGTTTCTCAAAAATGTTTTGTGAAAATTCTGTCTTTTTCCCATTGTATATTCTTGCCTCCTCTGTTACTTATTAATCAACCATATACATTTAGGTTTATTTCTGGGTTCTATCCTGTTCCATTGATCTGTGTGTCTTTTTTGGTGCCAGTGCCTTATTGTTTTGGTTATTACAGATTTGTAAGTGCATCTTGAAATCTGAGATGTGTAACCTCCAGCTTTGTTCTTCTTTCTCAAGATTGGTTTGGCCATTCACGGCCTTTTCTGGTTCTTCACAAATTTTATTTGTTCTAGTTGTGGGAAAAATGCTCTAGATGTTTTAAAGGAGATTGCATTTAATCTATATATTGCTTTGGATAATATAGACATTTTAACAATAATAATTCTTCAAATCCATAAGCCTGCTATGATTTTACATTTGTTTTATCTTCCATTTCTTTCAGTAATGTTTTGTAGGTTTCAGAGATTAGAACTTTCACCTGTGTGGCTAAATTTATTCCTAGGTATTTTATCCTTTGGTGCAACTGTAAATTGAATTGTTTCCTTAATTTTTTCTTCTGCTACTTTGTTACTAGCATATAGAGACATGACACGCTTTATATTGATTTTGTGTCCTGCGACTTGACTGGATTCATTTATCATTTCTAATAGTTTTTGGTGGTTTCTTTAGGGTTTTCTGTATATAGTATAGATAGTAACACGTCATCTACAAAGACTGACAGCTTTATTTCTTCCTTAGCAATTTGGAGCTCTTTCGTTTCTTTTTCTAATCTGATTACTATGGCTGGGACTTCCAGCACTACGTTGAATGAAAGTGGCAGGAATGGAACCCTTGTTTTGTTCCTGATCTTAGAGAGAAGGTTCTCAGTTTTTCACCACTGAGTATGATGTTAGTTGTGGGTTGGTTATATACGGCCTTTATTATGTCGAGTTCTGTTCCCTCTGCACCCACATTGTTGAGAGTTCTCATCATGAAAGAATGTTGAAAATATCAAATGCATCTCTTCAGATGACTCTACGGTTTTATCCTGTTGTTAATGTGATGTATCATACTTGACCGACTTGCACCATTACATACCTGGAAAAAATCCCCCTTGATCACCATGAATAATTTTTTGTGTGTTGCTGCATTGGGTGTAATAATCATTTGAGGATTTTTGCATCTATGTTCATCAGATATATTGGCCTGTAGTTGGTTGGTTGGTTGTTTTGCACTTTTTTTTTTTTTAAAGATTTCATTTTTCCAGGGTAAGGGGGGAAAAGAGGGAGGGGCACAAGCAGACTACCTTGAGTGTGAAGCCTGACGTGTGGCTTGATATTAGGACCCTGAGATCATGACTTGAGCCAAAACCAAGAGTCAGACCCTTAACTGACTGGGCCACTGAGGTGAACTGATTTTGTTTAATTTTGTGGTGTCTTCGGTCTGGTTTTGGTATCTCACAATAATGCTGGCCTTGTAGACTGAGTTAGGAAGTTTTCATCACTTTCATTTTTTGGAACAGTTTGTGAAGAATAGGTATTAACTCTTCTTTAAATGTTTAGTGGACTTCACCTGTGAAGCCATGTGGTCTGGAACTTTTTATTTGTTGGGAGTTTGTTGATTACTGATTCAATTTCCTTACTAGTAATTGCTCAGCTCAAATCTTCTATTTCTTCCTGATTCAGTTTTAGAAGACGGTATGTTTCTGGAATTTATCCATTTGACTAAGTCCTCCAGTATGTGAGCATTGAACTTTTCATAATATGTTCTTGTAATACTTTGTATTTCTGTGGCGTCAGCTGCTATTTCTTCTCCTTCATTTATGATGTTATTTGAATCCTCTTTCTTCTTTGATGAATCTGGCTAAAATTTTTTCAGTGTTGTTGATCTTTTTAGAAAACCAACTCTTGGTTTCATTTGATCTTTTACATTGTCCATTTAGTCTCTGTTTTGTTCATTTCTGCACAGATCTTTATTTCTTTCCTTCTTCTAACCTTGGGTTTGTTTGTACTTTTTTTTCCTTTGTAGCTCCTCAGGTGTAAAGTTAGGTTTTTTGAGAATTTCTTGTTTTTTGAGCAGGCCTGTATTGCTGTCAAGTTCCCTACGACTGCTTGTGTTGCATCCCGTTTTGCATCCCATGGTTTCGGACTGCCGTGTTCTCATTTTCATTTGTCCCATGTATTCCTTGATTTTTTTTTTCTTTGGTTTCTTGGTTGACCCACTAATTGTTGAACAGCATGTTGTTTACCCTCTGCATGTTTGTGTTTTTTTCCTGGATTTTTCTTATAATTGATTTCTGGTATCATACTGTTATGATTGGAAAACATACTTTATATGATCTCAATTTTCTTAAATTTACTGAAGCTTATTTTATGGTCTCTCATGTAATCTGTCTTGGAGAGTGTTCCTTATGCACGTATAGAATTTTTATTCCACTGTTTGAGGATGGAATATTCTTTATATATGTCAGGTTCATCTGGTTTGATGTGAGTTTTGAAGCCACTCCTCCCTTTTTGATTTTCTGTGTGGGTAATCGATCCGTTGATGTAAGTGGGGTGTTAAAGCCCCAAGTAGTAGTATATTACTGTCCATTTGTTTCTGTCTGTTAATATTTGCTTTATATATTTTGGTGCTCCTGGGTTGTGTCTGCAGGTATTTACAAACTGTTACCTCCTCTTCATGGGTTGTTCCCTTTATCATGATGTAACGCCCTGCACTGCTTCTTGCTACAGTCTTTGTTTTGAAGTTTATTTTGTCTGATACAAGAAGTGCTACCCTTTGTGCACTTTCATTGCATGGCATATGTTTTTCTATTCCTTCACTTTTTGCCTGCATGTGTTTGTAGGTTTGAATTGAAATTTGTAGGCAGGATGCATATGGGTCTTGTTTTTTAATTCATTTAGTCATCCTCTGTGTTTTAATAGGAACATTTAGATCATTTACATTGAAAATGGTTGATAGGCATGTACTTGTTAATTGTTTTCTGGTTGTTCTTCTGGTTCTTCTATGTTTCTTCTTCTCTTGCTCCTATCCCTTATGGTTTGACGGCTTTGAACAGTGTTATGCTTGAATTTCTATTTTTTGCATCTGTATTATAAGCTTTTGATTTGTGGTTACCATGTGTTCATATCTAACACCTTATGTGTGCAGTGGTCTGTATTTAAAGTTACAGTTCCTTAAGTTCAAACACACTGCAAGGACTGAATTTTTATTCCTCCTCCATGTTTTGTGATTATGATATTATATTTTATGTATTCTTGAATTTTTGTAGATATGATTGATTTCATTACCACTTTTTTTGTTTTAACCTGAATACTGTAAGTGATTGATCTATTTCTACTATATATTTGCTTTTATCAGTGAAATTTTTTCCTTTCATAATTTTGTTCCAGTTATGGCCTTACCTTTATACTTAGAGAATTCTCTTTAACATTTTGTATAAGGCTGGTTTGGTGATGAATCCCTTTAACTTTTAATTGGGAAACACTTTTTCTGTCCTTCTGTTCTAGATGATAGTCTAGCTGGATAGAGTACTTTTGGTGTTTGTGTTTTTGTTTTTTTTGTTTTGTTTTTTGTTTTTAACCTTTAGCACTTTGAATTTATCCTGCCACTTTCTTCTGGTGTGCAGAGTTTCTGTGGATAGCCTTATGGGGTTTCCCTCGCATTTTGATTGTGTGTTTTTGTATTGTAGCTGTAAGATACTTGATCATTGCTTTTGCTGTTTTGTTTGTTATTTGCCATGGTATGGACCTACTGGGTTTATCTTGTTAGGGGTTCTCTGTTTCTTGGACCTGGATGTCTGTTTCCTTCCCCATATTTGGGGAGTTTTCAGCTATTATTTCTTCTAATAAATTTTCTCCCCCACCCCATTTTTTAAAAAGATTTTATTTACTTATTTGTCAGAGAAATAGAGAGAGTACAAGCAGGGGGAATAACAGGCAGAGGGAGAAGCAGGCTGACGGCTGAGCAGGGAGCCCCAGGCAGGACTAGATCTCAGGACCCTGGGATTATGAGCAGAGCCGAAGGCAGATGCTTAACTGACTGAGCCACCCAGGCATGCATCCCTGTTTGCCTGCCTTTCTTTTTCTTCCTTCCTTCCTTTCTTTGTATCTTTCTTCATTTAACAGAGAGAGAGAAATCACAAATAGGCAGAGAGGCAGGCAGACAGAGAGAGGGGAGGAAGCAGGCTCCCTGCAGAGCAGAGAGCCCGACGTGGGGCTCGATCCCAGGACTCTGGGATCATGACCTGAGCCGAAGGCAGAGGCTTTAACCCACTGAGCCACCCAGGCGCCCCCCTATTTTCCCTTCTTTATCTCTTCTCCTTCTGGGATCCCTATAATACTGATGTTATTATACTTGATGTTGCTGAGCTCCTTTAACTTTTTTCATTTATTAATATTTTTTGTGTTTCTTGTTCAGCGTGGTTGCTTTCCATTACCTGGTTTTCCAGATTGCTGATGCACTCTTCTGCTGTTGATTCCATGTAGTCAATTTTTTGATTCCATTAATTGAATTTCTTATTGCTGAGAGGTTATTTTTTTCCATATTTCTGTCTTCCTGTTGACATTCTCATTATTCCATCCACTCTTGTCTCAAATCCAGAGACTATCTTTATGATCACTGCTTGGAATTCAGTATTGTATTAGGCACGTTGCTAATCTCTGTTCCATGTAGTTATTTTACTGTGACTGTTTCTTGTTCTTTCATATGGGACATATTCTTTTATCTCCTTGTTCTGTCTGACTCTTCGTGTTTGTTTCTATGTCTTGGGGAAGTCAGTTATGTCACCTGGTCTTTAAAGTAATGATCTTGTGTAGAAGAGGCCCTGTGGTGTCCTATAGGGATATCCCCTTGGTCACCCAAACTAGGTGCTCAAGGGGTGTCGCCCTTGTGGGCCACATGTCCTTTCCGTTGTGGCTGAGCCACGATTGCCTCTAGCCCAGCCTGCTACAATGACCTGCTCTACCTAGTGTCGGGGCACTGCGCGGTGTTTAGTTTCCCCGCCGTTGAGAGACTCGAGGCTGCTGTGGGCCCATGAGTGGGCAAGTTTCGAAGTCGGGCTGAGTGTCTGCACCCAGGCTTTCTGCCAGAACTGTACATAGTACCAAAGGGCAGGGTTTGCTTCCTGGAAGCCTGAGAGTTCTCATCAGTGTGTGAGCATCTCTGCCACAGCTGCTGGCACCCTGAATGGCGGGGCTTACTGCCTCTGCAGACAGCTGTGAGACCAAGATGCTGGAATACAGAGGTCATCTTACCCCTTCCCCAGAGCAGTGGGAGTGGCCTTGACCCCTGCTGGAGCTATTTACAAAGTGTGGCAGGTCTGCTAAGTTTGGTGGGTTGAATTGTGGTGACCACAAAGGGAATTGGGGGGCTGGGTATGCGACTCTCGCAATGTGGATAGAAAGTGTTGGTTTGGGCTCCTGTAAGTGTCCAGCGACCTAGGCTCGGGGAGGGGAAGAAAAATGACGCCCACCAGCACTTTCCTCCTCGGAGAAATCTCTTTAAGATCCCTGCCCATGCAGAACGTAGCTGGGATTAGTGAATAAGTCTCCTTCTCATAAACCCCAAGTTCTTTTCAAACTGCTGTTTCTCTGTTGTTTCTCAGGGTGAGTCATTCTGCCACCTCCTGAAGTGTGGGGTCCCCATTTGCTCTTGCTCTCCGGGTCATGATACCCCTTCCGTTGGTATTTAGTCTTGCTGGGAGTTGGATTCCCAACTGCATCTCCACCCCTCCTGCCCTGTTCAGTGTGGCCTCTCCTTGAGGATTAACTGTGCAGGGTCTGCTCTGTCAGTCTTCTGGTCATTTCCAGAGTTAGTAGTGCAGATACAGCTGTTACCTCAGTGTGTCCTTGGGTCCGAGTGAGCTCAGGATCCTCCTACCCTTCAGTCTATCCTGAATGTCCCTTGAGTTTTAAAATTATATCTTAAAAAAAAGAAGCAAAGAAATTTGTATATATAGATAGAAGTTGATAATAATGGTGATTTTTTAAAATTTTGATATATCTAGAGAGAAAATTACTCCCAGAGGAAAGATATGTAGATTTCTGAGGTGATGAGAAAGGGAACTGCAGGTTGCTTAAAAACTACCTGTCAGTTAGAGGGTATTTATATAAGGGTTTTGCCTCTTTTAAACTTATTCCACTTTTTTGAACACAATTCTGGGCATAATACAGATGATCTGACAGTTCCCATGTTAACATTTTTCTATTTTAAAAAATGACATGGAAAGAATGAATTAACTATTTGAGGAGTTCATGCCGCCATGAGCTGAGACACGATGGCTGTGGATGGCTTTGTTTACACGTGAGCAGAAAGGAGACCCTCTCTGTGCAAGCCACACAGGCCCCGCGTCCTGCCCCTTCCATACTCCTCAGTGAGGTGCTCAATAAGGTCTTCAGGCCCGAATCATTTCAACCATTGCAGGCACCAGAACATTGTGTGGTGTGTCGTCTGCCTCTGCCCAACCCACAAACAAACCAAACAGAGCCGGGGACAGACAGATTCAGATTTGAAAAGGTATTTTTTTCTGATTGGTCCCCAAGCATGTCATTCCTATTAATACTTTATAAGAATATTTTTACATTTACCTAATTAAAAAGCAAACCTTTTCTTGCTATTTCCCTGCGTTCCCCCCTCCTTCCCTTCTTTCAACAAACGCTTGTTCAGAACCTCCTGTATTCCAAGCAGTGTGACGGGCCCTGCAGTACCAGTGACGAGCGGCATGCGCAGGCTCCCTGCCCTGATGGGCAAGACCAGAGCGTGTATCACCATGGGCGTGATACGTGCACCTCCGCCAGACAGTGAATCACAGTCAAGGGGCGCTGAGTGGAAGTAACCCCAACTAGAGTGTTAGAGCAAGAGGGAGCTGAGATGATGCTGGAAGGTCGTGGGAACAGTTTTCAGCCTAAGAGCAAGAAAAGATACTGAAGACTTTCTTTTTTAAAGCTTTTATTTATTTTTTTTGAGAGGGAGAGCACAAGCGCGGGGGAGGAGTAGAGGGCGAGGCGGACTCCCTGCTGAGCAAGGAGCCCAGCGGGAGACTCAGTCCAGGGCCCTGGAATCATGATGAGCTGAAGACAGAGGCTTAACCGAGTGAGCCCCCAGGTGCCTGGGGACATGGAAATTGGTTCTAATTTGGTTTGTTTGTGGGTTGGGCGGGGGCAGACGACATACAACGACACACAACGCAATGTTCTGGTGCCTGCAATGGTTGAAATGATTCGGGCTTGAAGACCTTATTGAGCACCTCACTGAGGAGTATGGAAGATTGAAGACTGTTAAACAGAGGAGTGACTTGACCAGATTGTGCCTTAAAATTCACCGAGGTTGTGGAAAGGAAGCCAGCTCAGGGCGTGCAGAGGGCCGGCTCTCCACTGACTGAGCGCAGGTGGTCTTATCCCCACTGCGTTGATGGGGCACAGCTTAAGGATACTGCCGAATCCTTTTACTGTTGCTGCTTGTCTTCCCGTGCTTCGGAAGAGCAGTTGGCCTCACTGACCTTTGACTTCCATATAGATCCGGGCACCACTAAAAACAATGCGCCTTGACTCCTGGCCGTGATCTTGCTGTAACTGAGTATCTTCTATTGGTTCAGTCCATGCTGACCTGCACGGCTCGGTTGTGGGTAATTGCTCTGTTCATCGCTGCAGGTACAGAATGTACTTCCCTTTTCCAAGGAACCTGCAAGTTAAACACCAGGATTGAATTCTTGGGGACATTCTCTATAAAGAGGCAGGTTGCACTTTTTTAAAGCAAATGGAAATTTGAAAAATTAAATGGAAAGTCTAGCTCATGAGAGCTTGAAATTTCCAGTTTTCTTTCCTGAATTAAATCCCATAGACTATCCAATATTGTCTGAAATATTAGTATTACCTTCAAATCTTCAGAGAGGTTTATACTGACTTTATTTTTAGTAAGACTATATGATAAACACTGAATAGATTATTTGCACATATGATAACTAAAATAATCTTCTGAATTGTTCATTCCAAATACATTTTGCCTGAAATAGCATTTTTTTAAATCAATGAACTTTTATAATATTTTGAAGCACTAAAAATCAACAGGAGTAATACCCATGATACCAGCGCGGGTTTAATACTATATTTGCCTCAGCCTTTGGAATTCTTACTGCCTTCCATGGTGACAAACACCCTAATAATTTTGGTGTGTTTAAAGGTTACTGTTCTATGCATTAACTTTCTCAAACACAATAGAATTTTATGTATTATAATCTCTATGTGATATCTCACTATAGGAAAATTTCTCTAACATTGGTTATTATTTAAACAAAAATTTGTATGTTTAAGTTCAGTACTATGATGAGACTTGTTCATCATTTTATTATACAACTTTCCATTATATTCTAATATTTTTTGTCTGTTCCTCTGTTGATCAACTTTTGTTTTTTTCCTAATTTTTAACCATTACAAAGTGTGTTCCTATGAATATTATTACTTACATGTAATTACTTAAGTCACTTTACATTTCTTATCAGACAAACTGAGTTTCTTATACAAGAGTTGGAGAAACAACTGGGTATTTGCTCAAAATTTTTTAGACATAAGGAATAAAGTTTTAAAAATTGAAGTTATAGCTTCTATATGATAAGTCTTCATTTTTTAGACTTTTCCCAAATAAGTCATCTTTGTTATAACCAGTAATGGCCAAGGACCATTCCTCCTTCACGTAGAGCAGTTTATTTCTGGGAAAAAAAAAGTTAATGAGTTTCTAGTTTTCCATGTTTGATGTTTTCCCCCTTTTTCTCCAATAAATGTGAAGTTTATACCCATCTTTATTCTCACTCATCCCAGTTTTGCAGTAGTGCACACATAATAAACACCTCTCTTTTCTTTATGTTACTGACCTGTGAAACTATAATAATTGATTATATTCAGGCTAGTGTTAGCAGATTTTGAAATGGCATGAGTTATTAAACAATTGGCCTAAGCAAAAGACTCTATAACTACAGTGATAGGAAATTTTCCTTAACCTTCAAATGATTTTTGCTTTTCTCATTTTACAATTGATCTACTTCTCCTGCTCTTCCGCAGCATGTCCAGTCAGGTCCACTGGCCAGTTTCTGAAATCAGATCTGTTTTGATGTTGACTTGTATAACTTCTTTATTTTGGTTACTAGCCCTGATCAGATAAATCATTCGCAAATACCTTCTCCCACCAAGTATGCTGCCCTTTTTTACTGTGCAAAAGGTTATTTTTGTATAGTTCTGCCACTTTTTGATTTTGTCTTCTTTGCCTGAGGTAACATATCTAGAAAAATGTTAATAAGGTTGACATCAAAGAGATTGCCACCTGTATTTCTTCTGAAAGTTTTATAGGGTTGTGTCCCCCATTTAGATCTTCAGTGAATTTTGAGTGTGTATGGTGTAAGAAAGTGGTCCAGTTTTCCTAGTCCTTTTTATTGAAGAAACTGTCTTTACCCCATTGTATGCATACTTGTCTTGTCACAGATCAATTCCATATATTTCTGGAGTCTCTATCCTGTTACATTGATCTGTGTTGTTTTGAACAAGATAGCTTTATAGTAGAACTTTAAATCTATGATGGCTATATCTCCGGTATTGCTCCTTTTCAAGGTTATTTGGGGTATTCAAGGTCTTTTGTGGTTCCATATAAATTTTAGGACAATCTGTTGTAGTTTTGAAAAAATGCTACTGGTATTTTGATATGGATTGCACTGGATCTTTAGATTGCCTTGTGTAGTGTGGATTTTAACATTTTAATACTAATTCTTCTACTCCATAATCCTGGTAGCTCTGTCTTTCCTTTTTATCCCCCATTGTCTTGAATTTCTTCCATCAGGTTTTTTTTTTTTGTTTTTGTTTTTTGTTTTTCAGAGTATAGGTTTTTTACCTCCGTGGTTGAGTTTATTCCCAGGTATTTGATTCTTTTTGGTGCAGATGTAAATGGACTTCTCTTTCTGTTACTTTGTTATGTGTATAGAAATGCAGCTGATTTCTCTGTTAATTTTGTATCTTGCCACTGTATTGAATGCATTTAGCAGTTCTCATAGCTTTTGGTATTGTCTTTAGGGTTTTCTATATGTATTATCATGTCTTCAGCAGTAGGGACAGTTTTACTTCTTCCTAATTCATCTGGATGACTTTTATTTCTTTTTCTTCTTTTTTTTTTTTTCTTGTTTGATAGTGTCATTAGGACTTTACACTGAATGCAAGTGGCAAGAGTGTACATCTTTGTTTTGCTCCTGATCTTAGAGGAAAAACTCTGCTTTTCACCATTTAGTATGATGTAAGCTGTGGGTTTTTCATATATGGACTTTTTTTGTTGTTGAAGTGTGTTCCCCCTAAAACTGCTTTGTGGAGTTGTATCATGAAGAGATGTAGAATTTCTTCAGATGTTTTTCCACATCTACTAAGAGGAGCATTCACTCCTCTTAGTAGAGGAGCATTGTAACTGTTGTGTAGCGACGGATTGGATTGCAGATATTGAACCATCCTTGCATCCCTGAAATAAATCCCACTTGATCCTGGTGAACGAGCCTTCTAATGTATTGTTGAATAAGGCTTGCTAAATGTCACATTGAGGACTTTTATATCTACATTCATCAGAGATATTGGCTTGTAATTTTCTTTTTTTGCGGAGTCTTTGTCTGGTTTTGGTATCAGGGTAATAATGCTGTCCTTGTAGAATATATTTGGAAGTTTTTCTTACTCCTCTACTTTTTGGAATAGTTTGAGAGCAATTAGCATTACCTTTCTTCAAATGTGAGGTAGAATTCATCTCTGAATCTACCTGGTCCTCAACATTTTGTTTTGTTTGTTTTTTATTAGTAAGAAAATTGAATTGGTAATCAGTCTGTTCAGATTTTCTATTTCGATGTGATTCACTTTTGGGAGACTGTATACATCGAGGAATTTATCCATTTGTCTAGGCTGTCCAATTTATTGCCATGTAATTTTTTTGGCCAAGTGTCTTAAAGTTCTTTCTGTTTCTGTGGTGTAGGTTGTTCTTTATCCCCTTTCCTTTCTGAGTTTCATTATTTGGGCACTCTCTGTTTTACCTGATGAGTCTGAGTAAAGACTTAGCAGTTTTGTTTATCTTTTCAAAGAATTAGTTCTTTTACTGATCTTTTCTCATATTCTTTTTACTGTTTCCACTTCGATCTTTATTATTTCCTTCCTCTATTAATTCTGGCTTTATTTATTCTTTTTTTCCCAGTTCCTTCAGGTGTAAGATTAGATTGTTTGAGATTTTTCCTGTTTCTTGAAGTAGGCCTCTCTCACTGTTAATTTCCATCTTAAAAGTTCTTTCACTGTGTCTCAAAGATTTGGAACCATTGTGTTTTCATTTTCATTTGCCTCCACATATTCTTTAATTTCTCCTTGGATTTCTTACTGATTCATTTTTTATTTAATAGCATGTTGTTTAATCTCCATGTGTCTGTGTTTTTTCTAATTTATTTTTCTTATAAGTGCAGTCAGAGAAGAGACTTGGTATGATTGCAGTCTTCTTAAATTTTCAAGCCTTGGGGCTGCCTGGGTGGCTCAGTGGGTTAAGCCTCTGCCTTCAGCTCAGATCATGATCTCAGGGTCCTGAGATTGAGTCCCGCATCGGGCTCTCTGCTAGGCAGGGAGCCTGCTCCTTCCTCTCTCTCTCTACTTGTGATCTCTCTCTGTGAAATAAGTAAAATGTTTAAAAAAATTTTTTTTCGAGCCTTGTTTTGTGGCTTAACCTATGATCTGTCGTGGAGAATGGTCTGTGCACTTGGAAAGAATTTATGTTGTGCTGTTTTTGGATAGAGTGTTCTGTGTATATCTGTCAAGTCCATCTAGTCTAATGTGGCATTTAGAGACACTGTTCCCTTATTTATTTCCTGCCTAGATGATCTGTCCCTTGATGTAAACAGGGTGTTAAAGTCCCCTGCTATTTCTGGATTATGGCCAATTTCTCTCTTTATGTCTGCTAATAGTTGCTTTATGTATGTAGGTGCTCTGTGAATGCACAGATGTTTATATTTATTCTATTCCTTACCAGTATTTACTGCCGCCTTTGTCTCTCTGCTGTTGTACACAGCATATAGGTGGGTCTTGTTTTTTCATTTATTTTGTCACCCTGGATGTGTAGAGCATTTCAACCATTTTCATTTAAAGTAACAATTGGTAGGTATGTACTTACTGGCATTTAGTTGTTTTGTGGTGGTTGTGTAGTTCTCTGTTGCTTTTCTTGTCTCTTGCTCTCTTCCCTTGCAATTGGTGACTTCTTTAGTGTCGTGCTTGGCTGTATTTTGTATCTATTATAGGTTTTTGTTTTTTCATTACCGTGAGGCTCATGTATGATATTCTAAGCACATGGCAGTCTCTGTTACACAGATGGTCAGTGAAGTTTAACACATTCTGAAAACTTCATTTTTACTCCTGGCCTCCATGGTTCATGTATTTGTTGTCCAATTTGACATCTAAGGTTCTGAGTCCCCTTAACTGGTTTTACTGATTTTAAATTGATTTTACTACTTTTATTTCTGAACCATAGTACTAGCTTTATAAATTACTGCTCTGCCTCCTTTACTGTATGTTAGCTTAGATACATGAAAGTTTTTCCTTTCATAATTTTGGCCTTTTCTTTAACATTTCTCCTAAGACGTGTTTAGTGACAAAGTCCTTAATTTCTTCTTGCCTGAAATGCTATTTTTCCTTCTGTTGCAAGTGATAACTTTGCCATGTAGAGCATTCTTAGTTGTCTTTTTGGGGGGTTTTTTCCTTTTAACACTTTGACTCTGTGCTGTTAGTCTCCTCTAGCCTGCAGAGTTTCTCCAGAAAAATAGCTTCTGCGGTCTGTAACTAGCTGCTTGTCACGTGTGCAGTTTTAAATTCTCTCCTTCTGTTCCATGGCGCGTACCTCCTGGGGTTGTTTGGAATTCGTGTGCTTCCTGGACCTGGATGTCTGTTTCCTTTCCCTGCTTAGGGAAATTCTTAGACTTTCTGTGTCTTTTCTCACTCTGGGACCTTTGTACTGTGAATGTTTGTTCACTTGTTGTCCTGGAGGTACTTGAACCTCTCCTCATTTCTCTTTCTTCTTCTTTCTTACTGTAGTTCCGCTTTGGTGCTCTCCAGTAGCCTATCTTCCCGAGAGCTGAACTGTTCTTCTGCCTCCTCTAAAGTACTGTTGCTTCCCTGTGTTTTTCAGCTTTGGTTCTTGTTGTATATCTTCTATTCTTCAAGTTCTCACTGAGTTCATCCACTGTTCTCTCCAGTCCGGTGAGCATCTTTTTGCCCGTCCTCAGTTAGATAGCTTGTCTCCACCTATTAATTCTTTTTCTTTGGTTTTGTCTTGTTCTTCCATTTGCAACATTTTGCTCTTTCCTTATTTTGCTGGATCTTCTATGTTTCCAGCAACCTGTCCTATATGCACAGGAATGGTCTTATGTATGCTGGTGTCCTGTGTAAACTGCATGTGCTTGGTAACTTAGGCGGGCTGGAGCTTTGGCTCTGATGGACAGGGGACCTCGGGGCACTTCAGGCTGGGGCATCGCTGGGGGGATATATGGCGCTGCCAGAGCAGGCCGAGGCAGTTCCGGGCTCTCTGACGAGAGTGCCCTGGCAAGACAGCCGGAGCTGAAGTGGGTGCAGACGGGGGCAATCCTGGGCCCCTCCACACAAAGGACAGAGGAGTACTGAAGCTGAAGTGGGTGCAAGGCAGGGCTCTCGGCACAGGGTGTGGTCTGCAGTGTGCAAGGGCTGTAGCGAGCACTGACCAGGGCTGCTCTCAAGGTGGTGGGGAGCAGAAATAGTGATGCCCTTTAGCCCCTCCAAACCAGGAAGGGTTCCAGCAGCCTCCTCCCCTCTCCCGCCCCTGCAATTTGGCAGGCTTCTAGGACTGGTTTCTTTGTATTCTAGGTGCCCTTTTCTGTCGGGTGCTCGGTGTTCCTCATACTGTTCCTCCCCACGGCAGCTTCCAGCGCTGCGATGGGCTTCCCTTCCTTACCGTGTCTGGCTCTCTTGCCCTTCTCTCTGGGGTCTGTGTTCTGTGTGCAGAAGCTGTTCAGTAGCTGCAGCTCTTCTGCAGGGGGAAATGCTCTGTAAGTCAGTGTAGACGTGGTGTGTTCATGGCGGAGGCAAGTTCAGGGTCTTCCCGCATCGCCATCTGGGCCCGGAACTCCATCCTGTTGTGTACATGAAGGAACAGATCATCTTATTACTGGGCTGGAGTCTCACTGTAGAAGGTTAGCCATGTTGGATGATGCGTGAGAGCTGGATTACAGGCCTCATGTGGCAATCCCAAGGAAACAGTGTGTCTGGTATTTTGGCCAAAGCCATTTTAAGCCATGACTCAGAACTGAGCTAGCAATCAGCTTAATCAAGTTTTTATTAGCAAAGGCCTCTTCCTGATGACTAAGTTATAGTAATGTGATTTTTAAAAAATTTCTATTTTCTCGGCAAATCCCCAGATTTAAGCAGAGGTACCTAGATTACTATGGACTTTTTGCTTAAATGATACAAGTTATTTTGCAGTTTTGCAGAACAGAATTCTAACATGGGTCTCCCTGGGCTCAAAGCAGGTTGTCATGATGACTGCATTCTTTTCTGGAAGTTCTAGAAGATAATCAAGGCCATCTGTATTCCTTGGTTCACTGCTTCTCTCCTCCATCATAAAGCTGGGAATCTCGCGTCTTTCTAATGCGGCTTCCATTGTCACAGGTCTTTAATCAAACTCTTCTTCCTCCCTCTTCCACTTTGAGGTCCACCGGGTAACCCTGCAACCTTAATTCACCTGGGCCAGTATTCTGACGTACTCTGCTTCCAGACGCTAGGACAGGGGCATTCTTTTAGTGAGGGAGTGGTTTATTCTGCCAGTAACAAGGGAAAAATCCAAGGACTAAAGCTGCCTAGAACTATGGCCCTGTCCTTTCATGCTGCTGTAACAAAGTCTGGGAAGTGACAACTGAAATGTATTTCTCACAGCTGTGGATGCTGGAGCCCAAGATCTAGGGCCAGCATGGTCGCTTCTGGTGCGCACTCGCTTAGGGCTCTCAGATGGCTGGCCTCTCCTGTTATGCTCATGTCGTGGAAAGAGAGGGGAAGCCAGCTCTCCGGTGACTCCTGTGAGGGCACTAATCCCATCCATGAGGGCTTCCGCCTCATGACCTCCCCTGCTCCTAACTCCTTCCCGACGGGGCCCCCTGCGGGACCATCACCCGGCAAGGTGAGTTTTGAACCAATGAAGTCAGTCCGTCGCGAGGCCTGCATCACACTTCTCCATTTAAAATGTAGTGGAGACCTTTGCTGGAGGAGAAGATTAGGGAGCGGTTCTGAGAAACAGGGAATTTTTGTGAAGGGGACTGCGGTTTCCTCACTTCCCAATCGGTTTGCAGCTCTTCTGAACTTGTGACCCTTAATTTAAAAGCAGCAAGGCTAAACCTTCACAGACCATGTTGTGGAAGCTTGATCCTGCTACGGTACCGAGACCCGGTTCTCCAGAGCTGTGGCTAGGAAATCTCATCTTGGTTCAGGGATTACTTTGCTGTGTAATTTTGGGCAAACAAGGTGAAATTCCTGGGTTGGTCTCTTCATGTCTATAATGATGGCGGTGACCAAGATTCTCTCTAAAATATCTTTATCTTTAAAAGGTGATGGCAGATGTTTTTTGAATTACTTTTTCTCTGGAAGCAATTCATTCACATCATCACCTCATTAATCTTCACAGCAAGCCCATGAGTGTCTTTTTTTTGAGGTAAGAGGAGAGTGAAACTTTGATTAAATCAGTTGACAAGGAGGGGCGCCTGGGTGGCTCAGTGGGTTAAGCCGCTGCCTTCGGCTCAGGTCATGATCTCAGGGTCCTGGGATCGAGTCCCGCATCGGGCTCTCTGCTCAGCAGGGAGCCTGCTTCCTTCTCTCTCTCTGCCTGCCTCTCAGTGTATTTGTGATTTCTCTCTGTCAAATAAATAAATAAAATCTTTAAAAAAAAAAAATCAGTTGACAAGGAGTCAGAGCTAAGTCAATGTGGGAGTCAGAATTCAAGTTTATACTCCAGAGTTAACTGGCTGCCTGTAGTCAACTTACTTTTCATAAAGATTCTTCATGTGAGGGAAGAGAGCCAAAGAGCTTCAGCAAATTCCTATCTAGTAGTTTACGAGTAGCCTCCTGTTTTTAAAAAATCAAAATGCTCACCCGCACCAGTCAGCAGATGTTTAAGGAAAATAAGTATTGGGGCTGTTATTTGATGCTGTCTGGTCAGCCTCAGAAACTGGCTTTATCGATCACTGTATTCCCTACAGAAGGATCAGAACAGTAAACACTATGTTTTATGAGAGAAAAATACCCATTGAAGACAAATGACTTAATGGTTTTCCCAAGAGGAAAAACTTGAGTTGTGCCACAAGAATTACATTTCTCGGTTTCCAGTTAGAGACAGCAACAGTAACACCGCCCTGTTGCATGTGCCAGTCAGAGTCCCACCTGGCGGAACTGGATTCTCAGCCTGCACTAAATGTCAGAGCCATAGCTAAGCTTTGAAATACATTAGAGCAAAATATTTCTTCTTCCGTAAGGAACTTGCGAACCAGGGAATTTAAGTGATTTAACCAAGGTTATTTGCTAATTTGCTCCTGTGTCACCTGGATGGGGGGAGGGATGCTAAGATTTCAGAGCTCAGATTTACGTAGTTCACCTAACAGCCTCTTCTCCGGTGTCATTTCTGTTACTCCCTAACCGTACTTTCTCTCCACAAAAATTAGTATTTTTGAGAAGCATGACTTTAGGGGAGATCGTGAGGAATGTTTGCTATAAAATATTGTTCAAAAAATGTAGGTTTAAGCTCTTGAGGAAAAGGAAGATGTTTGCTGTCTGTTTTTAGCTTCTAAATATTTTCCTCATGCTGTCTTGCCTTTTTTGGGCCTGAAGTCATTAAAACTCTTTATATGTCTCCTTACACTTTATCTAGGCTAATACTACATCTGATTGGTTCAGGAGTATTTATTTTTTTTTTTAAAGATTTTATTTATTTATTTGACAGAGATCACAAGCAGGCAGAGAGGCAGGCAGAGAGAGAGGAGGAAGCAGGCTCCCCGCTGAGCAGAGAGCCTGATGTGGGGCTTGATCCCAGGACCCTGGTATCATGACCTGAGCCGAAGGCAGAGGCTTTAACTCACTGAGCCACCCAGGTGCCCCAGTTCAGGAGTATTTAAAGTAGAGAACCTAGACTTCCTTAAAATTGATCACAGTCATGATTTTTTAAATAATGAAATCAATGGAGAGTTGTCCATTTTTCAAAATAAATGTGCATATGTTGTGTCTGCTCCGTCCCTTCCGTACAGACTGGCCAGTGTGATGATGGGCTTGTTTTTAAGAAATAGTTTTGGTCAGAGAGAAGTGAAAAATGTGAGGTGATTATTTAATTGACAAGAGCTGACCACAGTTTTCTGTTCTAATCTCTCATTTGTCATCTCTTTTGAAAGTTCTTCTTTTAGACATGGGAAACTTTTGAGTGTTTGAATTTTAAATCTCTGTGGTGTTTGGTCTGTTAGATGGAGTTTCTAGGCCGGTAAAGGTCAGAGTTGACCATGTGCACAGGATCCACCGGGCTGAGGCATCGTTAGATCCTGGGGTTCATGAAGTAAAGAGGCATTTGTTGTGATGGTCAAGTAGCAAGTGCGCGCAGAATGTGCTTGCTCTCAGAGATGCGGGGCGTGCAGACGGCGGAAGCCAGAGGACGCACTTTCTGTCAGTATTTAACTACGGGGGCTTGCAGAAAAATGTGTCACAGCGTCAGAGTACAGAGAACATACAGGAGGATTATCCATTTTTGACAACTTAACCTGAATTTCAGTGCCCGTAAATTGATAATCCTATAGAATTGCCACAAAATCTGCAATTTCTAGTGTCTGTAACCTTAAAATGCATACACATTTGGTGAGATCCTTCTCTTCTCACAGTGAGCTACGTGAAGTGTTATTTTCAGAGCATGAATTATTGAATTTCAAGGGATTTCAGGCCTTCTGGCTGACTGAATAACTATAGTTTCACCGGCCCGATCTTCCAACGGCAGCAGATCACAGAGCGGCAAAGCACGAAGCTAAAATACAGAGCAGACTGGCGCTTCCTCTGCTCAGTTGGAAAGATGAATAGGAAAAATTCAAGACCTGTAGGACACTTAGAAAAACACAAAGAATCTCCATCTATTCTTTGCCAGCGTTCAAAGGCGTAGTGTCCAAGGCCATTATAGTAGAGGCCAAATACATTCCTTCTCACAAAGATATTCAGATGACTAATTGGCAAAAGAGACTTGACTTCTTTTATATGCTTACCATCGTTTTACTGTTATTTTGGAAAAAAATAATTGATATTTGATAAATGATAAATCAATTTTTTTTCCAAAATAACAGTAAAACAATGGTAAGCATATAAAAGAGGTACAGTCCTCTCCCAACATACAAGGCTGGAAGACGGCAAGATGGAATAGATTTTGAAAGGACAGGTGACTCTAGAAGGATGTATGAGGTCTGCGTTCCCTGAGATGTTGAACCAAATGGCTCTAAATTTATGCAGGTGACTCAGGGGGATTAAACAAAAATCCATATACTGAACAGTGAGATTTCTAGCTCATTTTCTCCGTGCTGCTTCCAGAATGCTAGAAACTAGGTGTAATGCAGTGGGCGTGATTACAACATTAGTACTCGGACAAATTAGCCCAATGGAAAGGCACTAAATGTCTTTATATTTTAGAGAGCATAATGACATGGTCAGGGGAAACCTACAATTCCACACAATCTAGCTAAATTTATCATAAAGCTTCCAATCAGGTTTTAATGCCTCACAGTTAAATAGAAAGAGATTTCCACGCATATTATTCATTTCTTGAATTCTTTTAACATGAAAGAAAGACCAAAATAAACAAGAAAACAGTAACTAACCAATAAACATCTGGAGAAGCAAAAACAATACAGAGAGAAACAACCAAAGCCAAAAGTCAATAAAAAGATGATTAGTATCGTCATAGGTTTCAGATGCTAATTAAGAGCACAGCAGAGTTAAAAAGAAACAAGTCATTTACCATGAGTGAACTTTGGAAAGTAAAAATGTGATATATGAACTTTTAAAATTCTATAAAAGAATGAGAAGATAATACTGAAGGCCATCTCGCAGCGAGTAGAGAGTAGATCAGAGAGAAAGGAAAACAAATGGAAGAATCACTACCAAGTCCGGTATCTGACTAAGCAGAAATCCGAGAAAGGACACATGCAGAAAAAGCCAAAGAAATCATCAGAGAATTAACAAATTTTCCAGACCTAAAAGATACAACGTGCTATATCAAAAGGTTCCACTAGGGGTCATTTTAATGATTAAAAAAAGGTGCACTGAGGGGCACTGTGGACCAAGATGGAGATGCAGGGAGACTCCACTCCTGTCCTCTGCGGGCGCCCCAGACCTGCATCCATCTGCCCTCCTCCGGAAGAACTGAGGGCTGACCGGACAGCATCTGCATAACGAGGGCCAGACCACAGAGGAGAATGGCAAGAGAAACAGAGACGGGGTAAGGAAGGGACTGCCCACCCCCCTACCACAAACTGCAGCGGGAGGAACAGGACCAAAGAAGGTGACCTAGAATATAAAGGAAGCAGAACCCAGCCCGGGCCCCTGCCATATGGCGGAGGGGCTGGCGAGGGCCACTGTTTGCCTTCCGTCTCCTACCAGATAGCACGGAAAGGACAGAGTCTGGGTGTCACCGCCAGTCTGCTGCTCGGTGGGAGCGGGTTCCTAGCCCACTACAGCCGCAGCGATCCGGAGGCACAGGGAAAAAGACGTGGTTTCAGAGGACACCTCGAGTATAAGGGATCCGGCCCTAGGGCACTGGCAAACGCTGGGGGAGCGGCTGGCACTCTCTGCAGGTGGAAGGGCCAGCAGGTACCATAGCTCCCCTCCCCATCCCCTTATACACCTTGACAGCAAAGGTGAGAGCATTGTCTGGGCCTTCTTGCCAGCTACCTCCTCGGTGACTCGGCATCAAGCCCACGCTAGCCTCACCTGTGCTCCCTAGGCCACCCCCCGTATGGCACACAGCAACAGATGCCCCGATCAGCGCTCACTGTAGGTCCAGCCACCTCACCGAGGTGACAGACGCAAAGTGGCCCAGAACATTCCAGGTCTGCAGCACTTTGGCTCCCAGCAGAGTACCCCACAATCCCTCATCATGTCTGTTTCGGCTCCAGCCAGCAGGCGAGAGGGCTTCTGCATGGAGTGGCCCAGGTGCTTCCCTCCCACACACCTGCCTCTGATCCACCTGCTCCACCACCAGGGCACCCCTGTGCAAGGCACTCAGGGTTGTCCCGGCTCCAGCTAGCCCGCCAGGGTGGCCCCAGTACAGGGCCCTCCAGGACTCTGGCCTTGTTCGCACTTCTGCGTCACCCGTCTTTCCAGGGGCCTTCTGCCTGAAGAGCCCCAGGTCCGCTCTGAGCAGTGACCACTTCTGCCGTCCTGCCAGATTGCCCTTTGTGTAGAGAGCACTGGGACACCCTGGCTTGTACCCACATCAGCTTCAGCTGTCTGGCCAGCGTGCCCTTTGTGCAGAGAGCCCCAGGCCCTTGCCAGCCTGCATCCGCTTCAGCTCCAGCCGCTCCTGTAGGGCGGCCCCAACTCAGAATGCCCTGGAACTCTCAGGCTGTGACAGCTACAGTTCCCACCAGGTCACCGAAGTCCCCAGGCACACACAGTGTACAGGAGATGACCATAGAAAGATCATTCCTTCAGGTTTAGAAGTAGGTGTTCAGCCTGACTCAAGAACCAAACAGAAAATCCAGAAAAATGGAGAGAGGAATGTGCTCCAAATGAAAGAATAAGGCAAAATCTCAGAAAAATAACTAAATGAAATAGAGATAAGCCATCTACCTGATAAGTAGTTCCAAATGATGTTCATAACGATGCTCACTGGACTGGAGAAGAGTGGATAGACTCCATGAGAACAACAAAGAGAAAATATAAAGAAGAGCCGAAATCGACAAATACAATAACTGAAACAGACCAGAAAGAATGCGCAGCGTTATTAAAGGATGCAGAAAAATGGATCCGCATCTGGGAGACAGAGAGCTGAAAAGCACCCAAGCTGCACAGCAAAAAGAAAAAGAACTTTTAAAATAGGAAAGGTAAGGATCTTTTGAAGTCAAAAAACATTTGCATTATAGAGGGTCACAAAAAGAAGAGAAAGGAGCAAAGTGTTGTTTGGTAAAATAAGAGCAGAAAACTTAGCTAATTTATATCCAGGTTTAGGAAGTGAACCAAGGAAGTTCATCTTGGACCCATCATGGACCAAAGGAGGACAACACCATGAAACGATCATTAAAATGTCACAGATGAGTAAAGATGGAAAAGCAACTAGTTATGGACTGTGAAAACTTTAGAAGCCCATCATCTGATTTTTCAGCAGAATCTTCGCAGGCTGGAAGGAAGGGGCGGGATATCGGCACAGGTGCTGCAGGGGGACACCCTGTGGCCGGCGGTGGGACACGCAGCGAGATGTTCATTCGGGGTGAAAGAGAAATGAAGTTTCCCAGACAAACAAAAATTAAAGGACTTAATCACTAAACATGCCTTAGCAGAAATATTGAAGGGATTTACTAAAGTGGAAATGAAAACGCCATATTCTGAACGCAAAGAATTGCAGTCATTTATAAAACTAGTATGAAGGTTAAAAATGAAAGTAGTAAAAGCAGTTCCATTGAAAATTAGTTAACGGGACTCACAAAATAAGATGTAAAATACAACATGTACATGAAATATGGAGTCGGGTAGAAAAAATGAAGTTCTTTCAGAATGTGTTCAAACTTGACCGACCATCAGCTTAATACGGAGTGTTGTACACTTAGGAAGGATGTTCTATATGACCTCGTGGTGACCACAAAGCAAAAACCTACAGCAGACACAAAAAAGAACCAAGCATAATACTGAGGGAGCCACGACTCACAAGGAAGGAGAAGGAACAGCAAAAACCAGAAAACAAGTAACAAAAAGCCAGTAAGTACACACTTGTCATTAGTTTACATGTAAATGGTCTAAAAGCTCTCATCAGAACGCAGAGGGTGACAGAACGGAGGAAAACACAAGACCCCTCCATCCGCTGCCTACGACAGACTCACGTCAGACCCACGTCAGACCCACGTCAGACCCACGTCAGACCCACGTCAGACTGAGAGACCTATGGGCTGAAAGCGAAGGGACGGTAAAGGAGTTTAAAGCAAATGCACGTGGAGAAAAAGGCTAGGAAGTAAAACTTCTGTCAGACAAAAGAGACTTTAAACAAAGACTGTGACAAGAGACCGAGGCGGGAACCACATAATGATAAATGGGTCAACCGCATAAGGAGATAAAACAATTGTAAATATCTATGCAGCCAGTGTTGGAGCACCGAGATACATAAAGCAAATATTAACAGACATAAACGGAGGAATTGACCATAATGCAGTAGTAGGAGGAGATTTTAATACCCCGCTTACACCAGTCATTTATAAAACTAGTATGAAGGTTAAAAATGAAAGTAGTAAAAGCAGTTCCATTGAAAATTAGTTAACGGGACTCACAAAATAAGATGTAAAATACAACATGTACATGAAATATGGAGTCGGGTAGAAAAAATGAAGTTCTTTCAGAATGTGTTCAAACTTGACCGACCATCAGCTTAATACGGAGTGTTGTACACTTAGGAAGGATGTTCAGCGTCCAGAGAATCACTGAGGAAACACTGCCTTTGAATGACACATTAGACCAGATGGACTGAACATATATCCAGAATGTTCGGTCCAAAACCAACAGAATATATACTCTTTTCAAGTGCCCATGGACCATTCCACAAGATAGACCACATGTTGGGTGACAAAAGAACTCTCAATAAATTTAAGAATCATATCAGGCACCTTTTCTGACCATAACCATGGGAAACTAGAAATCAGTTCTAAGAAAAAAACTGGAAAAAGGCCTACATGTGGAGGGTAAACAAGACATTATGAAGCAACCAATATGTCAGCTAAAAATCAAAGAGGAAATTAAAAAAAATATACACACACACACATATATATATAGATATATAGATATATATATATGGAGGGAAATGAAAATACAATGGTGCAAAATCTTTGGGACGAAGTCCAAGCAGTTCTAACAGGGAAATCAATGGTGATACAGGCCTACCTCGAGAAACAAGAAAAATCTCAAATAATCTAAGCTTATATCTAAAGGACTTTAGAAAGAATAAACAGAGCCCAAAGTCAGAAGAAGAAAGTAAATAAAAGACCAGAGTGGAAATAAGAAATTGAGACTAAAAAGCAATAGAAAAGATCCATGCAAAGAGGAGTTGGTTCTTTGAAAAGGCAAAATTATCAAAATTAATAAAGCTTCAGCTAACCTCAAGAAAAAAAGGGAATCAAATAAATCCAAGAATGCAGAAATGAACCTTTATCACAGACCTACAAAGGATTGTAAGAGTGCTATGAAAAATTGTATGCTAACAAACTGGACAATTTCAAAGAAATGGATAAATTTCTGGTAACATGCAATCTTCCAAATGGAATCAGGAAAAAACAGAAAATCCAAATAGACCAATAACTAGTTCCAAAATTGAAACAGTAACTTAAAAACTACCAAAAAACTGAAGTCCAGGACCAGATCTATTCTCAGGTGAGTTCTACCCAGTACTTAAGAAGAATTCATACCAATTCTCTTCAACTAGTCCAAAAAAGATGTAAGACAAAATCTTCCACATGCATTTTATGAGGCCAGCAAAACCAGAAAAGGACACCACAAAAAGAAAATAAAGGGGGGTGGGGGAGAATTAATTATAGGCCAATATCCCTGAAGAAGATAGATGCAAAAATCCTGAACAAAATGCCGCATTCAGCAATACAGTGAGAGGATCGTTCACCACAACCAGATTAAGCTTATTCTGGGGGGTAAGGATGATTTAGTATCTGTAAATCAACCAATACACCACGGTAATGAAATGAGTAAAAATCATATGCTCATCTCAGTAGCTGCAGAAGAATCACTTGACAAAACGCAACATCCTTTCAGGACAAAAGCTCTCAAAAAAGTGGATTTTAGAGGGAACATATCTAATAAGGGCCATGTATAACAATCACACAAGTAACATTTACTCAATGGTGAAAACCCCAGAGCCTTTCCTCTAAGACAAAGATGTCCATTCTCACCCCCTTTGTCAGCATTGTACTGGAAGTTCTAGTCACAGCAATTAGACAAGAAATAGAAGGATCCACATGGGTAAGGAAGGAGCAAAACTGCCAGTAGCTACAGATGGTATGACATACAGAAGATACGGAAAACCCTAACGACACCACCAAAAAAGTGTTGGAGGTAATAAATAAATAATGTTGTAAGATCCAAAACTGAGATTTCACCTGTATTTTTATACCCTAATAATGAAGTTGCAGAAAGACAAATTAAGAAAACAATTCCATTTACACTGGCACCAAAAAGAATAAGATATGTGGGAATAAATAGAACCAAGGAATTTAAAGCCCTGTACCCAACAGTGATAAAAGGCTGATGAAAGTAATTGCAAAGGACACAAAGAAATGGCAAGACTTACAATGCTCATGGATTGGAAGAATAAATATTGTCAAAATGTCCATACTACAGAAAGCGAGCTGTGGACTCGGTTGATGTCCACAGAAATAGCAACAGCATTTTCCAAATAGGCAATAACTCTAAAAAAAATTTTTTTTAAAGATTTTATTTATTTATTTGACAGAGAGAGATCACAAGTAGACAGGCAGGCAGAGAGAGAGGCAGGGATGTGGATGTGGATGAGAGGAAGGAATCCGGAATGCCGGATGCGGGACTCAATCCCAGGACTCTGAGATCATGACCTGAGCCGAAGGCAGCGGCTTAACCCACTGAGCCACCCAGGTGCCCAATAACTCTAAAATTTGTATGGAACCACAAAACACTCTTATTAGCCAAAGCTATTTTGAGAAAGAAACAAAGCTGGAGTTATCACAATCCCAGATTTCAAGATACACCACAAAGCTACACTAATCAAAACTATATGGTAGTGGCAAAAAAGAAACACATAGATCAAGAGAATAGAGAGCCTAGAAATAAATCCACGCTTACATGGTCAATTAATGTACAGTATATAATGGAGAAAATACCATCTCTTCAACAAAATCTATTAGGAAAACTGAACAGCTGCACACAAAAGAAGGAAACTAGACCACTTTCTTACACCAGGCACAAGAATAAAAGCCAAGCGGAGACCTCAGTGTGAGACCTCAAACCATAAAACATTCAGATGAAAACATAGGCAGCAATCTCTTTGACATCAGCCTGAGCAACATTTTTTCTAGATTGTCTCTTTGAGCAAAGGAAACCAAAATAAACTATTGGGACTACTCCAAAATAAAAACCTTTTGCATAGCAAAGAAACCATCAACAAAACAACAGGCGGCCTGCTGAATGAGAGAAGGCATCTGCAAATGATATGTCTGATAAAGCAGTAATATCTAGAATATAGACAGAATTCAACACCAGAAAACAGTCTGACTAAAAACTGTGCAGAAGATCTGACTTTTTTATTTATTTGATAGACAGAGATCACAAGTAGGCAGAGAGGCAGGCAGAGAGAGAGAGAGAGAGAGGAGGAAGCAGGCTCCCTGTTGAGCAGAGAGCCCGATGTGGGGCTCAATCTCAGGACTCTGGGATCATGACCTGAGCCGAAGGCAGAGGCTTTAACCCACTGAGCCACTCAGGCGCCCCAAGATCTGACTTTTTTAAGGCAAGACACAGAGCCGACAGACGTGAGAAGATGCTGAACATCGCTAATAACGCAGAAAACGCAAATCAGAGCCACAATGAGTTTTCACCTACCACCTGTCTGAAGAGCTAGTGTTACAAAGAGAAGAAATAACGAGAGTCGACGAGATGTGGACATGACAGATCTTTCATGCACTGTTGATGGGGATGTAAATGCTGCAGCCACTGTGGAAAGCAGCATGGAGCTTCCTCAGAAAGTTCCAGTTAGAAATACTGTAAGATCCAGTAATTCCTCTACTGGGTGTTTACCCAAAGAAAACTCCTATGGTTCTGCATTACTTACAGTAACCAAGTTATGGACGCGCCCTAAGTATCCACAGATGAATATGAAGAATGCGTGTGTGTGTGTGTGTGTGTGTGTGTGAGAGAGAGAGAGAGAGAGAGAGGAGAGCCATTCAGCAGATGCAAGGAGTCATGTAGACGGCAGTGCCTGTAGATTGAGGAATTAAGAATGATTGGTTTAGGGGGATGTGAGTGCGCTCGTGGCTGACGCATGAGCAGCACCCGGAGCCAAGAGAGAAACGCATGATCACCGCTAGAGAACAATAGAGTCCTGTATGGTTACGTAAGAGTGTCACGAGGACGCTGCGTGCGCGGCATTGTGATTGGGCGAGAGAGGGGGGGGTGAACGCACGTGCATAGTTTGCGGCGGCCGCCATTATTAAAAAAGAAGCTTGCCACTCACCTCGTCTGCGGGTCGTTCTTGCGGGCCCAGAGCGACAACTGGTGCCGGTACCCGGGACCCCTACCTTTAGACGCAGAACGAGGATCGAGGTAAGAGCAACGATAAGGTAAAGAGTGCACCAATAACTGTCTGTTGACAGGGAAGTTCCCCGTAGACGATCGGACGTTAGGTTGCTTGTGACGTTCTACGGGGACGATAAGGCAAGTTTCCTCGGAATGGGGAACGATCTTGCTCGCTTGGAGGACTCCTTAAAAGATGTCCTCAAGACGAACGGTACCCCCTTAAAGGCAAAAACAGCGAGGGCCTTTTTGAAAGAAGTAGAAGAGATTGCCCCCTGGTTTATAGAAGAAGGGCTCCTAAATGTGCCACAATGGGAAAACCTGGGTGAGGACTTAAAACGCTGCCCCTCTACATCCCCGGGGACTCTAGCTGTGTGGTCCTTGGTGAAGGTATGTTTGCAATCCCCCCCGAGGGCCCTTGCAGCGAGCTGTACGACAGGGGGGCAAAGTCCTTGAGCAAATGAGGGAAGAGTCCCGTAAGGGCTCCTCCCGAGATTCTGAATCCGAAAGCGAAAGCTCAGAAGGGATGTCCGAACACGAGTTACAGGAGCTAGGAAAGATAGAGGCAAGTAACAAGAAAAGGGAATCTCCCGGTCTCCAGACAGACTTGGAGACCGTGAGGCAGCAACTTGAGGAAAAGAAGGCGGAATTGCAAAAGGCATTAGGAGAATGAAGAGTGCAGGGAGAAGTAATAGCGCAGCTGAAAGCAGGGGCGAAAGCCGCAGTTGTGGCGCAGTCGAAATTAAAAACGGAAGTTACACCGCTTCCGCATTCTAGCCCCATAGCGCCACCCCATGAGTGGCCCCCGCCTTATAGGCCCAGCTGCTCCAAGACGTGCTATTGTTCGGGCTGTACCGCGGAAAATTGGAGAGAGGTCCTTGGCCCGGGAAAAGGCTTTTTTCCAGTGTTAGAAGATCAGAATCAGCAGAGGTACCACCAGCCACTAGATTTCAAGTTGGTAAAGCAGCTTAAGGAGGCAGTCAGCGCCTATGGACCCCAGGCAGCTTTCACTGTCTCCCTTGTGGAGTCGCTGGGAACACTTTACCTCACTCCTGAGGATTGGGCCAACCTGGCCAGAGCGGTTTTAAGATCACGTAGGCTCTCGATTTGAAACAAATGTTACTTAAGCACATAAGTTACTCACCAATGCCCGTCTGTGTTAGAGCTCCCTTTCTCTTCATAGTTTTTAATGCTTCTACTATTAACAAGTCATCTAGTCTCTCTTGTGAGTCCCAGAATTGTCTGCTATCAGAATGTTGGAATGCCACGGTGGGAGACTCGGCAGTAATAGCCAAGATACCGACGTATATCCCGATGCCAGTACAGGTGAACCTCGACAACCTGCCGGTGCTGCTTCGACATAAACGAGACTTTGGAATAACAGCAGCCATTATTGCAGCTATTGCAGCATCCGTCGCCGCTGCTACTGCTGCTGCAGTGGCGTTGACAACCTCGATACAGACTGCAGCAACACTCAACAATGTCACCGGGAGGGTAACTGAAGCCCTTGCAACACAAAATCAGATTAATGGACTGTTGGGTGTATACAAAACCTGCCTGGACTCTGTGTCACCCCGGTAGCTTATAATAATTTGTCTCACGCCGCAAATTTACCAAACAGTTGCGAGCCCAAATTGTTATAAACGCCACTAAGGTACCCATTGGCACTGTCCATGATTGGGTTATCATGCTACAACAATCACTCTCATTCCTCAAAAACTGGGCAGGCATAGGAGCCCTGATTATGTTGATGATTCTGGCTCAAGTGCTCCTTCTACAATGCATCACGCGACAACAATGGCTACAGCAACGGGCTTTGGTCTAAGCCATGATGGCTCTGGGGGCTGGCACCTCCCCCCCCAAATATGGCTTAGCATGCTGGGTCGGTAGCCAAAGATGGGTAAGACTGATCCCTCACCATAGCAACCTAAGACAGGGGCTCCTCGGCCAGGGGGAGTACCCGATGACGGGTAAGCATGTGTGCTGAGGATTGGCAACCTAAGACAGGCACGATCCCTGCCGTATAAACAATAAAAAAGGGGGAGCTGTGGAGAGCCATTCAGCAGATGCAAGGAGTCACGTAGACGGCAGTGCCTGTAGATTGAGGAATTAAGAATGATTGGTTTAGGGGGATGTGAGTGCGCTCGTGGCTGACGCATGAGCAGCACCCGGAGCCAAGAGAGAAACGCATGATCACCGCTAGAGAACAATAGAGTCCTGTATGGTTACGTAAGAGTGTCACGAGGACACTGCGTGCGCGGCATTGTGATTGGGCGAGAGAGGGGGTGGTGAACGCACGTGCATAAATATCGCTGTGTGCTTAGTTTGCGGCGGCCGCCATTATTAAAAAAGAAGCTTGCCACTCACCTCGTCTGCGGGTCGTTCTTGCGGGCC
>NC_081557.1:101219293-101317277 GCF_022355385.1 Mustela nigripes
GAGAGCGACAAGAGAGAGAGAGAGAGAGTGACTCCATAATGTAACAGAACGCCATCCTGCCGTCTGCAATGACATGAGTGGACCTAGACGGTATTCTGCTAAGTGAAGTCAGTCAGAGAAAGACAAATACCATAGGATTTCACTTATATGTGGAATCAAAAAATGAATAAAGATGAAAAGCAGAAACAGATGCATATGGGTGCCTCAGTGGGTTAAAGCCTCTGCCCTCGACTCAGGTCATGATCCCGGGGTCCTGGGATCGAGCCCCGCATCTAGCTCTGCTCAGCGGGGAGCCTGCTTTCTCCTCTCTCTCTCTCCTCCTGTCTCTCTGCCTACTTGTGATCTGTCAAAAAGAAACAGATGCATAAATACATAAAACCATCTGGTGGTTGCCATAGAGGAGGGAGTTTGGCAAAAAGGAGTAGAGGGGAGTGGGAGGTACAGCCCTCTGCTAAGGGAGTAAGTCACGGCAGTAAAAGGTACAGTATGGGGAATATAGTCAGTAGCACGATGGTAGCCTTCTTTGGGGACAGAGAGTCCCACACCTGTGGGAAACAAGCCTAACATGTAGAGTTGTCCAAACACTGACTTGTACACTGGAAACCAATGTCATATTGTGTGTCAACTATACTTCAGCTAAAAAGAGAGAAAAAGTTATATTGAGATATATTGCCATTAATTTTCCTAATACCAGAGACAGAAAGAGGATGAGGCAGACTAAGAGACATAGGAGGAAAAAAGTCATATCCACTGGAATAGAAAACAGAATGACATCTGGATTTCTAGCAGCAAATTCTGAGGGGAAAAGAATAATTTTCAGACAAGAACTTAATGCCTAATGAAACCAATCAAGCTGAGAGTGATCCAAAGACATTTCAGACATCCAAAACCTTTACAAGGTCACTTTCCAGGTATTCCTTCCAGCCCAGAGCTCTGAAAGATGCAAAATATACTACTTTACCTTGCCTCGGTCTTGAAGCATCTTTTGGTAATACAGTAATTAGCAGCCAAGCCAGTGAGCCCTCTGGTGGGTCACATTCTGGGTGGTCACTGTACATCACATGGGCTCTGTACATCACGTGGGCCTTTTTGGTTGTCGAAACTAAGATTTTCCAACCTCACATGGTGACATCATACAGGCAGGTCTGAGAGGACCGCGTATATTAGCTGGTTCCGATCCGAGGCTGCAGCTAGCTGTGTTCATTTCAGCAAGGTTCGCTGTGTCTAGGGAGTTGTCCATGGTGTCTACTCACTGAGCAAACGCTGAATGAAGACAAAGAAAAGGGCACGACTGGTTATCTTCCCTAATTCTGTAGTCTAGAGCAGTACGGGAAATGCACATATCAAATGGCCAAGAAGACCACCCTAATTCACAATGAAATCAGTGTATGTAATTTGGTACAACTATACAGAAGTGTATAGAAGAATCAAAGACTGAATTCTGACCTTACCCTATGGAGGACCAAGCTGTACTTTATATAAGCCAACTTAAGTATGATCTGCAGAAGATAATAAATCCTAGAATAAGTTGCCTGATATGCCACTGTTATAATTCTGCTACCTTTTTAAAACTCAGAGTCCAGTGTTAAAAATGCAAATGACATTTAGGTCATTTGTACCTCAGTGTGAGTAAGTTTCATGTCCCTTTACAGAGAGAGTGGATAGAGCACAGAGCTCGGTGCAAACGGGCAGAAGTGGCCATGCAGACAAGAATTGTGCAAGGCAGAAATGGGTTTCATTTCTGTAGCAGTGAGGGTGCAGGTCCATGGACCTCCAAAGTATTAAGCTTCCCGCACATGCAGGGATCCAAAGCAGCAGTGAATTCTCATCATGAAAATCCATTGGTAGGAAAAACTTTGTTGACAGGAGGAATAGTGACGGGCAGGTGAGCCAGGATTTGTGTGGCTGCCAAATGCTTATTAAACATATTGCCCAAACTCCCAGGTTGTGTATCAACCAGCTGGGGATTAATTTAGATTTGTGTAGAATCCAAGCTTCCCTATCGGTCCTGACTTGCTGAAGAAAGAGCTTTAGAGCCAGCCCAGGGACTTGGACTTAATAAGGCATTTCAGAGGGGATCAGAGGTTCTGGGGTGATCAGGGTATAAATTCCTAATACCTGTCTACTTACTCAGTCCCACGACTCATCACCACCAGGCAGGCTGTGTGAAATGTTTCCCCTGACCTCCTGCACAGCTGCACCAGGAGCCCATGCAGATCAGCCTCTCAGAAACTGTCTGAATGCCACATTTGAATGTGCATTTATACAGAGGCTGCTAAACCCCGGATATCACGGGAGCTTGGATCAGTTTACCCTTAGGTGCTCTCATTTATATTATTCAAATTTAAAACTGCATTTAGTTTATTCATACCAAAATGGTTAGCTGGGAAAGAATAAAGCCCCGTGGGAGCCGCTGTCTTTGTCATTTAGCAGAATCAATAGGAGACGTATTGGAAATGTCGAGAGATCAACTCATTGTGAAGAGTTTCCTACCAAGGTGCAGCGAATTATTTGGAAGTCCTGGCATCCGAAGCAGCTAGGGGCCCCATCTTTCCAGTCATGTACAAGTACTAACGGAGGCATCAGCTCACTGTCTGAATCTCTCAGTCACAGCAAAATATAAAGACCTTTGTGAGTCAAATACAGCATGAGAAAAAAATGGCTTAACATAGAAGGGGAGAAGAGTGAGTCCTACCCAAGAGGGCCTTTAAGGAGGCTTGTTTGAAAGGTTGGGGTTTTGCTTTATTTTATCACAGGTAAGGATGAACTTTATTGCTCTGCTTCTTGACTTTTATATTAAGACCCATAGTCCTCATTTCTGCATTGACCCTACAGAATTTACTCCTTTGGATTTTGTCCTGTGTGTTCCCATATGCTGCCTGGCAATGCTGCTAATTTGTTCCTGTCAGTATTTCATGCCCTTTTAGTTCTGTATTAACTTGTTCTGTGCACCCCCACTCCCTCTCTCCTCCGTTCGGAGGACTCTTAGAGCGTGTCACCAGCCCTCAACACGTTTGCTGACGGACATCACTGACACCCACATCTCACATGAATGGCTGTTCTATCTGAGCTAAGGAAAACTACTGTGGAATTCAATGCTAAATTTAGCTATTGTTTAGGAAACTCTACATTTTATGATGGATTATATATTCCACGTAAAGAAAGCTGACATCCGTGAAAAGAGAAAGCAGACAGTACCAACACTTTCATTCTGATTGTCATTAATGCCTCACCTACATCTCAGTTCTGTGAAAGAAAGTGATCGTAGTGTAGTCTTACTATTTATTGTAGAGCTGAGCTGGACTCGGAGTTACCCAATCCCATTCTAGTCCCAATGCCCTTGCTGTACCACTGCTCCTGTGAGCAAATCACTCCAGCTGATTCTGGACTTTTCCCCTTCATAAATTTGTCAGAGGCCATGATTAGATTTTTGAATAGGGTTGAATGGATGAAATAATTATGAAATATCAGCGCCTCGTTTCTTTATATTCCAAGTTAGTGTAATCATTGTAGAATACTTTCAAAGAAATGGTCAATTAAAACTTGAAACAAAAATCCTTGATAAAGAAAAATGGCACAACTCCCATTCATAAACGTAAATAGAGATCGCTCCTACTATAAGAATTCTTAGCGCTACCAACTGTTGTTTTGGACATTTTTATGAAGACCCAAAGATTTCTTCCCTTTCAGGTGTAAAGGTAGTGGTGACTCTGTGTTTCCGCCCCCTCCGCTCTCCTCGCCTTCGCGCCTCCCTCACTCCGCCTCCCCCTGCGGCTCCGCCCCCGACCCCTGCTCCCACACAGGAGCTGCAACTGCGGTGAACCTCCACCTGTCTTAGGAAAAGGAGTTGTTTTTAGGGAAAAGGGGATGATGGGTTTGGCTCCACTGTGCCTTCCAAATAAAAGCCTAAACATTTAGTTTAGGATTTCAAAACCTCATCCTACCCTTCTGCGTCCCCTTCATGCTCGCTTTCCTCCCTCCCCTAATGCTACCAAATGGCTGGACACGTGCGGACACAGATCGTCAGTTTCTGGATTCCTACGGGCTTTTGTTTGCTTTTCAGTCTTTATTTTCGGCTTCTTTAATTCCTTATTTCTATCGCTCTTGACAAAACATGGCGTTCTGTTCAACCGTGTGTGTCTGAGAACACATAGGAGATCGTTCTCGGCCAGTGAGAAGCAGCCCCTAAGAGCTGCTGAATTAGGGTGAATTGCTGGGCCACATTTTTAGGTCTTGGAATCAAACTTATGTGTCATGGACCTGGACAAGATTACATCTCTAGCATTAGTGTTTCTAGAAAGAGTCTTTACGTGTGACTAGAAGGGAAGAGTCATGCTGTCTGACCAATAAATGCTGGAGCTCATGAAAGACAAGCGGCTGGAAACCAGTCGCTGACTACGGCAGACACTTGGAGGAGTGAGTGTTGTCTGTGATGCTCAAGGACTGAGTGTCTGAGTGTCTGAGGTCTCTGACAGGCAGGAGACACCTTTAAAGCCTGTGGAGAGTCTACAGAACATAAAAGGTACGTCAGAATTTAGTTGAGTTTTTATCACATGATCTCCCTGATATGAGGAAGTGGTGATGCAACATGGGGGCTTAAGTGGGTAGGAGAAGAATCAATGAAACAAGATGGGGTCGGGAGGGAGACAAACCATAAGTGACTCTTAATCTCACAAAACAAACTGAGGGTTGCTGGGGGAGGGGGGTCGGGAGAGGGTGGCTGGGTTATGGACATTGGGGAGGGTATGTGCTTTGGTGAGTGCTGTGAAGTGTGTAAGCCTGGCAATTCACAGACCTGTACCCCTGGGGATAAAAATACATTATATGTCTATAACAAAATAATTAAAAATTTAGTTATGTTTTAAAAACAGAAAGGTTAAATATTACATGTTCAAATAAATATTTCATTATTTGGTTTCCTTCATTCTTTGTTTAGGGAAAAAAATCAAACTTGAAAAAAAATTTAACTGGCCCTGCTTATTTTTGTTGTTGTTGCTATAATAACATGAAGGGATCTTTCCTGAGAAACACTTCCTAGCATCTGGAGCCCTGTGAACACCACATCTACTCGAAGAAATAGGAGTGTTAACTTGAGCCTTATCTTTGATAAGATTCCTGAGTCTTTAAATTTTCTGTTCATTCATTCTCATTGGCCCTGTCTATTTGATTCACACTGTCTGTGTTTTCTCCTTAGATTATTAAAGCGGGAAGAAAGTTTCACATTCATCCCTCGGTCCCGTGAAGAGCTTCCCGATAACTTTCCAAAGGAAATCCCTGGGATCTGCTATTTCCTGGAGGTAAGGACTGGTCCTAAGCAGCCAAAGCCTTCTCTTTCCTCCTCAAGGATAAAAAAAGTTTCCTACAACATTGGCACCATGTTCCTCCGGGAGACAAGCCTCTGAGACCTACTGCAGATCAAAGACTCCTCCAAAAAGCACAAGCCCAGAACACGGGTCATGACGGGAGAGTAGAACAAGATGGTTTCTCTTCCACTACTTGCCTGAGAACAAGCAGCGGAATTTCTGTGCTGTGTGAGGCAAGAACAAGGTGGATAATGACTGTCAGCTAAAAAAAAAAAAAAATGGAAGGGGGGTAATGTGTCCATCCCTGTGAGTGTTTTTGGTCATATATATATATATACACACACACACACATGCGTGTGCACACACAAATATATATATCTATATTTTAAGTAGGGGCCCCCTTTCAAAACTAATAGATTCTGTGTTTCTTGTTTGTCACACATACAGGTATCTTCCCCCATTTATCTAGATCACTTTTGAGAGCCAGTTTTGAGGATATAGTCCTCCGTTTAGTGAGTTGGTATGTGAGGACTATTTTCTAATTTTGTTTTTCTGAACAGACATTTCATACACATCATGGCAGTGTGGTTGTCTTCCCAGCAGGAAGAACTCTAACTCAGCAAAATATTTTAGGGATATTACCTATTTTTCTACATCTCTCTTCTCCTAGATAATTACATTTCACACAACATTACTCCATTTTCCGAATCTGCTACTGTGTAGTTGGTGTCTTATGTAACTGTAACCTACTAATCAAATAGAGTTTCGCTCATTTAGACAGATGGGTGCTCGGACGGGGCATACACATAACCAGGGACTGCAGATGCCGAGAAAGCGTTGTCTGTCTGCTTAGCAAATACATCTTTTAGATTTAATTACTGTAGCACGGAATCCAGAGGAAATAGCGTTTCCCACTAAAAGACTCGTCTGTCACCAGAACTACCGAAAGTCTTGCTGCTGTCTTCTGACAAATGTCGGATAAAACAAAATGCTTTGCTGCACTGGACCCTTTTCAATGTAGCACTTGCAAAATGGGTACCTTGTACGATGTACTCAGCTATATTCTAATAAACAGCGTCCCCATCCCGTGGCTCGTTACTCTTCCCCCCACCTCTGCCCACTCCGCCTGCCGGATGCCTCCTGAGGGCTACTTGCCACTCTGGGAGAAAACTGCCAGATGCTTCCTCTGGGAGGAAGAGGCTGTAGGCTGTTTCCCAAGAACGTTATTTCTTCTTGCAAAATAAGGGGTGGGGGGAACCCTGTGTTTTATGGCTTTGAGATTTAAAAAATGATAGTAATTCTTTTCTTCTGCAGTTTGATTTATGTGGCTCTTAAATTCAGTGAATCACCTTCATGAACCTCTTAAATTCATGAATCACCTCCAGACCTACTAAAGTAGGTCTGTCCCCTAGGCCCCATCATCGCCATAGTGACAGACAGGCTTCCATCACGTGTGGTCCTAAAATGAAGATCTGTTCCCGCTAATTAGCACTGCATGAAAATATTAACGCAGGCTCCCCCTGAAATCTGGAGCACAGGACATCCAGAGTTTTCCTATTTTGGATCTAATATAAAACCCAAGTTTCTGCTGAGGTTAATGAACTGGAAATCGATGTGTTTCCCTGAAACCTTGGAATGGCCGTTTTCTTCCAAACGGTGTACTCCTTGAAAGCTTGCGTCTACTGAACGTGACCGAGAGATTCCTCTGGGCATGCACGGGGGCTGCGTTAGGATTCATTCATGCCGCAACTCAGCTACGGAGCGTATTAATAGTGTCCAGTGTAGCCTGGGAGACTGACTAGTGCTTTTAAGTTCTCTAAGTGTGTGCTAGAAAACATTTATAGATACATAAAATATTTGTTATAATGATGATCTCTTCTGTAATTGCTGAACTGTTTTCACCCCAAGGCTCATGAGGATGCTAGTGCCGCACACAGTGTGGAGATGGGATCTAGAACCTGAGCTTTCGGAAGCCTCGCCTGCCTCCCTCCTCCTTGGGTCCAGGTCTCTGTTTTTAACAACACGGGGGGCCAGAAGGCCAGTGTGTTTATTTGAGGGGAGTTTTATAGACTGGGGACAAGGTGCTCTAGTGGGGGTAGTTACAAAGGAATTCTTCAGGGGACTGGGAAATTAACCCACTCCCTTCACAGGGAAGAAGGGGGAGGTTCCCAGTTACTGTGAACAGAACAGGCCGGGCACACCTCAGTCCTCGTGCTAAAGACAGACTTCAGCTGTGTATTCGAAAGAATAACAAACTCTCTTACAGCCCAGGAACATGGGGGAGAAAACCAAGATTCACTGAAGTAATTTATACTTATTCTGCATAGGAATTTAGAGCTTATTATGATAAACTAAATCAATCAATGTTTTGGTATAAGCAATGTGTTTCATAACCGTAAGACTGCAAGGGACTCCCAGTAATCATCCGACCTATTTCTCTGCTTTTTGTGAGGATTTGTCTAAGCAACTATTCTAGATATACGATCTTTCTCCCTATACTTAAGAATATCTGTGGGAAGCATATTTTTCAAACATCGCTGGAAACCCACTTCATTACCCAGTCATTTGTAATAGGGCCCAAGAAACGAATTGTATATACATTCAATTTGTCGAAAGAATAACAAACTCTCTTAGTTTATATGACTCTACTTAGACAACAAGTAGCCATTTACATTGTCACAAATGTCACCATGAAAAATACACCAGAGATCTATTATATATTGTAGGCTGTAGACTACACTTTTCAAACAATGTAATTTAAATATATCTTGGAAGCTATAGTCTGAGGCAACAGTCTAGTCTGCTGCCATTTTGCCAACCTACTACTGTTGATTATTAGTTACACTATTGCTATGTAATTGCAAGTTACTGCAGACAATGGCTTTTCATGCTAGCTGCACTCGTAGAAGTTAGAAGCTATGAACAACTATTACATTATTTGTCCTACATAATACAGTCTACATATCCTCCATTTAGGAATTGTCACTGCAACATTGGGTCACAGTATTTCAGCTAATATCTGTACAGTATTCTTACCTAAAAATGATAGCAAACATCATATATTTTAGTGTGGCAGTTTAAAAAGGATGTAAATGGATGTCCTATTACAAATCAAGTGGTATTAAATTAGGGAAATGGCTTTAACCCACTCTGAAAGGGTTACATTAAAATATAATCCAGCACTTACAGCTCCTCTGTTTAGTATTTTTTGAGGCAACTAATCTGAAGTCACTTTAAGACTAGGCATTGGTATGAGAGATTCACATTGGCATCAGTGTTATTTTGATAGAAACAAAGTCATTTGGAAATAAATCAGTTACCCAACAAGGTCACACACCGCCATGTGTACCTCCAGAGAGCACACAGTATGCACCTTGGGGACCTTAATAAATAAGTCACATTAGCCATAATGAAAAGAATACTTCTCAATGCCTATAGAACACATGTCTTTGGGGAAGAAGATAAAGCTTCTATGTAACAGGTGACCAAACTGTCTAAAACCTGCCCCAATACGCATGTCTTCTACTTTAAATTATTTTGGATTTCCCTTTTAATATATGACCCTGTGGAGTCCGTGAGCCATGCCCTAAATGACTCTGATTCAATGCTTCAGAGGGGAATTGTCACGGCCCCACACTTGGTTCTCTTGCCCAGGGTTAACAGTATCAAGAGACGCGGCGTTCTGTGGTTCAAGTGCAAAGTGCACTCTCCAGGACACACAGAGTAAAGCAAGGCCACAACTTAGACAAAACCTCATTCACAAGTGCAGCGAGGCTTTCAGTTTTGCAAAACGTGCCAAAGATTTCCAGCAATAAAGCCAAATTAAGTTGACTGATGCATACAAAGGGCAAAGCCGCAGGGTTTGGAAAACCACCAGGCTCTGTGTTCTGTACAGAAATATTGCTACCAATTGAAATCACGTATTTGAGTTGTGAGATATCAGGGAGGACCTCAAGATCCAGACTGTCATTAAATACATTCACCGAAGGCCCCGGGTGTCCTGCTTGCTCAGGGCAGGTGTTACGGATCATTAGGGCAGAGAATGAAACGTGTACCATAGCTTTCCGTCTTATCACGCATTTTGAGCACTACTGAGTTCTTGCCCAGCCCGTCTGCACCACGCCGTCCGTGGAAACCCTCTCTCTCAAACCTCCCCAGCAAACACTAGCCTCTCCACACCTCCGAACCTCACATGGCCACAGCGAGAGTGGCTGATGCCGGTCTCAGTCAGACAGGGACACCGACCCAACCCCAGGCCAAGTGACAGCGCACCTCGGAAGTGAACTAACTGTTCCCAGCTGTGCTGGGGCCTGTTACCATCCGCAGCTTTTCCCTGTGCTTTTTCTCCCCAAAACACTCCGACTCCAAGCACTTGGTGTAGCTTTACCAAAAATTCATTCAAAAGGAACTACACATGACCCTGAAGAGGCTTTGGGCGACAACAGAGGCCTTTTAGCCAACAATACCCAGAAACCCAAGTCCAAGAACCAAGAACCAATCAATTGCAACCTAGGTATTATTAGGTTAGAGATCCTCAGCTACAAAAATCGTGAAATTTCTGTAAGCATATCCTACCAGATACAGCGGGAAAAACATGGTGCATGAGACACTGAGTAATGAGAATTTAACCTATGACCTCCAGCATGGCAGTCCCTTATGGGCAGCTCTCGGATGCAACACTTCACTCACAAGCAGCTGATTTCCTGTCTGCACAAACAGAGTTGCAGTGACTGAACTAGCTCTACTGTTTCATGGGTATGGGTACTCCGGCCCCAGCACGGTGAGGGCCCGCGAGGTGGTGAAGTACAGACCCTGATACTATAGCAGATAAACAGGAATCTGGTCAGAATATACCGAGATAGTGTGCAAAATTCCTTCCTCACACTTGAAACCTAACTACTGTCTTGCCGCTCCTCTGTTTCCTTCCTCTGTTCCTTTTTTACTTTCATAAAGAAAAAAAAAAAAAAAAGCCAGTGATAGTCAATCTCACACTGTAAAATAGCTCGTTTTATAAAGTAATGAATCCTCGATGTGGGGAGGGGGGGTCGGGATGTGCGTGTGTGTGCAGTATGTAGATATTACGTGATTAAAAGGAGGGACATCTTGGAAGGACCTGGAATGTCAGGAAGTAAAATTTGCATTTTTATTTCCAATACGTCATGACTGGAACACGACTTCAGTCGAGGGCTTCACTGCATTCCTCTCCTAGTAAGAAATGCTCCCGTCCAGCGGTTCAGCTCATCAGCGTGGCCGGATCCGGCTGCCTGTGGACAAGGTACCCAGGAAGCCTTCCGAAATACAAACTGCCGAGCTCCGGCGCCTGCCCAGATTTGGGCTCAGTGCGTAGCAGGTGTGGCCTCGACACTGTATTTAGGAAACCACTCTAGGTAATGAGAATAGAAATCCAGACTGGGGCATCGCTGAAGAGTATTCAAATAACCCAATCACCAGGAATAAGTACAAGTTGACTCAGAGAGTCGTGTATTATTTCATCTGTGGTTATTTTGGAAAGCTAAGTGGTTTGGGCTTTGTAGCATTATTTCTTTCACAAGTCTTAATTTTAGCTTTGGTCTTAAATTTACAATCTGCTTTCGGAGCAGGAGATTTCAAACTTATTAGAAACAGCATGAATAAGCAGGAGGGAGGAACACTGCTCACTATAGGGCTCCTGGCACAGTGGACCCAGTTCCGTTTGCTGAGTCATTGCCGGAGTTGTCCGTATCCCACATACTTGCTGATCTGCCCCACCAGGCTATGAACTACACACTTTTGGACACAGCCTGATTTCTGAATGATCCGTTTTTATGTTGTCAAGAAATCACCAGCTTAATACTTAGTCTCACTCTGTACTTTTCACATTGAACTGCACACTCATCTAAAAATGATTTCCTAGCAATACTTTAAAACAACCTTTCAAGCAATAATTTAAGCCATGGTATGAGGCTGTATGAAACCTGTACTTCTGTGCACTTCATGGAACCTTTAGGGAAATAGAGGCATATTTTATACAAGCAATAATATAGCGGGTGTGGACTTCCAAAAGATATTCGCAACTCCAGCAAAATGAGCGGCAGCAAGCGAAAACTTGGATAAAAATGACCTGTGCAAACGACATGGTTCATGCATCTCAGAAGCTACTCATTTGGATACATGCTATGAAGTCACAGACTCCCACCATGCTCTTTCTGTTGTATGATTTGAAAAATACCTATCATAATAGGATTTCTATTCCTCTGTGAAGAGATCTGTGTATGTAATGTTGCCCAGGTTTTGGGATCTTTGTAGAATTGAACAGTGAGGAGTGTTTAAGGATGGGTCCATGAGTGAAGGTGCAACACAGGTTGGATGAGGTGACTGAGAATGTAGGCTTTGCAGAAATATGGATGGATCTTGGGAAAAGTGAATTCAACTCTTGGTAAGGTCTTAGAAGATGAAAGAGAGATAAACTAGATTAAAAGTGCTCATTGCTACTGTTTTCTGTGATGGCAAATACTTGGGAAGTAGAACAGTATTTTGGCTCCTGAATACGATTGGCTGGATGTCATCTGAGGTAGAATTAATGCACATCTGAAAACGATCCTGTAGCCATATTGAAAATAACCTGCCCTTCTCAACTCTCTTGATGAAAGTACTGAAGCTTCTACATTTCAAAATGAGTAATTAACATTTTTAGTCTCGAAATGTAATTTTTTAAAAATGTGGAATAGTCTATAATAATCAGTCCTTTAATAGTCAAATTACTCCTCTATCATTTAGCATAACGTACTAGGATTACAGCTCAAGGCAGGTGGTAAACTCACGTTCCGGTGAGGAACTTCTAAACACCAGGTTGTTATTTAGCAAAGTCATATAAACTTAGGATCCCCTACTCCTAAACCTCTGAATCGGCTTACAGCCCCTATTACTGCCTCCCCTCACCGGGAAAACTCTCTTCTAGTCGTGAATCTGAATACAGTTGCATTTGTATTTGCTGCTATGTTACCTTCCTGTTAACCACTGCAAAACTTAAGGTAGCATCCTTTTGCTCGCACTTTAGAAAATCCCCCTGTAAAAATCCAACAGGATCGTTGATTCCCCGAGAAAGTTTTTTTTGATAATTATCTTTTTTGCGTATCATTGGAGGCTTAATTCTTAATTAACATACTTTTCATTGTGAATAAACAGAAAATACTTAATTTGAACCTATTATAGTGACTCTTTTGATGCACAATTTAAAAATAAAGGAATCAGTTAATATTCAGCCTTCTTCTGTGGCCTTTTCACTATCTGGAGATAAAGAGAGGATTCTCCTAAATATATTTTTACTGTGGTCTATTAAATGTAATTAAATATGAGGACCGTAATGCATTAATCGGTAATACCAGAAATGTACAAAATTGCTTTACACCACCCCACTTTTTAAAGACGAGCCTCCTCTTTTTCTGCCTAGCAGATGCACATCAGACCCGGGACCAGGGACAGATGGAGACGGTGGGGGTGGGCAAGAGCTTTAGCAGAGATGGAGCAAAAAGATTTGATTTTTTTCTGCAGGAAGGTATAGATGCTCTTAAAGGAGAGGCAGTTTCCACAGTGGACTTAACGAAAGCCAGATGACTTATTTGACCACTGGTCATTCTTATGTTAAAGAGACAAGAGGAAAATAAACTCCTTCACAAGCCATTTTCAGTTTCCTTGGGAGGGAGCCTCAAGCCCGTCAGCACTGGTGCAGATCAGGGTTAGACCTCACGGAGCTACAAACAAACTCTCGAAGGCAGCCGAGAGAACCAGCCTCCGTGAAGGTCAATGGAGGTGTCAGATGTCTGGCCTGAAGGAACAAAGGAGGCCAAACACCAGCTCTGCCTTGTGTCGTAGAAGAGCCTGCTACGATTAGCTCTGAGAACTGACTACCAGCGTGCAAAGTGCCTATTCAAACATTTTGCCCCACTTACAATGCGCCCTCAGTGAGAATATGGTTTGATCTCATGCACCCTTTCTCTGAGTGTGTTCTGACATTCTAGAAGTGATATCTTTCCCTCATTGGGAAATTTCGTCCCAAAGAATAGAAAATGCCCTGTGTTCTAAAATCAGTAAAATCACTTTTGGAGCTAGACTCTATTCCATAGTTTTCTTCACATTGTCCTCAAGGGCGGCCTGGGTTGCTGGCAGAACAAGGGTTGGGCTTTAGATAGACCCAAGCCCACCCTTCTGACCCCGAGCCCACCAAGCTCCTGAGGGTTGGGGCTGCGGAGAGTCACCCAGCATTGATGGTTCTGCGGGAGAGAAGGGGTATTCCCTGGCTTGGGAGATTAGAAGTGGTTAGGTGGCCTCTTACCCTCATCGGAAGGTGTTTCACTTTTACGTAACGGGTTAATTCAGGCAGAGATTGTTTGGAACAGAAAACATTTTAAGGGGAGAAACAAATCTGAATCACTTTTAGTTGGAATTATCAGCTAGAAAAAGGATTTAGGACAAAGATTTCTGTCTTGAAAGAGTCAACTTACATCCCAAAGTCACAATGCTAGACCCCTTTGAAGGCTTTCTAAATGTATCCATTTCTTCAGCACTGAGAAAGAAAAATAAATTTTTTGACGGATTAAGTTCCTATCCCCTGGAAATAACGTATAATCATAAAATGCATTTGAATCATCTTTTTCTCTATGTTTTCCATTTGTGGCAGAATAGATACATAGGATGTCACAAAAAGAGACTTAAAAATCGTGGCATTAAGCCATGGTGTGCAAATTTGGCAACATTCTTTTACTTAAAATACTAAGCTGTTTTTAATGACATGAGGGATAAGAATAAGAGTCAAATAATACTGGATTAAGACTCGTTCACACTGGGGTTATTCATATCCATATTCCTATTATTCTCAGAATAAAATCTAAGTCAGAGCTAATTGATATTCAAGTCATTTGAACAGTAAATATACACATTCTGCATCACCTCTGACTAACAAGAATCTATATACATTCCCGAACCCAACGAAACATCAAATCCTAGAACAACTCTGCTTTTATGGCCTCTCCTTTGTGCTCGGTGTCGCTAACTTTCAAGGCCAGCAAGAGAAACAGCTTTCTTCTGAGGTTCGGGGTGGTGGGATCAAATCTGGATCTATAGTATATTTATGTAGAGCCACTTGAAACATTTCTGTTTACTTGTTTTCATTCAAATCTCCATGAAGTGAAGCAAAATACTAGAGTGGCCAGAGGGTTGATCAACAACGTGAAACCCCCCCCCTTCCAGCGCTGATTGGTATAAATTACCACGTTGAAATGAAAGTCAAAGTGTGCCTTGGTGTCTCAGATGAATTGTTTGAGTCTGTTTCAACTGTGTCATCGGGCGCTCGTAACGTCCGTCCCTTTCTTTGTTACACCACTCGGTGACCTGCAGTAACAGGTACCATCGCCTTTTCTGTTGATCGTTCAAAACACTTCCTTCCCTATCTAAAAAGAATTCTTCTGCTAACACGCAGACGTATACCTGACTACAGGACATGCCCTGTTTCATGAGATCCGTGCAAGGTGCCGGAGCAAGGACCACAACAGGGAAGGTGAAGAGAGACAGGAAAATCCAGCTTTGCCCACATTACAGTCATGTCTCTGGCTCGCCCAACCCCGTGAACCCAGAAGAAAGCTTAAAAAAAGGAGGGGGGAGGGACTGATTATAGATTTTTAAAAAGAGTTTTCACACTTCACAGAATGTCAAAGTTCATCACGTCAAAACTTTGATTAACAAGAAACTTAAAAAACATGCTCATCAGAATGAATCTTTTCTCAAGTCTGAGAACTTCTTGCCTTATAGATTCTGCCCCTCCGCCCCCCGCCCCAGCTCCGTGCAGAGTTGGTCCTCTGCTGGGAGAATGTGGTCCTGTGCCTGTTGGTATTCGCCGTATGTGCTCACTAAACAGCATTACAGTCTTCAGGATAATGAGAAACAGCGAAAGGGCCCGGGTCTCAAGTGTGGCTGTAACTTGAGCATCAGCATAACTGGCGGCTGTGTCGGAGGAAGGCTCTTGGCAAGCACGAAAGGCGCAGCCTCTGTGCAGGAAGCTCACCAGGCCCCGGAGGTGGCCAGCACCTGCCGCTTCGCTTCTTTTCCTTTCCTTCCCCTCCCCCGCTCCTCTCGCCTTCCTACCTTCCTTCCTTCTTTTCTTAAGAAAGATGTGAAAATCGTGTTTCTCTCTTTGGGCTGGGGCTTCTCTTTCCGGCCTGCATCCCACTGGGCACAGGGTGGCTGAGGAGGGCAGGGAGCGAGGGCGCACCTAGAGATCGTTGGGGCTGCGAATGACTGAGCTCGCGGAGGCCTTGCCTTGACCTCCCTCAAAACAGGAGATTAAAATACTTCCCTGTTTGTTCTTTCACACTGAACCCAAACACTTTCTCAAGAAGCATCCTGGCCAACCTTTTGGACAACGTCCTATTTTTGCCCCTACAGAGATCTTCCTTTAGCAAAATCCTCTTATTTTCAAAGAGTAAATTTTCACTTGGGGACCACACTGCTCATCACTGAAATAGGAAAGACGCATCTTCTACTTGTAAGGAGATTGTTTTTTAAAAACGACTTTCCAGTAAGGCCAGTACACCCAGTGCTAGTTGGTTTTACTGGCTCTCTATCAAGAGATGACCGTTACACTGTCTTGCTTCCTGTGCACCCCTCTGTAACTCGGCTTGGGTTTGGGGTCCTTCTGAGTGTCTAAAAACATTTGCCATCAATTGTGAGAGTCTACTGAATTGAAAAAGCAATATACAATGTATTCCGTGTTTCTTAGCTCTCCGCCTTGGAGATCCTAGTGTGTATTCAGATACCTGTTTATAACCACAATTTCTACTTACGCACCAGAATTAACTAATTACCATGCTCTTAAATATGGAAAGATCACAGGTTGGATCCTTGACAAGTCCCAATTCAAAGCCATTTTTTTTTTCAGGGAAAATTCAATCATTTCTAGCAAAGTATTTTATTCTTAAGGGGAAAGAAATAAATTATCTTACTTAAAAGAATGAAAATGAGGAAGATATTATGCCTTTTCATTTTAGGTGTTCTTAACACTAGAATAATTTGAGCAAGTATCGAATAGATTTAAAGAACCTTTAATCCCTCAACATTTTCATTTTTTGTTAGTGCATTAATAATACAGTCAAGCTCTTTATCAAGTAGTCTCCGTGATTTAAGTTTGTGTTCATTAAGAGAAAATTATAAGAAATAATACAGCTTTTGTACTTTTGTATTTTTCTGGAAAGATATGCTTCTATAAGTCAAATATCTTTGAATTTTGGTTCTCACTAATTTAGACTTTTTTTTTTTTTTAAATACATCTCAAGGGTCTTCTACTCTAACAGATTGAGTAGTCAGTACAGGGAAGGGATATGACAACTTCAGAAAAATTAAAAACTTGAAAAGGGTAAATTTCAATGTCAGTTGACATTTATTTATTTCACACTAACTTATTGTGAAATTGTGAAGAAAGAGGCAGCTACCATATAAATTGACACTTACAAAAATACAAAATACTTTCTTCCTGTGATTTCAGTGTTAAAGAAAGGCTGTCTGTGTCTTGAGATAATACACAATATTAATACTTATTTGCCTTCAATGCCTTTACCATTTTTATTTCTTGATGGAAATATGTTTAATAATCACCATAGAAATAGAATAGATGTGGTTAAGGAAAACAGGAGAAATTAAGATCAAGTGTGAACAGCCGTGACCCACAGTCCTATTTTCTCCCTTTTGTTCTTCCTGCCGAATTGGCATCTAAGGCCCAGGTTGGCAAAGTTTACAAGCTACTAATCACTGTCTCCTTTAAGAATCTGGAGATAAGGATGAATTATTCCAACTACGTGGATATTAATTCAGCCATCCTGGCAGGTTTTGACTACCACGAAAATCAGGTTGGGTTCAAATTTGAAAAATGGACCATGGAGAGAAAGACTTTCTGATTTTTCTTAGAGATGAAGAAACAGCCCTTCCCTTATTTTAAAAAACAAAAAAAATCTTCCTGGGAGTTTGGCCTTGGAAAGACTCTGACATTTTCTAACATCTGCCTGCAACTCCATTATAACTTTGGTAATCAAGTCACAGAACTGTCTCATCATGCTTTTGAAATGTACCGATTAAGTGCATTCCAGAAATAAACACATATCATTCTTCATTTCAAAATCATCCTACCTGAATTCTGACTCCTAGACTGTGAGTAGCCATTTTACAAAACCAAAGGGTCTCATTTCCCAAAACTGTACTTTAGATAAAAAATTAAAAAAAAAAAACAAAAACCACCAAAAACCAAAAATCTTGCCTGTTCATTTCAGTGTATAAGATGAAGAGCCAGTGCATTTCCATCAACATTCTGGCTCTATACGGTCAACGGTAAACTTCCCAGCTCAATACAAACACATAGCTAGAATGTGCTAGGCCTTCATCTGCTTCCGCTGCATGGGGTACGTTTTATGTAACCAGATACCTGAACTATTTTATAATCCTTTGGCCAATTCATTTGCTGTAATTTCATGAGTCTAAATTTTTGGTTTGGCTTGCAGTATAAATACTATTGTACATGTGCTATTTTGCTATCAGAGTATACTTTGTGAGTCATTTCTTTAAAAAATCTAGTTATCACAAACTTGAATTACAAGGTCATTAACAATATCAGGTAAATATACTAATATATCTGTAAGGCATGGTTAAATTGCATATATTTTGAAATGTCAAGCTATTTTTTTTTTAACGATGAATGCATCTCTAAAACCTGTACCATTCATTACAAAGTTTCATTTGTTATTTCATATTATGTTTTAAAATGTTTTCCCTTATCCAGCAGTACAGGTTTAGAGGACCTTTTTCTGAATGAAATGATAAAATATGCCTCATTTCACTAGAATTTTAAGAATACTAGTACGTGTAAAAGTATATAAGCACTTTCAGGATTATAAACAGCCACTGTATCTTCTATTTAGTTTTCATGTAACACCATTTTTTACTCGTGATTATTTTTACTTGTAATTATTCTTAATCATGCACAGTGTAAGTAGCATGTTTCATTACGAAAAATGTCTTTGTATCTACAGACTGCAGAATATGGTAAATCTGTATATGAAAAATGATGGATGAAAGCCTGGGATTCTTTTACAACAAAGTGGAAATGACAGTTCTGTGTTATAGTTACACAATTCATTACAAAAAAAAGTCATGCATTTATTTCCTTTCTAAGTCCAAACTGTCACTTATAAAATATTTAAATCAATAAATGATACCAAAAAAGAGGAGTCTGCAGATTCTTTCTAGCATATTCTTTAATGACCTGAGTGAAGAATAAATGAATGTTTTCAATGAGTTATCATTATGGTTGTAGATGATGTCTATGACACAACTATTTATTTTTACAATATAAAATCTCTTAATTCTCTTACAAAACCAATGGTACAGGTCACCATTTCTGTACTTTTAGGCACCCTGAATATCTATCACACAGAAAAGGCATGATTCACTTGCCTTACGGTCAGTTTGCTCTCTGGAAAGGACCGAGAAATGGGATCGTTTTATTGTCATTATTTTTTTTTTTAATTTTTTATTTTTAAATGTCAGCTCAACACCCACTGGGTGGGTGCCTCATCCAACAGTTAGATTAGATGCTGCACGGAGCTAAAAGAAGACTATTTAAACCCCATGTTCCTACATTTCTTCAGTGAATAGATACAAAATCAAGTTATCTTTGTTACTGTATTGCGCTCTCCTCCATAACCATGAGGTCTCAACTCTACAAATCTATTTCTGGCAGTTCTCAAGGGGGGTGTCCATCCTTTGTCCACAAACAGAGCTGTGCTCATCTTCTGCTATTGTGTTCTGAGAGATATATGCCGTTTTGAGGTCTTGCCACTGAGAGTTACTTTTCTATCCCTCTGACACTGAGGCAGAAAAAAGCAGAGAAAGTATGTGCACATACAAACACGTGCACACACATGCATAATTCCAATGAAAACTTCCTCAGGAAATAGTAAAAATTTCCCAGATGCGCAGCAGCACGGGAAGTCCTTCCTCTGGCTACACCTGATGGGCTATGGGCAGCTATCCGTCGTTGACTATGTCTCCCTGTTTAAAACAGAGCTGGGATCTTTCAGAAACCATGTCTATGATACTAGCCGTGAGGCTGTTTTGGTTCTCTAGTTCTCAGGGACAGAGACATTCTGAACAAGTTAATGATTAGTATCTGCCAACACCACCCCGCAATAAAGCATCTGACCAGACCATAGATCCCCACAGGGGTCCCAGATTACGGTTGAGAGGCCTCTCCTAATCAGGAAGGGAAGCCATTGCAGAGACCAACATGAGTATCTCTTTCAAGACAAGGTAAACCCCCTTTTTACTTCTTGAATTTATTTTCACCTGTAACTTATCTGATGCTCTGACTTCAAAGAAGGCACTGGCTTCCATTTTGTAAATATTCTTTGACGGTAGATCCCTGACTGATAAGACTTTCGTCTCTCCATGCAGAATGGTTGAGGGGCCAACTCAAAATCACTGCCAAAGGAATGGGGAACAATCTGTTGACTTCAAGTCAACTGGGTACAGACCTCTTCTGACAACATTAGTGAGAGATTTGGGGCACCGCAGTTTCAGTATTCCTCCTCGGGTTTGTTGTTGCTGGAATGAGGAAGTGAACTACTCAAGACTTGACCAATTACTCTTGTTCCAAAGGATCAAGTTACAATATTGACTGTCTTCAAATGATAATACCCAAGATTTACTTACGTGGTACCCTCTATGCAACCAAGTAAGTGCTGGTTCAGAGGAATTAACAGGGAGTAAATAATCAGAGTACGGTTGCCCCTCAGTGCTTAGACCTACCGTATCTTATTTCGATCTACCCCTTAACCAAACTGAAATATACTGTATTATTCTACATATCACCTATGTTTATAGTGCATTTGTGCTGGATAAATACCAAATATCTTGTTCTTCAATTATCTGAACTGCGCCACAGAATAAGATCCCAGGACCCTGAGATCATGACCTGAGCAGAAGGCAGACGCGTAACGACAGAGCCACCTGGGTGCCCTCCGAGGTCCTTTACATCACACCGTGTAGGCAGGCTCCCCTCTGTGAAGGGACTTACTACACTGGGCGGCTTACCCACTGCTAAATCACACCACTTTTAAATTACTAACCACACTGAGGGCGGAGGCTTGGGATAGAACCCACCATGTGAAGGGATATTAAAATCTTAATCAAAACAGATCTTTTAAAAGGTTCTCTTCCTTCCTTCGGCTCGCCATCTTTAGGCTGGAAGAATGCCGGCACACTGTCTCTGGGAGGAGGTTCATGTTCAAGGGGACACTGAGCTTGTGGGAACAGCTGTCCCTGTATGGCCAGAGGGCTGAGTTTTCTCAGGATCACAGGGGAAGCACTTCATCAAGATAATGTCACTCTGAGCTTATTAGTGCTAATGTGAGAGAGTGAGAAGTGACTGAAAGGCTTAATATTAACACTTTCTAATATAGAACAAGCTTCTCAGCCCGTGAGATGAAGTGAAATCTTCAACGAGCCTCTGCTCTTCTCCCTGCTTCTGCACAGTTAATCAGGACTCCAAGGTGGGAAGTACTTAACCGGCAGCTCCTCCAGCCCCCAGCTCTAGCCAGGATGACTCAAACCCACCGGGCCTCTTCCCAGTGGCCCCAGACGCAGCAGCCTCCAGCAGAAGCCAACAAATCCCAACCTCACTGGTCCATTTCTGCACATCTGCATACTTGGGAGCCCCCCCACTCCACCCCCCACTGGAGTAAATTCTCTTCTATAGTTTCCCAGAAGGAGAAGGGCTAAGGCTATTAGCAAATCTGGACCATGTGCTGGGTCCCACTGTGTATTCTTTAATTTACTTATTTCACAACAACCTTAGCAGGTGAGCTTTAGTGTCAAAACACAGACAGAGAGAAAGACAATGGGCAACACTTCCAAAATCACTCGCTGAATCATCACGCTAACCATGATTTAGTGCCCTTCCTCGTATTTGTCCAACACTCCCGGAGGGACGCTGTTTTTCCTTTTTACATTTTTCTTCATCTTAAGATCAGCTTCAGTTTTCCTCCCCTGACAGTCCAGAGCCTCCATCCCAGCACCTGAATGTCGTCTGCTGAGGTTTCATCATCCCCGGGCTCTTCATTGATTCATCGGCTAGTTACTGAACATAAACTCTGGGCCTGAAACCGCACTTGGTTCTGGGACTACTGTGAGGAAGCAGACTCTACGTGTCTTGTCTCACAAGGAAGCTGAGCAAATGGTGGGTGAGACCAAGACTCACCAGAACTGCGCAGGGATTCATGATTAATAACTGCAAATAGCGTGGAGCAGAAAACTTAGAAACGGCAGTCCAGCTTACAATAGAGATGGAGACCTACATCAGTGAGGATGTAAATTTTGAGCTGAGAATGGACGGGTGAGTCAGAATGCTATAGAAAATATTAGGAGATGTCTAGCCCTGGGATAGAGGAGAAAACTGGAAAGCACTCTTCTTTAAAAACAAAAACAAAAAGAACCCAAACTAGAAATGAGGGATAAAGTGGATAGCTTGGGTAAGAAAGTAAGAAGATGAAGTAAAATCCCAAAGTAAAAACACCATGTGAGCACGCTGCAGGAGGTCCAGGGGTGGGTGGTGCGGGGGCAGGGGTTGGGAGGGGGAGGGGACCCATGGAGATGCTAAAAAAAGGACTTTAATACCCAGCAGGCATGAGGATAAGCCACAGGGAAATTGATACCCTCCGGATAAAGCCAGAACTCACATGGGATCACACTATCAATAAAAAGTGAACCAGGGAAAAAAAAAATCTACCCGCAACTGGAAAATTGCACGGAGGAAGATTTTCTGTCTCAGTATTGTTCTGGTGGGACAAGCATTAAAGTTTCCTTTAAGAATTGATAACCAGAGGCCACAGTTAGTGTTTTTAAATTCTTTTTTAAATTTAAGCATTGTATGTTTTAAACGCTGAACTACTGTAAAAAGTTTCCTTTCCTGGTGACATCCCCCGTGCTTCCCTCAAGAGAAAATGCAAAACATCTCTGGAGTAACCGCATTTCAACCCAGGGTAAGGTAATGCTTTCCTAAACAAAGCTTTCGCAAACCTAGCTCCCAATCTAAAGTCTTAAAACAGAGAGGGAGGGGGACACTGCCACCAGGAAGAAACAAAACCAGACCAGAGGGGGAAAACATGGAGGGAGAGGGGTTCTAGGTCTCAGTGAACAGAACAGAATCCTCTTACACAAGCACAGAACTTAAAAGCAACTTGAGGGGAAAAGGCAGATGTCCCACAAGGAAGTAAGAATTAGACAAATGGTGTGTTTCTCAGTAGCCACGACATAAGCCAGAAAGAGGTGGGCACATGTCCGTGTGCCGAGAGAAAAAGATCGTTAATTTAGAATTCAGGCAGAATATGCCTCTCTGCCTACTTGTGATCTCTGCCTGTCAAATAAATAAATAAAATGTTAAAAAAAAAAGAATTCAGGCAGAATAAAGACATTTTTACATAAAGATGAACCCATTAGAAGAGCTTAATAATATACTTCTGGAAAAAAGGAAAGGACCTCAGAGAAACTTTCTGAGATGTCAGAAGAATAAGCGGCAAACATACCAGCGTGTCTGTTGGTGAATCCAAACAGGCACGGTCTGTATAAGTAAATAATAACCATAACACCAATTAAAGAGATTTTTAAAAGTTGAGGTGGAATTCATACAATAAGTAATGACGGGGAGGTGGGAGTAAGCGATCAGAGTGGACGACACGAAGGTCTTACAACTGTGTGAGAGAGGATGTGGGTGTTAGCGCCAGATTTTCGCAGCTGACATCTGTCTGAATTGAAGAGTAAACTTGGAAGGAACAGAAATGAGTTGTAAGCCTGCCAAGTATATCAGGAGGAAAGAGGGGAGAAAGAATGAAAATTTGGTTCATGTAAAGAAAAGATGAAAGAGCCTGGTGGAGACAAGGTACAGAGTAGGATGTACCTAAATCCAATCTAAGACCAAGGGTGGTGGTGCGCCTCAGCGTCACCAGTTTGCATAATGGGAACTTTCACCCTCATACTGAAGCAAAGTGTTGAGTTTGTTCAGTTTCTAGAAATACAGCACTTTGTGTACCTGGGCCCTTCTGTGGAAAACTAAAAAAAATAATCTGATATATATCAGTATCGTGCATATGGAAACATATATGTCACATGTATATGGGGACAGGATCATATTCTTAAATACAGCCGACTTTCCTCTTTAACACATCACTCCGCCCATGAAAATGGACATTTGGGAGTCGAGAACTTGTAACATCAGAAAACAGAAGATGAATCCGTGTTTTACTGTGTCAACTCAAAGGCACAGAGCCATACCGTTAATGTAAGGGTGAACTAATGCATGATTTCCTCCCGCCCGATCCCACCAACCGGAAAACAGCAAACACGTCTATCACTCTCATTCACTACTGTTGAGTGGAGGAGGAAATACAAATCTCCTTGAGCACTTAAAGCCGTATTATGATTCCGACACAGGTGTGTAAGCCAAAGTGAAACCAAGAGTTATTATTATTTTTTCCCAAACCAAGAATTATTTTGAGTCATCTGAGGCTGGTTCTTCCAAGCTCCTGAGCAGCAGATAGAAACATTTTCCACAGGAACTTACCTTTGCCCTGGCCATAAAAACTTTTGATCAGTTAAGTTTCAAGGAAAGTAGTATCTCACGGAAAAACATAACCAAATGCACAAGGAAACAAAGGCACTATTATGAGAAAGCAGCAGCAGAAAAAAAGTGGCAAAGCCGATACTGTGAAACCTTTGGATGATGGAATTAATGCCAAAAAATATAACATGAGTATATTTAATATGTTTCAGGAAATTGAAAGCTTTATAGGAAGAATAAACAGCAAACAAAATTTAAACAAAACTAAGAAAAATTTATAGAAATGCATCATACAATAATGTAACTTAAAACTCAGTCTTTGGTCAAACAGCAGAACGGACACATTTAACAAAGAATAGTGAAGGGGAACATAAAGAGATTAAGGGAAGACAGACCAGAAGAACAAAGAAACAGAAATATAAAATGGAGACCAGGTGCAGGGAGGGCAGAGCTAGAAGCATTAACGCGTCTTAACCGGAACAGCACCCAGCGGGTGGAGGGGGCAGAAGCACCACATCAACACAGAACGACTTAGACTTCTCAGAACAAGCAGAAGCCGAAAAACACCAAGGAGGAACGGGTAAGAAGAAGTGTAGAAGCAGACAGAACTTTGGATACAATGATTTTTACATTAGTGAGAAAAGAAAAAGAGGTTGCCTCTTCACCAAGGAGTGAAAAGTAGACAACAGTGGAAGTCACAAGACCATGGACGGCTTCCACCGTAGGCAGACGGAGGACAAACGTCAGTCTACTGAGAGTTCAGGTCAACACTAAGTTTTCTCAAGAACAAATGCAAAAGAACCTTTTTATAAGGCAAGAGAAAATGGACCAAGTTTGTCTCTGGCAGAAACATATTAAGAAAAATACCAAAGGACGTTCTCCAAGTAAGAGGAAAATAAACCCAGAAAAAAAAAAAAAATCTGAGATGCCACAATAAATTAAAAATAAATAAATAAGGTGAGAAACTTGGCTAAATAAAAACAAACATTTGCCATGTAAAGCTATTATAACAGCATTTTGAGGTTGTAAAACATAAGGTAAAACCAAAATACCAGACAACAACGGCATATAGGTTGGGACAGGTTGATCAGAGAGAAAATATAGAGGATATTTGTTTATCTAGTGTTCTAACATTAGATCCTTGTGTTATTTGCTAGAGTCTAAATAAAGGCATTGATTAACCTGAGATTTGGGGAAGTTGCATCTTATCTTTAAATTTATAGAATAACATTAAAATACTTAGACAAGATTATAAAATAACCAAATCAGCAAATCAAAAATAAAATGAAAAAATAAAACAGTCAATCAAGGCAAGAAAATAAAGAAAAAGAAATAGAAAATGCTGGGCAAAGAAAACACAAAATGATATTAGAAATAAATCTAAATGCACCAGTAATTGTAATAAAGTAAAGTGAAGTTATTAAATGAGAAAAACTCTCAGGACTGGGAAAAGGTGCATCTGTAAATTATTTACATAAAATATGCTTACAATAGGGGCACCTGGGTGGCTCAGTGGGTTAAGCCTCTGCCTTAACTTCTGCCTTAAGGATCCCAGGGTCCTGCCGGTCCTGGGATCCAGCCCTTCATTGGGCTCTCTGCTCACCAGGGAGCCTGCTTCTCCCTCTCTCTCTCTCTGCCTGCCTCTCTGCCTATTTGTGATCTCTGTCAAATAAATAAATAAAATCTTTTTTTTAAGTGATTTTCATAATCATAAAATGTTTATTCATCTCAGGAAAGTAAAATGATAAACTGGCATTTTGTTAAAAATAAAGATACTATCTATGCTAAAAAGAAATAGGATTATAATTATATATAAAAGAACAGACATATACATTCCAGTAAAAATTGGAAGAATTAAGAATTAAAATAAGAAAATCAACAATTATAGTGAAAGATTTTTTTTTTTGACATTGCTCAGTAATTGATGGATCAAGCAGATAAAACATCCTCAGGGAATGGAACATTTAAATAAAACATAACACCAACTGAACACTTTACCTAATTGCTATAAAATAGTATTCTTTTTCCAGTTTGAAATTATACCACACTGGGCCACAGGATGTCTCAACAAATGCCAAAGGAATAGTTTTCAGTTTTAAATGTGAGTCCAAGTCCCTTAACATTTGTTCTTTGACCTATAAATCATTGATTTTGTAATTTCAAAACTGTAAAACTTTTCCACTGATCCTATAATATTCATGTTGAAAATTTAACTCAGACTTCATATCATACACAAGCACCCCAGGTGCTTTAAAGATTTAAATGTACAAGGAAAAACTATAAAACTTTGAGAGTAAAATAGAGCAGAAAATGTGTATGATCTTAGGTCAGCAAAGGCTTTCTTAATGAGACACGAAAAGTGTCAGAGAAAAATACTGGTACATTCATCTGCATGAAATTCTGTTCATTTTAAGAATCACAAACTGGAAAATCAAGGTCAAATTGGAAGAGTCCAACTTCAGTGCATATAGTCAACAGAACGTTTATAACTAGCATACATTAAAGAACTCCAACACATAAGAGAACAGTAAATAAACAAAAGGGAAAGGAATTTCACAAAAGAGTACACCGGACTCAAATACAGGAAGAGTGCTAAATCTCATGAACAGTTAGAGACACATAAATCAGAACCACCATGTGATTTTCCATCCTTCAGAGTGGCACAATTTACAAGTCAAACATTATCAAGTGATGGCTGGAACGTGTGGGAGAATAGAAATCTTCATCCACTTCTGATGGGAATGTAAAACAGTAAAGCTATTTTGAAAACCAGTTTGAATCACTAATTCAGTTTAAAATAAATGCACAACAAACCTATACCCTCAGACTTATTAATTTCACTATTGTGTGTATACCTTAGAGAATTTTTTTCCCACATGCACTACCAGTCAGGGTCAAGAATATTTACAGAAGCTTTGTTTAAAGGAAAACCAAAACAAAACTCTAACTAGCCAATTGCCCATCAACCATGGAAAAACTGAGTCTCTTGTGATATAGTCTTAAAATTATCTACAACAAAGTATGTAAAGTTAATGAAATTGGTTCAACACTGATGCATCACTAAAACCTTATGTTGACCAAAATAAACATGTCTCAAAAAATTCATGTAATAAGATTTTAGTTCCAAGAATCTCAAGGGAGATAAATCTAAAAATGTACTGTTTGGGGATATACAAATATGTGGTTGGGTTTTGAAACTACCAAGGAAAAGCGGATTAAGATAATGAAGATATCCCATTTCAAGTCCAGATGTTGGCAAAAATTACAAGTGTCACAAAACCACGATTTGGCAAGGATATAAAGCCAAGTTAAAGTTTCAGATGCCCACATCCCCAGATCCAGCAATTCCAAATCTAGGTTCATATCCAGGGGAAAATTCATGTATATGAGCACAAGAAGACATGCACAAAAGTAAAGGATGATAAATTTACATTAGCATCATTCTAAGTAGCTAGGACTGGAATTGTAAGAATCAACAAGGTTACGTCTCAAATTTGCCACAGTGACTACCTCTGATGACTGATGGTCAAGTACAGATGCCCTTACAGATGCCCACTTTATCTGTGTGGTCTAATATTTTATTTCTTAAGAGAGAGTGATGGGAAGCAGGTTAGGCAAAAATGATAGGCTCTGATAAAGTTAGATGATGAGATGGTAGATGGTATCTGTAATATTATTCTCTATACAATGTCACGTGTTTGAAATATAGATGAATAAGAATATTGTATAAGGGCAAGGATAAAAATAGGAAGACACAGCGGGATACCACTGATGGGTACCGGCAACAGCACAGACTATTCTGGGATCCTGATCTGACTTCTCTATCATGTGAAATCAGACTCATCCTCAAAATTCACCTGAAATATCGATCATCCCATTTGTGACCGGTTTCCGAGGCCCACAGAAACAAACACCAGCTATCCTAACTACACAGCTGCACGGGATCTACCACACTGAGACATGGGTCTATCACCATGTGCAAGATGCACAGTAGTTTCAAGGAAGGGCTGTGTCCTCACTGCTTGTTTTCCTAGCATCCAACACAGAGTGTTTGGAACAGAGAAGACAGTCAACCAACAATGGTCACGCACAGGAGGGTGATGGGGCTACATTTCATGAAAAATAGAACAATTGTAAGATCTGTGTTTCCCTGAGGATCCTAAGCCTGCTCTCAAGTCTATAAGGCAAATTAGTTATCTCTCTGTATTCCATTGTATCAGTTAAGAAAATATATTGATTACCTATGTCCGCCCCAGGAAATTCAAGGTACAGCAAAACATTCAGGTCACTAACAAACCATACATTTCTTTTATGATTCGATGGTAAACTACCTATAGATAAAGAATTAATCCTGTAACCCAAAATACCTTGATGTTTCAACATAGTGCCATGTAATGTATTTAGAGCTTAATAGGAGTACCATGGGGGCCAGGGAAATGGCCCCACCTGGAGTCTTGGGACTGGTGTCCATTCTGATGGAGTTGCAGCTGGTGCTGCCCTGTTAAATCCTCTGACCATCACTCCTCCTTTTAATAGGATGCTTTAATCCACCATTTTAGTTAGCATAAATTCCTGTAGACACCACTCAAAAACTATCAGGTTATAAATAGGTCAAATGAGATGTATTCCATCTTAAAGCTTTATCTGAATAAATGCAGATTTTCCATTTTAAATTTTTTTGGTGGTTCCAGTATTTTTTCATGTCTTAAAGGGCTTCAGGGATATTTAATGTAGCACAATATCTGGTTGAACAGAAAAGTAGGCTCACAGAACCTTTTAATTCAGAGTCCACTGCTGGATGCATTAAATTATTAACATCATCTTGCACTGTATGCCCGTGTGAACAGCTGGAAGCAGAAGCAGAACGAAGACCGAGATTTAACGTCCAAGCTTTGATTGAGCTCCTAAGTTTCTTATGGTACATTTTACAACCTCTTGCTAAGTGAAGGAAAGGCAAAAGGTCAGCTGTCATAAATTCAATACCAGAAGGTTGAGAAATCAGAAACAGAAGTTTCTCTTCTAAAATCTAGAAAAACAAGGCTTTTCCTGAGGAGCTGGTTTTAGATGAGAACCTGACATGCTACACCTAGGATGGACTGGGGGTCCCTGAAGAGAACCAAAAGGATCAAAAGCTTCCCCGAGAGGAGTTAAAGGAAGAGGCTGGAAATGTCAAAAGCACATTAAGGGCCGAGAATGGGAACACTTCTGCTGTGAAAAGTGTTCGGGAAATTTTGCGACAGAGGGGTCTCAGCTTTTTCTGTTCAAAGCCAATGTTCTATACTCAGAGAGATGACTCCCATGAACCCAAATCTCAATGGCCAGTCATGGGGCCAGAGTGTGCCCAGAGAAAGAGACTCTGAGGAAGCTTCCACAGAGTCCATAGATATGACTCAAGCACAGAATTTTCTGACGCCAGAAGTGCTGACAACAATAGATCAAGTACAGGAGTTTATCTGAGAGGGTGATTGCCTTTTCATGACTCCCCTCATCAAGCTCTGGAACTGTGTGCAAGAGAGAATGGAAGTATCTGAGTGGTGGAGAGGGATGAAGATAAAATGGAACATCTTATCTCCCACTGCAGGTCTGGAACCTGTGCAGGGGAGGTTAGGGCTGGTGACCTCTAGGATGGCAGGGCTGGTGGATTTCTCTTGAAGCAGCATTTGTATACAAGCACTCTGGTTTTACGTATTGCTTCTATGGGAAGTAGAGACCTACATCTTCTAACATTATTATCCTCATTATCACTGTATCATTATTTGACAGAACTATGTTACTGATGGAGATTATGGACATTGCCTGGCATTGCCAGGCCCCAGAATCCAAAAAGCTGAATTAGTGTCTAAGAGAGAGACAGGTGAAGGAAAGTTAAAATCTGGACACTGGGTAATTCAAATGCATGAGTCTAGTCCTCTCCTCTCAAAGGAGGTGCACAATAGGGTAACGTTACATTTTGAGTATGTTGTGCCAGTAGGGTTTTCTGCATATATTAGGTACAGGAAGTGATAATGACATTGGGTCTCCTTTAAATGTTTAAACATTTTAGATGTACAAAAAAACAAAACAGTGAAAGCCCCCTGTTACAGCCAGCCAAAATCAACAAGTTATTTTCAGAATGGCTTCATCTACAATTTTGTGGTCGTATTTGATTTTTTACTTATAATTTATATGCAGTGAAATGTATAAATCCTGTGTGCAAAATTCTAAGTCTTGATGAATGCGTAAGCTCATGTGATTCACTGTCTTATCAATGAAGCTCTATTACCCCAGAAGTTCTCTCATATGCCCATTAATTAATTCTCACTTCCCAGAGGCAACCAGCTCTTTGATTCCCATTCCAAAAGATTATTTTGTTCTAGAACCTTATATAAAGATTCAGTAATTAGCCTGATTTATCTCACCTCTTAGCTCAGAAAAGTATTTGTGAGATTTATCAATACAGTTGCACATACCAATTCTTTTCTTATTGCTGAGCAGAAATTCATTAAATGAATGTATCAGTTAATCCATTCTCCCAATGAAATTTTGTTTTTTAGATTTTAGCTATTACAAATAAAGACTTATATAAGCATACAGTACAAGTCTTTTGTGGATATGTAGTTTTAGTTCTCTAGAGTAAATACCAGGAAGTGGAACTGTCAATCGATAGGGCAGAGGTATGTTTGAATTGGAAATAATTTTCCAAGTTGGCTTTCCAACATTTCACCTCACCAGCAATGTGTGAGAGCTCTGATGTCCTGCACACTCATCAAAACTTGGTGATGTCAATTTTATTAATATTACCCATTTTAGTGTGTGTGTAGCTGTGTCTCACTGTGGTTTCCATATGAATTCTCCTGACAACTGATGTTTGGAATGATTTCATAAGCTTAACAGCCATTCCCTTTGAAGTACTCTTTAATTATTTTTAGTTTTTTTTTGGAATTTTATTATTGAATTTAAGAGTTCTTTACATACTGTGGATATAAATTCTTTGTCAGATATACAGATATAAATATATATATTTATATATAAATATACATAATACATATATACACACACATCTATAAATATAAAATATTTTCTATTTCCCTCCAATTGGAAGAAATGTTCCCATTTTCTTCTAATACATATGATTATCTTCTTCCAAGTTATGAATGGTCTACTCATTTTCTTGATATGTTTTTTTCCTGAACAGATTATAAGTTTAACAAAGTTCAAAATACTTCTCTGTGTCCTAAGAAATCTTTTGCCTATATCCAAATTTTGAAGATATTCTCCTTTGTTTTATTGGAGAAGAATGCTACAATCCATCTCAAATTATTTTTGAAAATTACGGTTAAAATTTAGTTTTCCATATAGATATACAACCATTCCAAAATCTGTTGTTGAAAAGACTGTCCTTTTCCATAGCTGCTTTTGGTGCCTTTGTCAAAAGCCAACAGACTGTGTAAGTATGGGTCATTTACTGGACCGCTATTCCATTTCACTGATTTATAATGTTTTCCTTACATCAATATCCCACTGCCTTGATTAATGTTGTTTATAGTAAGTCTTATAAATTATGCAGCATAAGGTAGTGCAAATCTTTTGATTTTGTATTTAAAATTGACTTAATCAAGATATTTGAGATCATTTGCATTTTAGAATCACCTTGAGAATTTCTACAAAAGGTCTCCTGATATTTTGAATGTGACTGGTATTGCTGTAAATTAATGAAGCAACTTGAGAATAATTTAAATCTTAATAATATTAACTCATCCAAACCATAACTATGATACAGCTCTCCATTTATATAATTTTCCTTTATTGTCTATCACTGATATATTTAAATATAAAAATCTTACTCATCTTTTATGAATCATTATTTAATAATTTTGATGTTAGTGTAAATGGTATTTTTCTCATTTAATTTTCTAAATGTTTGTTGATGGTACACAAAAATGGGTTTAATTTTTGTATATTGACTTTGTATACTAAAATCTTGTGCAACTGACACATATAAGTTCTAGTAGTTTTTTTGTAGATTCCTTAAGATTTTCTAAGCACACAATCATGCCTTTTGCAAAAAGGAGAATTTTTTTTCCCCAGGATTTTATTATACCTTTATTTTTTCCTTTAAACTATTCATTTTTGTTCATGTAGATCTGTCTGGTCTATACAGCTTTCCTTCCTCCTAAAGAATTTCTTTTAACTTTTCTTGCAGGGAGGCCTGCTGGAAATTCCCTTAATTTGGGGTGCAGGGGAGTCTAGGAAAGATTTTTATTGTCTTCACTTTTGAAAAATATACTGGATATACAATTATAGACTGCTTTTAACACTTTAAATATCTCCATTCTCCAGCAAAGAAGTTGTCAAACTCTTACTCTTTGCAGATGATATGATATTTTATGTGGAAAACCCAAAAAACTCTACCCCCAAAATTCTAGAACTCATACAGGAATTCAGTTAAGTGTCAGGATATAAAATCAATGCACAGAAATCAGTTGCATTTCTGTACACCAACAGCAAGGCAGAAGAAAGATAAATTAAGGAGTCGATTCCATTTATAACTGCATCCAAAACCATAAGATACCTAGGAATAAACCTAACCAAAGAGGCAAAGAATCTGTACTCAGAAAATTATAGAGTACTCATGGAAGAAATTGAGGAAGACACAAAGAAATGAAAGAATGTTCCATGCTCATGGATTGGAAGAACAAATGTTGTGAAAATGTCTATGCTACCTAAAGCAATCTATATATTTAAAGCAATCCCTATCAAAATGCCACCAACTTTTTTCAAATAAATGGAATAAATAATCCTAAAATTTATATATTGAACCAGGAAAGACCCCCAAAGAGCCAGAAGAATGTTGAAAAAGAAAACCAAAGCTGATAGCATCACAATTCCAGACTTCAGGCTCTATTATAAAGCTATAATCATCAAGACAGCATGGTACTGGCACAAAAATAGACACGATCAGTGGAACAGAATAGAGAGCCTACATATGGACTCACACCTCTATGGTCAACTCATCTTCAACAAAGCAGGTAAGAATGTCCAATGGAAAAAAGACAGTCTTTTTTTTTTTAAGATTTTATTTATTTGACAGAGGGAGGGAGGGAGAGAGAGAGAGAGAGAGAGAGAGATGGAGATCAAAAGCAGGCAGGCAAAGAGAGAGCGGGGGAAGCAGGCTCCCTGCCAAGCAGAAAGCCCGATGTGGGGCTCCATCCCAGGACTCTGAGATCATGACCTGAGCTGAAAGCAGAGGCTTAACCCTCTGAGCCACCCAGGCGCCACAAAAGACAGTCTCTTCAACAGATGGTGCTGGGAAAATTGGACAGCCACATGCAGAAAAATGAAACTGGACCATTTCCTTACAACACACACAAAAATAGACTCAAAATGGATGAAAGACCCCAATGTGAAACAGGAATCTATCAAAATCCTTGAAAATACAGACAACAATCTCTTTGACCTCAGCTACAGCAACTTCTTCCTAGACACATCACCAAAGGCAAGGGAAGCAAAGGCAAAAATGAACTATTGGGACTTCATCAAGATCAGAAGCTTGTACACAGCAAAGGAAACAGTCAATAAAACCAAAAGACAACTGACAGAATGGGAGAAGATATTTGCAAATGACATATCAGATAAAGGGCTAGTATCCAAAATCTAGAAAGAACTTATCAAACTCAATATCCAAAGAACAAATAATCCAATCAAGAAATGGGCAGAAGACATGAACAGACATTTCTGCAAAGACGACAACCAAATGGCCAACAGACACATGAAAAAGTGCTCAACCTCACTCAGCATCAAGGAAATACAAATCAAAACCACAGTGAGATACCACCTCACACCAGTCAGAATGGCTAAAATTAACAAGTCAGGAAACAACAGAGGCTGGTGAGGATGTGGAGAAAGGGGAACCCTCCTACACTGTTGGTGGGACCGCCAGCTGGTACAGCCATTCTGGAAAACAGTATGGGGGTTCCTCAAAAAGCTGAAAATAGAGCTACCCTACGACCCAGCAATTGCACTACTGGGTATTTACCCTAAACATACAGATGTAGTGATCTGAAGGGATACATGCACCCCAGTGTTTATAGCAGCAATGTCCACAGTAGTCAAACTATGGAAAGAGACTAGATGTCCTTCAACAGATGAATGGATAAAGAAGAATACACACACACACACACACACATATATATATGTATATGTATATATACACACAATTATATATACATATATACATATATATATAATGGAATATTATGGAATATATATAATAATATGGAATATTATGCAGCCATTAAGAAAGAAAACTGAAATCTTGCCATTTGGAATGACGTGGATGGAACTAAGGGGCATTTTACTAAGCAAACTAAGTCAATCAAAGAAAGACAATTATCATATGATCTCTCTGATATGAAGAATTTGAGAGGCAGGGTGGGGGAGTCATGGAGGCAAGGGAAGGAAAAAAATGAAAGAAGATGGGACCCGGGAGGGAGACAAACCACAAGAGACTCTTAATCTCATGAAACAAACTGAGGGTTGCTGGGGTGGGGGGTTGTGGAGAGGGTGGTTGGGTTATGGACACTGGGGAGGGTATGTGCTATGGTGAGTGCTGTGAATTGTGTAAGACTGATGACTCACAGACATGTACCCCTGAAGCAAATAATACATTATATGATAATTAAAAAAAAAAGCTTAACCCTTGGAACATTATTACCATCCACATGGTTGTTAGTGTACTTCGAGATTCTCCACATACCTCTTTCAACGGCTGTGTTCATGGGTCACTGACTTGCATGATGGTTTTATTTGAACCACATAAGATATTTAAATTACTAATTTGAGATGAATGCTTTCACCAGCCCTTCTTGCTTTTTTTTTTTTTTTTAAAAAAAACACCAAATTGCTTCTCTTCTAAAGTATTACCTACATTAAGTCCCTGTAATTGTCTCTAACAAATCATCTTAGATCCCTGACTTTGGTCTAAATAAACCGCTTGGTGACTCAATTCCACTCACGCGCTGTCTCCTTGAGCACTCTGGCCCCCCCTTTATCGCAGTTTGGTTTATGTTGACAAAAATCATTTTGTAAGATGCAACGAATGGATCTTGGTGTCTGGCTGCAGTGAACTGAATTTAAACTCTTCCGAAATAAATCTGAACCTATTAGATTGAATAGGGTATGTCTCTACCAAAAAGACTTGCAGGGAGCTGCTATTTCCATTCTAGTCAGCCACTAATTGGCCCCGTTACCCGCAGCACTTGTCCTCTGACACACGCCGCTGGGTGGTTTGTAAAAGGGGTGTCCTTTGGGTCTTTACAGAAATATTCCTGAAGTAGTTTCTCTACACACTTGGAAATGTCCATGTCTACCTAGGCCTTCTAGACTTCACCGTGGTAACATGTGATTGCGGCTATTCCTGCTTACAAAAATGACACTGAATTTCTGTGCTTCTTTTCCCTTCCAGCTCACAAGCAAATTCTTGGCTAGCTTCATATCCTCTCCATTCCGCCTTTCGAAATGACTCCAAAACCCCAGGCCTGGGATGGCGGGCAGGGCCTTGAAGAATGAAGAGAATGAGGCAGTCCAGAACGGAGATCTGTCAAACTGATTTCATTTCTATCAGCTCCGACCGTCCTTAACAGATGCGTGAGACACAGAAACCAAGGTGGAAACCCAAGCTTAATGCCGGCCTGATCGGTGCACAGCGCAGAAAGCCAAGACCTGCCCTTACCACCAATGTCGTTATACCCAAAATTCTAATACTGATTGATTATTTCTTCAAATTAAACTAGATTTTGGCCACAAATAATTTACATGTCAGTGAGTGAAGAGAAGCGAATCTGAAGAATTTTCACCTCTGGTTTATGAGATTTTAAAATACTTTCTCAAGTGTTGGTTTTAAAGGAAGTATTGTCTGACCTAACTTGCCGTGGACACTGAATGCCGGTTGAACTTTGGTATATATACACGCATATTTGTATCAAACCTGCTCCATATTTTTTTTTTAAGATTTTATTTATTTATTTGACAGACAGAGATCACAAGTAGGCAGAGAGGCAGGCAGAGAGAGGGAGGGAGAGAGAGAGAGAGAGAGGGAGGAGGAAGCAGGCTCTCTGCTAAGCAGAGAGCACGATGTGGGGCTCGATCCTAGGACCCTGGGATCATGACCTGAGCTGAAGGCAGAGGCTTTAACCCACTGAGCCACCCAGGTGCCCCTGCTCCATAGTTTTTTAACAGAATTTTTACTCTGGTGGGTATATAGTGAGCCTAGATGTGAAGTTAATTTTTTCTGTAAATTCTGCACACAGAGTGTCCGGGTGTTTGTTTAAATGTTATTCTAGGTCTGCCAGAGGGCTTGGGGGCGAGCCTAACATTTGGGTCAGCAGATTGAGGAACAGATCGCCTTGAGCAGCATATGCAGCCCTCGTCCAATCTGCTCGAGGCTCGAATGGAACAAAAAGTTCAACAAGGAAGAAGTGGCTCCTGGCCTGATGGTCTCGAGCTAGGACAGAGGTCCGGTCCCGCCTCAGGACCAGACAGGCGCTCACACCACTATTTCCAGGCCTTTACACTGCAGACCTATAACCTACAATACATCCTTCTTCTCTCTCTATAAATGGTGGATGAATAAAGCTACCTATTGAGACTGATCAATCAGCCAGCCAGCTGGCCTACCTACCTTCTGTCTGTTCTGTTTCCCTGAAGAACACTAAGTCAGTAGATGAGCCCTAGATCTTCAAATGGCCCAGAAGAGCTCGTTGCACGTCCTGTTTGTGCATGTAACTGGATTTGAGGAGGGGGGCACAGAGCCAGCCACAAGAACCTGAATAACTTTGGGCTATTAAATGCTGTATTTCTTCTCCTTCCTTCTTTTTTTTTTTTTTTTAAGATTTTATATATTTATTTAACAGAGAGAGATAGCAAGAGAGCAAGAGAGAGCACAAGCAGGGGAGCGACAGGCAGAAGGAGAGGGCGAAGCAGGCTTCGTGCTGAGCCAGAGTCTGACACGGGACTTGATTCCCAGGACCCCAGGATCACGACCCCAGCCAAAGGCAGTTGCTTAACCAACTGAGCCACGCAGGTGCCCCTAAACATTCTATTTCATTAATATCTATGACATTAAAGATGACAATAGACTCAGAGTAAGATATTATTTTATATTGTAAGCACAGGATGCTGTATTTAGAAACGAGTCAAGCTCGGTGCTGAAGCACACGGATCCACACGCAGCCACAGGCCGCGTTGGGGGGGCGGGGGAGGGGCGTCTGTGGCCTGATGTATTCACAGAGATGCTTTGCTAGCACGGTCTCTCCATGAAAGCATTTTTAATGACAAAATCATTAAGGATGCACCAAATTGTCCATTTGTCAATTTGCTGTTCCGTAGGGGAGAAAATGATATATAATAAATGCTCATTGTAATGACTGTGTTCTCCCCAGAGCATGTTCAGGTCGTGAATGCTGCTTTGGGCACAAAGCCCTGGTGCCTATTTCCACCGAGTGCTCACTGCTCCTTATTTTCTCTCCTGCCTGATTAGAAGAAGAAACAAATATTTCAGCCCACATTTAAAATCAACTCATAATGGGGAGAATAAACGACACGCTGGCTAGGAATGGCTCACAATGCATGGGATAGATGACCTGGATGCTTCCTGACAGTGGGCAGACTCAGGGGCCAAGGACCTGAGGAGGTCTGTTCGGGACCTTAGGTGTGGCCAGAGGACTGGGAAATGGAGAAGGTGCAACTGTCCACACAGGGAAACAGGGAATGTGGGTATAACAAAAACATCTGTGACTTTGTAACAGAGCTACATGATGCCTTCAAACATACCTAAACAGGGGATGCAAGAAAAGGAGTCCTAAGTGAGAAGTTCATAACAATAAATACTTATTTCAATAAACAAGAAAAATCTCAAATAAATAACCTAACTTTATACCTCGAGGAACTAGAAAAAAACGGGCAAAGCTCAGTTAATAGGAGGAAGGAAATACCAAGGATCAGAGAAGATACAGATGAAACAGAGACGAAAAAGATAATAGAAAAGATCAATGAATCCAAGAGATGGTTCTATGAAAAGACAGAATTAACAAATCTTTATCTGGAATTACCAAGAAAATAAGGGGACCCCTACCTTGGTATAATCAGAAATAAACAAGGAGAAGTTACAACTGGCATCATGGAAATGGAGATCATAAGGGACAACTAAATGGAATTATGTGTCAACAAACTGGACAATCTAGAGGAGATGGATAAATTCTTAGAAACTTACAAACTTGTAATACTGAATTGTGAAGCAACAGAAAATCTGCACAGACCAATTACTAATAAGGAGATTCAACAAGTAATCAAAAACTTCCTCAAAACAAAAACCCAGAACCAGACAGCTTCACTGGTCAACTCTATCAAACATTCAACGAATTAACACCAATCTTTTTCAAACTCTTCCAACAGAGAGAAGGGGAGGGAACACTTCAAACTCATTTTACAAAAGCCAAACAAGGACAGTACAAAAAAAGGAAGATTACAGGTCAATTTCCTTGATGAACATAAAAGCAAAAATCCTCAATAGAATATTAACAAACTGAATTCAATAGTAATTTAAAAGAATTGTATACTTGATCAAGTGTGATTTATTCCAAGGATCCAAGGATGGTCTGACAGCTGCAAATCAGTGCGGTGCATACACTTTTTAAAAATGAAGGATAAAAATCATATGATCATCCCAACAGATGCAGGAAAGATAGTGGACCAAACTCAACATCCATTTATGCTAAAAACTCAATAAAATGGGTGTAGAGAGAACATGCCTCAACATAATAAAGCCTTATATGACAAGCGCACAGCTAACATCATGCTCAATGGAGTAAAAGTTGAAACCATTTCCTCTCAGATCAGGAAGAAGACAGGATGTCCACTCTTGCTGCTTTTACTCAAGATCATACTGGAATCCTAGCCAGGGAACTTAGGCAAGAAAAAGAAGTAAAATGCATCCAATTCAAAAAGAAGAAGTAAAATCATCACTATTGGCAGATGAACTATCATATATGAAAAACCTTAAAGACTCCCTCAAAAACTGTCAGAATAAATGAACTCTGTGAAGTTCCAGAGTATAATATCGATATGTAGAAATCTGTGTTTCTATACACTACTAACAAATTATGAGAAAGAGGAATTAAGGGAAAAAATCCTATTTATAATTCCACTAAGAAGAATAAAATACCTAGGAATAAATTTAACCAAGAAGGTGAAAGACCTGTCCCCTGAAAACTTTAACACATGGATGAAAGAAATTGAAGAGGACACACTAAGAGGACAGAATAATATAATTAAAATGTCATACTATCCTAAGCAATCTATGCAATCCATACCAAAATTCCAAAGGCATGTTTTTCACAGAAATAGAGTAATTTTATAAAATCTGTAAGAAACCATAAAGTGTAAAACTTTAAGCATTATATTTGTGGGGTAGTTTCTGTTACCACATTTGCAACAGAGAACAGAGAGCAGAAGAGACCTAACTTAGACATCACAGAATACTTCCCAATGTAAAACCTACAGGAAGCAAAGGATTATTCATCGATTATTTCGTGACATGCAATGTATTTCACGGATCTTCAACTGGGTGTGTGGGTTATTATCCTTAAATTACACACAAAGATATCGACTCAGAGAGCTTATGCTATTTGAATCATGTCCCACAACTAGTCAGTGGCAGAGCCCTGATTCAAACACAGACGTTCTGACCTCATTCTTGCACGCTTTCCTTGCACGCCTCCTTTCTGCTGTGAAAGACAATGCAGTATGAAATCATCTTTTAACATATGCTGAAAATAGTCTTCTCAGCCTGGATTTTTATGATCTAGTAGTATTGTCATAAAGAGAGTTTATAACAGACATCAATGGCATCTATTATAAAATGCTATAGCCATTTTCTTAATGTTGCGCTGGGGCACTCAGATGATTTTTTTGTAGGACAGGAGTTAAGATACCTTTGTGAGGCTTTCGTCATCAAGATGGCCTGAGTGCTGTGGTCAGTCGGGCATCAGACTCTTGATCTGAGCTTGGGTCTTGGTCTCAGGATGGTGAGATTGAGCCCTGCCTTAGGCTCCCTGCTCAGAACAAATTCTGCTTGGGATTTTCTCCCTTTTCCTCTGCCCTTCTGCCCATCCTTGTCCTTCCTCTCTCTTAGAAAAAAAAGAATGGATTAATAAGGCTTTAATCATTACTTCTCTCAATTAGTATTTATTAATAACATGCAGTATACAATGCTTTATAAATGTTGAGGATCTGATGGTAAAGAGAGCCGCTGAAATCCTTGACTCACAGTTTTACATTCCAGTCCAAGAGACAGCTGACCAAACCCATGAAATAAGCAAGCCCTCGGGGTCGTTTAGGACAGAAATCAATCCCACCAAGAGCAAAACGTAGAGAGAGACGGTCTGTATGCATGTGGTGATGGTGGTATGGACTACACACTTTTCCCAGGGAAGGCGTGGATGAATTTGGGACATCTGAAGGGACACCTGAATGACCAAAAGAAACTAGACATGAAAACTTCTTTCAAGTTCTGGGAGAGACCGAGTACAGAGTTTTTTGTTTGTTTTTAGAGAGAGGGGGAAGGACAGACAGGGAGGGAGAGAGAGAATCTTAAGTAGGCTCTAGGCCCAAACCAGGGCTGGATCCTATGACCCTGAGATCATGACCTGAGCTGAAATCAAGAGTTGGACACTTAACTGATTGAATCACCCAAGGACCCCAAATGCAGAGTTCTTGTTGTGGGAACAACTGTTGATCTTACAATGAAGTCTTGCTGTTTGACAAACTCCATCCATGTTTCCAGTCAACATTTTTATTGTCTGCTTCTTAAATATAAATGGACAACCCAACATCACCTATAATTTGGGGGAAAATTTCAACATGAAAGAAAAATAACGCACATACACACATGCATGGCAAAAAAAAAATAATGACCTGAGGTAAAACAAGTGTTAATTCAAGGCAGGAGAGGGACTGTTGCTTTAAAGGCAAGTAACTCAAATACGTATTCTTAGTTAGACTAACAGATATCTTACCTATAAATCAGGAAGAGGGTGCTGGGTAAAGGAATAATCAGACAAAGAGGTCCTGAAACTTACTGTACAGGGAATGCCGGGAAGTATTCACAGGGGAGCCATCTTTCGAGTTGAGTGTCTAGTCTGTCGTACGGTTCCCCCAGAGTCACGTAACCCCCATGTAAAATAAACCCACTGTGTCCCACTCCCAACATTTCAATCTATTAAAGCATGGAGAGAGGGGCTGGATTCTAAGAACACTTTCTAAATGAGGTCAGGTGTGGGTAAAGCTCTGTGGGTAGGAGTCCTGTGCACGGGAACACATGTGAACTCAAGTGACGTTAGCTGCCCAGCCACTCCCCGATAAGCAACGATGAGAGAGGGACAAGAGGCGCCACAGAGCCATTCTCTTTACCCGGAGGAAGAGCCCGGGAGCAGACTGCAGCCACTCATCCCCAACAAATGGGAACTTTGGCCGGGAACACGTTGCCAGCTCCCAAAAAGGGCCCATCCCGCTCCTCGGATAGGAGTCACTCTACAATGCCTCTGAGTCATTCTTCATTTTCCATAAGAAATAACCCATTTCATAGCCTTCTCAGACAGCTTCCCGTCCATAAGGATTTAGGGCCCCTAAAACCTTCTTACATTTTGAATAGCCTCTCACTATCACAGTCCCAAAGGACTGGGACTCCCTCAGCCTTCTGGGATTCCAAAGATAATCTGCTCATCTAGATGAAAGCCACACCCACACATGTCTCACAGACAGGGCCCTCTGTCTTGGATGTAGTGTTAGGGTGCTAGGAAACAACACCCTTCAGGTTTTCAAAGCCCCTACAGGCACTGAGAGGGCCTATAGGGGACTAGCTTTGAGATCTTGAGCGGAAGATCACAGTATAATGGAAAGACTCTGAACTTCCCATTTCCCTCAAAGCTATTTCTTGCGTGGAGATTCTTTTTCCAGGGACCCAGAAGGTTCTGACTTGGAAATGTCTCCTCTGTCTGCCTAAAAGTCTAACAGTTCCCGCTTAGGTTTGTCGTGCTCTATATCCACATCTTACTACGTGAAGCTGAAGGACACAGCAGGGCTGCTAACGTCACGCCTAGAAATTCCCTCAGTCCAATCGGCCGAGTCTGTGCGGTACAGCTTCTATGTCCACATTAACACCGAGGACAGCTGACGCGCCCACTGTCTCACATGACATGGGTCTCCGTGACTGCAGCCTCCTCGCCTGTGTGTGCTGCCTGAGCTCAAAGCCAATGCCACACGTTTAGGGTTTTGCTAGAGCGGCAGCCCAGCTCCAAGTTCTGCTTTAGTTATCTATGGCCACCCAAGAAACTATCCGAAACTTAGTGGCTTAAAGTGACACCTGATTGTCTCTCATGGTTCTGTGGAGGGACCGGATTCAGTGTGTAGTTCCTGGGCTGACTGTCTCATGCGCTCACCGTTGGACGGCATCCCAAGAGAGGCTCAGACCTGTCTCTTCCACGTGGCCTCTCCAGCTGTCTCTCCAGCAGGGGAGCTACACATGGCTCGGAAATCTCAAATGCACCAAAGTGGAAACTTCAAAGCCTCCTTAATGCTTAGGCCTAGAAGTGACCCACGTGCCCTCCACCACATTTATGGGGACAAGTTAGTCATAGGGGAGGCCACATTCACTGCTGCAGGCACCTGTATAAAATTCCTAGAGACCCAGCCCATTGCTGGCCGTTTCTGAAGTCCAGCTACCACATGGATGTTACCATTTGTTTCTAAGTTGTTTTTTTTTTGTGTGTTTTTTGTTTTTTTTTTTTTTAAATTTAAGAATGTGTTTGTGACATTCATTCATGTGGTTCCACATAGTTGGGAGTTCAAGGTCTTTTTATGGCCATGCCGTATTTCATTGCACGAATATGTCACAATTTACTGTTGAGTTCATTTGGGTTGATTCTAGTTTTTGTATATTATGAGTAATGCCTGTCCTTTTAGTGCATTTTTAAAAATTTTTTTTTTAAATTCTATTTTTTTCTTTCAGCACACTTGTTAACACACTTTCTGTGTCCATAACTAAGCATGGAATGGCAGGGTCTAGGATATACTTATGTTCGACCTTAGTAGATAATGCCAAGCATTTTCCAAAACTACCTGCCTGCTTCAAATCTGGCTCCCTACAATTCAACCTGCACATAGCAGCCGGTTTGTATTTTTAACTTAAGCTTAGTTATGTCTCTACTCTGCTTAAAAACCCTCAAATGAATCATCAACATTTAGAATAAAGCCCACACTTCTTACCCTTTCTTATAAAGCCCTCCAGGCTTCCTTCTTCTGACCTCTGCAAGACAACTTCATACAACTTCCCCTCCCCCTGAGTTAGGGGGTTCAGCTACACTGATTTTCTTTCAATTTCATAAAAATGCCAAGGTCACACCCACCTAAGTTCTTTTCTTTAATTGTTCTCTAACTCTGGAATGCTACTTTCCTTGACTTCTTATAAAGGGCTTTTGTTCAATTCGTGCAAGAATTATTTACTGAACAGACACTACCTTAGGTTATCAGGATACACCAGTGAACAAAAGATACAAAAATTGCTGTCTTCTCAGAGCTTACATTCTAGCAGAATAGACAAAATGAGTAACACAGGTAAATTATGTAATTCCTTAGGAGATGAAACATCCTATAGAAAAGTAATCAAGGAGATTTTGTGTCAAGGGACAAAACTCAGAGCAAGAATAGAAATACAGAGTGAAGGGGATATTATAGTTTTAAATACCAACTTCATGTTAGGCCTCTTTAAGAAAGTAACATGTGAGCAGAGTTCTGACGGAGGAGCCAGATTTCAGATATTTGGGGGGAAAACATCCTAGCAGAGGGCAGAGACTGTGTGCAACAGCCTTAAGGTAGAAGCCTGTGTGTTCGGTGAAGACCAAGAAGTCCAGCGTTGATAAAGCCAACTGTGGCAGTTCGAGGGAGAGATCGTGCGGCTTATGCTACGGCCGTAACAACGGGCTGGTATGAAGCATCCTTGATGGTTGAATGTAGAGCCCAGATGTATGTGGGAGACAGTAGAACCAGAGGTTTTGGGATGAGCAACTGGAAAGACGCAGATGTCATCCACTGGCATGGAAAAGGCTGTAAGTAGGTCTAGGGAAGATAAAGAGATTAACTTGGTATATCTGCAATGAAAATTTGACAGACATTTTGATGGAAATTTTGATAGAAATCAAACCAGAGATAGGCAATGGGATATATAAGCCTAGTATTCCAGGGGTCGGGGGAATGTGAGATATAAATTTGGGAGTCTATTGCCCTATCAGTGTTATTTATTTATTTATTTATTTATTTATTTATTTATTGGATTTTCTTTATTTGAGAGAGAGAGGGGGAGAGCATGAGCAAGGGCAGGGGCAGAGGGAGGAGCAGACTCCCTGTTGAGTGTGGAGCCTGCTGGAGAGGAGGCTCAATTCCATGACCCTGGGATTCATGACCTGAGCCAAAGGCAGATGCTTAACTGACTGAGCCCCCCCAGGAGCTCCTACCAGTGTTATTGAAAGGCAGGAGATGGGATGAAGTCCTTCCGGGAATGAGTATGAGATGAGCAGCAAGGAAAACCAAGGATGTGAGCTTGTACAGCAGCTCTGATATTCACTAGATTTCTGTGTTACTTACCCTCTCTGTGCTTTAGTTTAATCTGTATAATGAGGCTAACCAGGGTGTGCTAGAGAGTAAACGAGTCAATAATACAGAATATATAAATATGTGGGACATGACTAGCAGTATAGGCACTCTATAAATATTACTTATTATCTGGTAAAACATAAATCCACTCATAGCAGGGATCTTTCTTTGTATTTTGTTTATTGCTATGTTCTTTAGGACATAGGACTTAGCACTTAGGACTTCGTGCTTATAATAGGATTTAGCACTTGGGATAGTTTATAATCTAGAGTTGGCACTTAAGATACTTGGTAAATGAATTTTTGGACCTGATTATAATGATGAAATCCAGACAACTGGTGATATTAGGTAATGAGGGAAGATAATTTCTTAGAGGTATTATTATGATTTTTAAAGTACAATTGTTTCTACATGAGCATTTGTTTCTATCTGAGTTAGAGGTGAGGGAAAGATGGTGAACAGTCACAGTTCTGAAATGGAAAAGCAGAGGCTCGCCAAGGAAACAAGTCAGTTTGGAAGAGGGTCTGGGACCACAGAGTATTGGCTTAGGATTCTTATCTAATTCTCATTTGGAATCTCAATTTAAAGAAAGTCTCGCCTTCTCTACTCACTGGTAGGATACCTATTTAATAAGCAGGTAGACATAGTATTGTCCTTTTTGTTGCCACATGCGTAACACCAACTTCTCTCAAGTTTGCATGCTTATAGTTTTGTTTTACTTGTATGAGAAAGCCTCCAGCTAGAATTTATGGTATTCCCTATAATAAAATTATACTCATGGGCTTTTTTTTTTTTTTAATCCCAGAATGCTTACAGTGACTCTTGGAAATGAACTGATTTTAATAATGCTTGAAATCTGCAGGTTTGTACAACTGGAGGACAGAGTCTATGGTGCTGGCCAATCTACCGAGGAGTCATGGTCTTGGTTTCCGTAACTGGAAGGTCAAGTTCAAGACTTTTATAAAATAGTACACATGAAATTGTTGGCATTTGAGTCGGAATCAAGATGGAATGTGACTATGGAATGTGACAAAAGGCTGGTTACCAGAGAGATGGGGGGTGAGGGTCTGGGGGAAGGAATGAAGGAGGAGGACGAGGTGATGTAAGCAAGTCACGAACCACTACATTCTACACCTGAAACTAATATTACACGGTATGTTAATTAACTGGAATTTAAATAAAAACTTAAATACCAAAACTAAATGAGTTCAGCAAGGTTGCAACATACAAGGTCAGTATGCTAAAATAAATCGTATGTTTATATATTAGCCATGAACAACTGGAAACTGCTTTGTTTCTAAAAAATAAACTGCTGAAAAAAAGATGGCACGTGGAGCCAATCTGTTTCAACAGAAGATCGCAGCTATTATATCGTTTCTCTCACTTTTGCATCTGTGTTAGCAAACATCTGTTTTTGGCAAGCTTATTTGATATCAGGTAGTCAATTATGCTATACCACATTGGCATCTAAATTTTAATCTCCTTTAAAGAGCAAAAGACGGAAGAGCCAATGGACTTGAACTACACCTGGCATCATTTGAAAAAACCTGTACCTCTAATCACCATTGGTGAGCAAACTCAGCAGCTGGCATTAAAGCAGCTAATGAACTGCAGAAACGCATCTGGCAGTTCCCTTTGGTGTACTGCTGTTCAGAGAGAAGATCTCAATGTTTACCAAACCAAGTCCTGTTTATGCATGAATACTCTGAGTTCTGCTGTGGGAGTGCCATCTCTGAGTGCCCTGAGGGGTAGGAAAAACACAACATAAAGAAACAAGAGCCCTGGGTTATAGACTTGGATGTGCCCCTAAGACTTTGATCAAGTTACTTTCTTTCGAGGACTTTTATTCCCTATTCAATCAAATAAGCCATGGAACTGCTCATCTATAAAGAGTTCTAGATCTTTATGTCCAGCTGATTACACATCTACACTTTCATGTCCAAATCTCAAAATATAGCAAGTTCTACATCATTCTCATTACATATCTTCCTCTTACTTTATTGTAGTTATACCTGAGCCCTCAATGGTGTGAGCTAGCAATCTAGAATTGTACTTAATTGTGTCATCTCTCCAGTCCTACCCTCTAGGCTGTGATCACCACTGTCTGCATTTTACCTCAGAAATTTGTCTCCATTCTGTTATCCTCTGCTATGGTCTCAGTGTTTGCATCAGCTCCAAAATTTATACCTAGAAATCTAGTACCCAACATGATGGTATTAGGAAGTGGGCATGTAGGTGGGTCTTAGGCCAAGAGGGTGGAGCCCTCATGAATGGGATTAGTGCCCTTATAAAAGAGACCTCACAGAGACAGCTTGCTTCTTCCAAGTGAGGTTAGAGCTAGAAGTACCATCTGTAAACCAGAAAGTGGACCCTCACCAGATATCAAATCTGCAAGTGCCTTCATCTGGGACTTCACAGCCTCCAAAATGGGAAGCAATAAATGTTTGCAGTTCTAAGCCAACCAGTCTCTGGAGTTCTGTTATAAGAACCCACACTGACTAAGACACATTCCATTTGCACTAGTACTATATTAGTCAAAGGCAATAAATAAATAAATATTTATTTTCTATCCCGCACTTGTACTCGTGGCGGGCTTTGATAACACATCAACTCTTCTCTCCTGCTTAATCTCTGCAGCCTGAGAATTCTATTGAATATGGTCAGGCAGCCAATACCATGTTTCTTAAACATGCTTATTCTCAAATTTGGGGGCAGTATAAAACCTTTATCTGACAAATAGCTAGAGTTATATACATGTAAAAAAATTAACTACTAAGAATAAGACAACCCAATAAAATGGGTCAAAGTTTTGAAAAGACCCTCAACTCTATGGTCAACTAATGTCTGACAAAGCAGGAAGACCACCCAATGGAAAAAAGACAGTCTCTTCAATAAATGATGCTGGGAAAATGGGACGGCCACATGCAGAAGAATGAGACTGGACCATATCTTACACCACATATAAAGATAAACTCAAAATATATGAAAGACCTAAATGTGAGACAGGAATCCATCAGAATCCTAGAGGAGAATACAAGCAGCAACCTCTTTGACCTCAGCCACAGCAATTTCTTGCAAGACACAATCCCTAAAAGCAAGAGAAACAAAAGCAAAAATGAACTACTGGGATTTCATCAAAATAAAAAGCTTCTGCACAGCAAAGGAAACAGTTGACAAAACTAACAGGCAACCTACAGAATGGGAAAAGATATTTGCAAATGACATAACAGATAAAGGGATAGTATCCAAAATCTATAAAGAACTTCTCAAACTCAACACCCAAAGAACAAATAATCCAGTCAAGAAATGAGCAAAAGACATGAACAGACACGTCTCCAAAGAAGACATACAAGCGGCCAACAGACACATGAAAAAACACTTCACATCCCTCGGCATCAGGGAAATACAAATCAAAAGCACAATGACATACCACCCTACACTAGATAGAATGGCAAAAATTAACAAGACAGCAAATGTTGGTGAGGATGTGGAGAAAGGGGAACCCTCTCACACTGTTGGTGGGAATGCAAGCTGGTAGAGCCACTTTGGAAAACAGTACGGAGTTTCCTCAAGAAGTTAAATATAGAGCTACACTAAGACCTGGCAATTTCACAATGAGGTATTTACCCCAAAGATACAGAGCTAGTGAAAAGAAAGGGCACTTGCACCCCAATGTTCATAGCAGCAATGTCCACAATAGCCAAACTGTGAAAGGAGCCAAGATGCACTTCAGCAGATGAATGGACAAAGAAGATATATAGTGGAATATTACTCAGCCATCAGGAAGAATGAATACCTTCTATTTACAATGATATGGATGGAACTAGAGGGGATTATGCTGAGCAAAATAAGTCAATCAGAGAAAGACAATGATCCTATGGTTTCATTCATAGGTGGAACATAACAAATGCTGCAGAGGATCATCGGGGAAGGGAAGGAAAATTGGGAAGAAATCAGAGAGGGAGAAAAACCATGAGAGACTCTTGACTCTAGGAAACAAACTGAGGGTTGTGGAAAGGGAGGTGGGTGGAGGGATGGGGCAAGTGGGTGACGGGCATTAAGAAGGGCAGGTGATGCGATGAGCACTGGGTGTTATATACAACTAATGAATCACTGAACACTACCTCAAAGACTAATGATGTACTATATGTTGGCTAATTGAATTTAAATTTAAAAAATGACACTTCACAAAGATATAGAAATGATCAATATGCACATAAAATTCTGCTTAACTTCAATACTCATCAGGAAAATGCCAGTTAAGCCACCCATAGATGATACTGTGGACCCATCAGAATGGCCAAAATTTAATAGACTAACAACTGCAAAACTAGTGAAAATATCAAATAACTGGGATCTTCATACAGTGTTTGGTGGGGATGTACATGGAACACAACCACTTTGAGCAACGATTTCACTGTTTTTTTTTTTAATAAAACTGAACATGTACCCATCTATGACCCTAAAATTCCACTCCTAGGCATTTCCTGAAAAGAAATAGACATGTGTTTATTTACAAAAAGTGACTTCCCCAAGAATGTTCACATCAGTTTTCTCAATACTAACCAACTATGGAAACAGTTTGGTGTCCCTCAATAGGAAAACATATTTAAAAATGTGGTATATTTACTCATACAGAGGACTATCACTACAGTGAAAAGGAAAGTGCTCGTAATACATACAAGGGTATGGATAAGTCTCAGAAGTTATGCTGAGTGGGACAAACCATAAATTAAAAAGTACATATTATATAATTTTATTGGTATGAAATTCTAGAATAGCCCAAATATCTATGGTCGAAAAAAAATCAGGCAGGGTGTGTCTCTAGCAGTGGACACAGGAGTTGACTGGGCTGTGGTAGGAGACGCTTTTTCTGAAGAAAGGGGTAATGTCTTACTGGAGAGGGGTTAAATAACTACAGGTATTTTACAAAATTCAGTAAAGTACATTTAAGGTTGGTGTAATTCATTATACATAAATGTTACTTCAAAAGGTAAAAGTGTGGGGCACCTGGGTGGCTCAGTGGGTTAAAGCCTCTGCCTTCGGCTCAGGTCATGATCCTAAGGTCCTGGGATCGAGCCCCACATCGGGCTCTCTGCTCAGCAGAGATCCTTCTTCCTTCTCTCTCTGCCTGCCTCTCTGCCTACTTGTGATCTCTGTCAAATAAATAAAATCTTAAAAAAAAAAAAAAAGGTAAAAGTATATCAAACACTGAACTCTGGGGAACAACATGCATATCGGATAGGGAGAAGGCATGTGTATGGAATTCAGAACAACTAAAAAAGTGAAAGGAATGGTTGAAGAAAGGAATGACTGTATGGATATGTAACATAGCAAGTTTAGTCAAATGTTAATGATAATGCGTAGCTGGTGGACATATGGATGTTCACTGGAAAATTCTTTCAAGTTTTCTGTTTATTTGAAATTTTCAAAATGTTTTGGAAAAGTTCTTAGCTGCCCAGAGTTCAGACCCTCTTTATCATTCATGTTGACTTCTGCCTCCATCTCTTATCTGACATCCCCACCGCTGATCTGTATTTTCTCTGATGCATGTTCACACTGGTGCCAGAGTCTTCCAATGAAAAAGAAAACCATCCCATTCATTTCAGCTTGAGATAAAAGGTCCTTCAAAATCTAAGTCCTTTCTAAGTCTTGCATTCAGCTACTCTGACTCTCCCCCCAACACACTGTGCACCAGCCAGATGGAACCTCTGTGACTTCAGGGTACATCAAGGTTCAGAAGATAATCTAAGAAATGTCCCTACTTATCTTTCCCAGGCCAGATCAAATGTTAACTTTGATGTGAAACCTGCTCGACCCTTTTGGCGACCTTCTCCTTTGGGTTTTTACGTCACATACTCAACACTATTCTTAGAGCCCAGATTATAGGTGCTGTGCTGTCATCTGTGTATGTTCCCATCTCTCCTATTAGCCCAGTCACTAATCCCCCAACTAGAGCATGCACCAGAATCACCCAGAGGGTTTGTTAACATGCAAATTGCTAGAGAATCACCTTTAAGGGTTTCTGATTCTGTAGGTCTTAGATGAGGCTCATGAATGTGCATTTCTATCAAGATCCCTGGTGATGGTGATGGATCCAAAGACCACACTTTGAACACCCCTATATTGAATAATCACTTCCTTGAAGGGAGATGCTAAAGTTATTCATTTTTGTATCCCCAGAGTGTATGGCAATGCTTGGAAGAGAGCCAACACCGAATAAATCCATGATGAATTCGCAAATAGCAATTTATGTGGTGAAGAATTTAAAAAATAATGATAATATTGAATATGGAATATACAGTGAGCTCCTGGGACCTATAAATTGGTTCCAGAGGGCTGGGCGTGCTGTGAGTGTTCTGTAACACAGGCACTTGGGCTATGCCAAGCCAAGACATCTGCAATCCCATCTTGACAATTTTTTGTGGCCATGACTTTGGTTGTCTAGGGAAGACATCCACTTTTTGAAAAGTCAGACCCAACACTTTCCAAGTTAGGCAGACTAGAAGAGAACAAATATCGAACCCTCCCCCCTCCCCCCATAAACATGGCCAGGCTTAATAAAATTCACATATGGGAATTGCTGATTCCTCTTCACAGGTAACGGTGATCGGTGAGCATTCTTAGAGATGGCTGTTCTGTGCAGACGGCCACAAACTAGATAGCCTGCCCGCAATGAATGGATGGCAGGGGAGGGGGGTAAGGACCCACAAACAGCTACCACCTTCCCTTCCATCTGTAATTACAGCACAGACTTGTTATAGGGGTGAGGCAGTTAGGCCAAGGCAAAAACTTGGAAGACTTATAGGGCTGTTGTATGGCCCTTCCCCAGGGCAGTCCACATCCCAATTTCTAAAATCTGTGATTATAATACCTTACCTGTCAAAAGGGACCTGGTAATTAAGGAACTGTCTGGAGAGAAGGAGATTATCCTGGATTATACAAGGGAGTCCCATAATAATAGCACGAGGGGTCTTACAGGAGGAGGCAGGAAGACTAGAGTCAGAGAACAAAGGATGAAAGAGAAGCAGAGGTTGGAGTGATGCTCAGCCATGAGCCGAGGAGCGTAGGCACCCTCCAGAAGCCAGACAAGACAAGGCAATCCGTTTGCTCCTTGATCATTCAGAAATACGGCAGCTCTGCTGATTTTAGCCCACAGATCTCCAGATTTTCAAGATAATAAATGTGTTTCATTTTAAGCCACTCAATTTCTGCTTAACTTGTCACAGCAGCAATAAGGAGCTAATACTCCCTGTCTGATAAAGCTGTTCATGGCACTGTAGTCTTCTTGTCAAGAGATTTAATGACATCCACCGGTTTATAGATTAGCAGGTTTCAGAATTAACCCCAGGCCTGAAGCCAAGTACCAAAAATTCAAGCTTAAACCCCTGGAGTTCCCAGTGTTTTTCATGTAAAGTACAATACATTTGCATGCAAACAGAATCCCTGTGGTATCATGACAGGAGCCTGGAATGAAATAAAAGTGAAAGGATCCCTGCCAAGGTCCAAATACCTGTGTGCTTGGGCAAATCATTCCTACTCCCAGACCTCCTCAGAAAACGCAGGGATTAGAGTACAAGTAAACTTTTCTTAACGGCACATCTAGCACATTTGTTTATCAGAAATGAGACGGATTATTTGCCCACATTTATGCCAGCTAATTGGGAGAATAAATGAAGGTTCTAAGTAGCTCACAGCTCTACAGCTCACGGGAGCTAAATGCCACGGAATTAGAAATTCATGAAGAGTGGTAAGAAGAGAAGATATTTAGGATGTTCCTCATTATCATTACAGTAGAGAAACAAGCTTACAAAACCTCACAGAGAAAAGCTAAATTTCGACATTACCACCAGCATAATTAATAAAAACCGTCTTAGCCCAGGGAAGAAAAAAAATCAGGCAGTTCATTGCAATAAAATATCAGTGCCTACCTTCCTACGTTAGAGAAATTATATACTTATTCTGATACCACTTCAATTATTACATCTGTGTTCCACTTGAGTTTCATTTTTCAAGTCCTATCAAGTGGAACCTTCATCTCGTCTGCCTTGGCTGGGTCAGCTAATGACCCCGTGAAGGTAAAACCCTTTCTCCACTCCGTCTCATGCTTCTCTTCCCCTGCTTTCGTAGACGTTCCTCCATAGCAGCCGATTATATCTGGGTCCAGGAATGAATTCTGGGGTTTTGTCCCCTGGACAAGGCACAAAAGGAGCTGTTTATTTTTCCATCCACCTGGTCCCTTGGCTCTTATATTCTGCCCATTTTGAACTGTGGTTCTCTGACCCATCCATCTGGTTGTTGCACAAGGAGATCAGCGTAGAGGGACAGTGGAAGGTGTGAGAGCACAGCGAGAGACGAAAGGGGCATGTGAATGACAGCCACATACATTTGAGATAGGGAGGCAGCAGGAATGTCACCCTGTCAGTCTGCCCTCTGCCTTCCAATAATTCTGGTAATTGCTACTGTGTATCGAAGGATTATAATCTGTAGGATGCTGCCCCCACCTTGGGCATGGTGAAGACTTGCACACAGATCCTTTCTCTTTTTATGGCTCTGGGAGCAGGATACCAGCGTTTTCTAACTCCTGCTGCTTAGAGCACCAAGGGCCAGAAGGATTATGGAACACTCCACAGTTAATAAACGACAGTAGTTACTATTGTTAACCACTTACCAGCCGAGCCCCCCATCTACCCATAGCCCTTCGGAGCCTGTGGTCTCGCCCCTGCAGAGCCACCTGCAAACCGCGTCTAATCTACACATCCTCCACTCACGTCCTCAGGTTCCACAGATGTTCTTGCTGTGCTCACCCCTGCCATTCTCAACCTCCCGCATTTTCCTGGCATTTTCAAGTGTACTGAAAGGGACATTTCAGAGAGCATGGCTGGAGAAACTGGCTCCACTTGCCACACACTGTGTTCCACATTTTTGACAACCGAATTCGGAAAAATAAATGAATAAACTACACAGGTTCGAACTCTCAGGACTCCAAATTTCCCATATATAAATGAGCAGCTACGCTGTGTTTTCCTGCTGAGATTATCCTTGTCTGAGATCTAGGACCACCACGACACAGGTAAAGGGTACACCTGTGTCTCGGGACCTTTGAGACTAAATGCCTCTAGTCCCTCTTTCATTCTTCCTTTTCCTTAATTTGCTTCTACCCCACCATCTATTGGAGAAAAATGTCAGGGTTAGGTTCAGAAGAAACTGAAACTCAGAGAATTCAAAAGATGATACCATGGATTAAGCTCTCTCCCAAGATCTTGATATAGAAGGCTTTGGGTTACCACAAACATGGTCTGGACGATGGAGGCATCTCAGTACCAGACAGACAAAGGCAGGAGGAAAAAGGGAAGATGAAGCGAGCAGCCCCTCTGTACCACGATGCACTTTAGTCCCTAGTTCCACCCCAGGAGGCTAATATTTCTTGACATATTCAAAGTTATTTCTCGACCATATGCCACTTATTAGGCATGGTTCTATGTGCTAGGGATACTGCAATGATCAAGATAAGTCCGATTCCAGCTCTTACGGTTCTCATACTGGGTGGAATCATAGGATAAGAAAGAAAAGAAAGTGTTTCTGAGAAAGCAAACTTAAAGTTCAAACTCAAATGAGAAGAAGGTCCTGGTCATGAGTTGATCTAAGTGCTGGATGTCCTAGGTAGAGGGCAAAGACCCTACAGGTCCTGCATTCTAGGACTGACCGAGTGCCTATAGTATAATGAAGGGGAGGTGAAGTGAGTCAAGCCAGAGACTCATGGGAAGGTCAGGTGGGCCTTATAGGTCAGTGTTTCTCAAAGGTACATAAGAATTATCTGGACATCTTGTTAAGAAACAATAACCGCTTCAGGAACTCTGTGGTAGGGCCTGCAATTCTGATGTTGCAGTTCTTCATAAGAAGTTAATACAAAATTACAAGTGTCACTGAAGCCACAGAGGGCTTTAAAGAGACAATGAATGGACAGGATTTACTTTTCAAAAGTGTACTCTGGATGATAGCTTTTAGAAACGCAAGAGTAAAGCATGAGACAGATAATGATACAGAAGAAACCAGTGCTGAGAGACGTTCAATAATTCACCAAGGTCTTGCTATAGATTCACAATGCGTGTCCAGGATTCTGTGACCCAAAGCCTGGGTGGGGTCCTTTATCCCTACACCGTTTGCCCAGACAGGAGAATGCTTGTCTTAGAAGACGCACCCTCATGTGATGGGAGCAGCAGAAGGCAAAGCCAGATGGGTTCATTGGCTTTACCGTGATGCTTTTTAATAGTGATCTGCCCAACAGGCACCATTCGCTGGGAAGTAGGAGCACGTTGTTCATTCTCATTGTTTGTGGTGCGGACACCCTATGTTCCAGGCACACTAGAGAAGAGGCCAGCTTCTAAGCATGGGGAACCCACTCTTTTTACCCATCTTGGTGCAGGTGGATCTTCCAACAACTCCCAAAGGTGTCTCTGATAGCTGAGCTGTTTATTTCTTTGTCGCCGTGACCACCCAGCAGGCATGAAATCCAATCAGAACCAGAGGGAGCGTCCGCAACGATCTAGCAGCCGCACCGGGTAATGATCCAGCAGCTGCGCCGGGTAGCAGAGACACTGCTCCAGCTCCCTCTGAGCGACAGGAGGGTTAGGACAACAAAACACATGTCCAAGAATCTGGTCTCTTCTCCAGAAATGCCTACATCGCTACTTCCTTTACATGCTTCTTCTAGACTTTCTCACTTACATTTTTCCTCACCTCGAACAAATCGATGTAAGACTATAACTTCTTTATATGCATACGTAGCAAGCACTTTATGTGAAGCACTGTGCTTAATGCTCTGCGAATATTATCTTATTTAAACTTCACAGGAGTCCCGACCCAAAAAAACACAAAAGCTAATTCAAAGGGGTACATGCACTCTGATATTTACTGCAACATTATCTACAATAGCCAAATTATGGAAGCAGCCCAGGTGTCCACTGAGAGCTGAATGGATGGAGACGCGGTGTGTATACCCAATGGACGGTAACTCGGCCGTCAGACAGGCTGAGACCTTGCCATCTGCAATGACGCGGATGGAGCCTGAGAGTGTGATGCGACGTGAGGTAAGTCGGTCAGAGAAAGACAAATACCACATGGCTTCACTCAGGTATGGAATTTAAGAAACAAAGCAAATGATCAAGGGGTGGTGGGGGGGCGGGGAAGAGAGCAAGAGAGGAGCAAACCAAGAAACAGACTCGTAGCTGTAGAGAACACGGGGACGGTGACCACAGGGGAGGTGGAGAAAGGATGAAACAGGAGACGGGGAGGTGGAGGAGGGCATGCTGAGGACAGCACTGGTCATGATGAGCACTGAGTCAAGCACAAAGCCACTGAATCACTACACTGTGCACCTGAGACTAATATAACACTGTACGCTCACTAGAATATAAAAACAATTGAAAAATAAAATAAACTTCATAGGAGCCCAGAAAAGGAGGGTCTGTCTATTGCACAGCTAAGGAAGCTGCAGTTTTCACTCAGCTCTGTAGGTTGCCCAAGTTCTCACAGGTGGGGGCGAAATGGTGAGAACTGTGACCTGAATGCTACTGCCCCCTTGCCACTTTGTACCAGCAGACCAGCGGACCTTCCAAACCGGTTCCTGGATCTTCAGCGTCAGCACTGACTAGGAACCTGTTAGAAATGCAAATTCTCAAGTTCTATCTCAGACCTTCTGAATCCAAGACTCTGGGGGTGGCAGTCAGTTTTAGAAAACCCTCCAGATGACAAGCTAAAATCTGACAACCTCTGATCTAAACCAGGGTCTGCAGACGGAGGACAGAGAGAAATCTAGCTAGCAATCTTACTGTAGGGTAGTGAGACAAGAATAGTCTTCATGATTTTAAAGATGGTCCAAAATAAACAAGAATGTATGACAGAGAATTTATGTGGCCAGTGGGGCCTAGAATACTTACCGTCTGGCCTTCGAAGAGGGGTTAGCTCAAGCTAAGCCCTGACCTAAATTATGCTTTTCGGGGGTGGGGGCTGGACTTGACTTATTCCGATTACTCAGTTTCCAGTGACTGGGAACTAGTGATTCCCGACACCGCCTCCCTCACCTCCTCGACTCTACAGTTTTCACCGCAGTATTTTTAACAAAGCGCCAGCACTCTGTTTTCTAGTTTACTGTCCCTTTATACTGACAGATCTTTACAGACAGGAGTTTGCAGGAAGTGTTCTAGAACTGGTTTACCTCGTCTGAGGCACTCTGCTTTCAAGCCCACTACTTCCCTGGTGGCCTGGAGAACTTTGTTATGGCCTTCTCCTTTGTCCTCCTAAGCTCCTACAGTATTTAGCATATAGTTATGGAATGGATATATTTTTTCTCATGCAAAGAGACACATAAGAAAGTAAAGTAAGTGTTCTTATAAAGTAAGTACTCTTTTCATAGATTCTAAAGCCTACGAGGTTTTGGTACATCTTAAGTCTCTGGAATAAGGACACATGTTAAAATCCATGGCGCTCACAGCTCTTTGGGACCAGGTAGAAGTCATGCCGTTGTCTACAGGGATGGACTAGGACACAGCTACTCACATTTCTGGAGTTATGGACACTGGCAGTACTACCTGTGATGAGTTTAATCTAAAATGTAATAAAAGATTACAAGGTGGGTTTTTAGAGGAGAAAAACCTTCTCTTTATTCAAAATGATAACAAAAAGAAATGAGTGAAGCAAATTCCCATTATTTGGAGACTAACTACAATTCTGTATTGTCTTTCAGAATAATGACCATGTGCTGTTATAGGATCAAAGAAGGGAAGACAGTTGTGAGTAGATGAAGATGTGGTACATCTGTTTGTGAAAAACGCAAACTGTCTCAAACAGTGAAAGTTGGGGAAAACCACATGATCCTTAGAACAGAGGACAGTAACAGCTTCCAAGCAATAGGAAGCTGTGTCAACAATTCATGCATCATTGAAAATCTTCTTTAATGTACTGTGCTATATTTTATTTGGCAGATTTTTGTTTTTCTTAGGGGTTCATAAAATAATAGTGGGTCCTGCAACTGATCTCTTACATTTTAAGCAGAGTCCTAAAAATTGTATGAATGAGTGTTGCTAAATATTGTACAATTATATGCTAATTAAAGCAACCTGAATTTAATAGTGCCTATTTTTAAAATGCCAATATTTGGATGCTACTTAGCCCACATTCAAACAACTACAATCAAGGTTGCCCACAAATACAGATATCACCAAGGATTGCTCAATTAGCTGAACTCATTCTAACTTAATTAGAATTTTTTTTATTCTAAATCTATTAAGTTGTATATTTTTCCTGAAGTGAAAAGGGCCAGTCAGCTCTTCAGTCTGGGTCAAACTCTTGCAGGCTGCATGGTTTTATTTTGATGTACATCCTATTTTCAAGCAAGACTTTTTAGAGTAGGATCATTTTAAATGATGTTTTTTTTCTTTTTCATTCAAATTCAGTTTAGCTAACATACAGTACGTCATCAGTTCTGACTGAATGTTCAGTGATGCACCAGTTGCATGTAACACCCGGTGCTCATCACGTTGCCCGCCAGACTAACTACCTGCCCATGATCCGCCTGAAGAAAGGTCTAGATTACTTTCCCACAGGAGCCATTTTCCATTCTACCTTCATCATCTGGGAGCAGAAACAAAGACAAAGATCGTTCACTGTCCTGAACACACTGGCTCTTGTACAAGCTCACCGTGATATATTTCACATTATTTCACCTTAAATATAAAGGAGGTGGCTACCCACCCTCTCTGTCAGCCTGACTAATTGAGAAGACATCATTGCTTCAACCATTTATTTGACATTTGTCCCCTTGCAAACCATCACATGGTGACTTCTAAATGCTGCTTAGCAGTAGGAGGGGGAAAAAAAAAACCCAAACCAAAGGTCAAAATCTACCAATTAATTCATATTTAAAAGGAGCATGCATTTTTAAAATGAGAATATGTTGATCTTTGCAAAAAGAACACTAACATTTGAACCCACTCAATGCCCCCTACTTGAATCAAGAGAAATCCACAGCTTATTTCCTCCTCGACCCTCCAAATCACTATGGAGCAAATTGCACCACGAACGTGGATGGGTGATAATTTAAGACGCTTATGCTGTCCTGATCATGGTGTAGGACAATGTGAGTGCTTCTGAGTGAGAGAAGATGTGTCCTTACACTTGCAATTACAAGACAAGTAGCACTTGAGTTTTGTGAGTAGAGACTGGCACTGGTAAACCAATAGCCTCCTAGCTTTAGCTCATCTGCTCTAGCTCCAGGTGGGGCTCCCTGCACAGTGGGAAGCCTGCTTCTCCCTCTCCCACTCCCCCTACTTGTGTTCCCTCTCTCACTGTGTCTCTCTGCCAAATAAATAAATAAAATCTTAAAAATAAATAAATAAATAAAAATTGCTGACATTTACAGTTTGCCATGTGAGATGACATACATTAGCATCGGTGTTAAAAAAGAAAACCACAGGCCCCTAGACGGAGTCACTTATGTTAGGGCCTTCATCGGAAAAACCAAGATTTAACACCCTGCTTCACTGAAGTTCCAGATCCCCGGGAATGTGACCTTTCCCCAGGCAGCCCGGAGTTTCCTGCTCTGCGCTAGGAGGAGATCCAAGGCAAGACCATTTCTGTTCCCCTCAGGATGGAAATGTTACCTAAAACAAGGATCCTGGGCTAATAATCTCCTTTTCTCTTTTCCTTCTCTGCCTTTAAAAACCTGCTCTTTCCTGGCAGCTCAACCCAGCTCCTTTATTTTTCTAGATGGAATGCTGCCTAAATCAGGCATCATGTAATAAAGCTGATTCGATCTTCAAATGTATTTTTTATCTAACACCAGTCTTCATGGTAACTGTGCCAAGTGAGTTTCTTTAGCTTTATTTTATACTGACAGTACGTAGTACACAGTATAGGGAAGAGGATGGGGTTCATCCTCTCACAGACCTGGGTTCAAATCCCCACTTGTCTCCCTCCCTCTGACGTCAGACAAAGGATCTAAGGCCTCCCTCAAATTCGTCATTCATGAGATGGAACGATCAGTACTTAGCTCACAGGTGCTTTGTAAGAATCAAACGACAATGGGCTGGCACACAGCGACTGCACAACATAGCTCAGCTAGAATTTAAAGTACGCTGAGGAAGACCCCAGAATTCGTAAGTAGCACTTTCAGGAATCAAATTTGGACTTATTTGCCCTCAAAATGAAAAATCATGTTTTCAACTATACCACACCACTCAGACATTTAAGGGATGCAATGAGTAATACATAAATTCAGTACCCTGCAGGTATGGAGTGAAAGAAATAAATTCCTATACACCGTCAGTGCTTTGTTACCAGATTAAAAAAATAATAATATGTCTTAGAGTCCAAAGGATTTCATATGGCTTACCATGAGTACTAGTTATTAAAACCTGAGATTGCCTTTAACGACACACCTGAAAATAAATGTGACTGAGTTCATTTGCAAAAAAACTTGTCAGATAAAATTATGAAGGGGTAAGTTCTTAAAATAAGGGTAATGAAATATAGTTCTTTTAGAGGTCCTTAGTTTCTGCATGGTGTTATGCTAGGCCTTTTAATACCCTCTCTCAACTGTACTTCCAAATACAATTCACGAGGAAGTTCACATAGACCTCCCAAATCGTGGCTGTGGAGGCGTGAAGTCCAATAACCCAGGCAAGTGGCAAAGCCAAGATATGAGTCCAAATGGGCCTGATGCCTAATACTAGGTTTTGGGGGTTGTGGCTCATTGTTTGGTATTTTCAGACAAATTTTATTCTGCTAACATATTTTTATATTCATCACAGGGTCACTTTAACAATGAGTGTTTTCATGTGTTTTTAAGTCAGGGTATGGAAAAATGAAAGCCTGGTTTCTAATCTTAAAGCAAAAGTAAATTCAATGGGATGTTTTAATTAAGGCACAAGAATTATTCATAGTTCTGGATAGAATCAGATGGGAATATGTTCAGATGTTCATCCCCAGATATCTTAAAGGAAAGAAGTTCTAAATTACCTACAAGGGGCACCTGACTGCCTCACTTGATAGAGCATGCAACTCTTGATCTTGGGGTTGGGAGTTCGAGCCCCACATTGGGTGAAGTGTTTAATTAAGTCTTTTAAAAAATGAAATAAAGAATAAATTACTTATGCAACTATCAAAAGAGAACTATTGCATTCAAGGGCCATTTTTACCCAGCTTCTTCTGGGCTCCCAGCCATCTGGGTCCTCTCCCCAAGATGCTCCAGGCCTCTCTGGTTAAACACTGAGAAGCTGTGGCAGACCCAGTCACCATGGGCTATAGCTCCAGCTCCAGGTCAGCCTCCCTGCCCATCACTTCCTGTGGACAGTTTTCTTCACTGGCTGAAAATGGTCACTAAGCAACTTCCAGACCTCCTGTGGGACAAAGGCAACCTAATCATTTCATCTTGTGTCTCAAGCTACCTGGGACCTGAGCTCTCAAGGTAGTCACCCACCTAGCAGCCCTGTCATTACTACCACTGACCACAGTGTGTGTTATTCTTCAACTCACGAAAACACTGCTGTGAGAGAGAAGCAGAGAACTCTTTCCAGGCTGTTAGGACTGATCCTTGATGTACTAGTTGATACTGCTGCCTTCTCAACCTTTCCTCAAGTTTGTCTCAACCTCCTGCCCTTCCTTTATACTGACAAAGCTCTTAGGACAATATCTATCTTTCACATTGTTCATTAAAATTTGGATATGCTGGGGTGCCTGGGTGGCTCAGTGGGTTAAAGCCTCTGCCTTCGGCTCAGGTCAGGATCTCAGGGTCCTGGGATCAAGCCCCGCATCAGGCTCTCTGCCCAGCGAGGAGCCTGCTTCCGCCTCCTGTCTGCCTGCCTCACTTGTGAACTCACTGCCTGCCTCACTTATGATCACTGCCTACTTATGATCTCTTTCAAATACATAAAAAATAAAATCTTTAAAAAAAAATTTGGATATGCTTACTATTATCTCCCTCACAGATCCTCTCCACGGCCATACCTCCCTGCATTGTCCGCCTCCATGTATTCAACTGGCTGGAATGGGTTTAGAGGACCACAGGCAGATTCTCTAATGTTCCATGACGTCTCTTAGCTCAGGGTCTCTCTCTCTCTCTCTCCCATATGGGGCTTCCCAGTTCCCTTTTTTAATTTCCCAGTTTTTAAAGCTTAGCACCTGCATCATTTCCCCTTGAAAAGTCAATTCTAACCATTCTATACGAAAATGAACACTCCCTCCTTTATATCCTTGCTTAGCCCATGTGTATTTCCTTTTAGTACTTAGAACACTTTGTTGCACTTATTTGTACTCCTCTCCTCTGTAACTAGAGGACGAATTCATTAGCTTCTCCTGGAGACCAGCTGTAATCTGCACTTTGTGAGGTTAACTCTCTCCGTCCTCCTTCACTCCACCCTGAGCCCCCCCCAGATGTAGCCAGTGCTCCCGGAAGTCTTCCATGCACACGCGTCTACACTGATAATATCTGGAATTCTATAAATGTTTACATACTTAAAACAGTATACAAATAGGTCTGAAGCTTACTTTTTAGAGACGTTTCACACCATCACGGACATCTTCCCGTGTCGATATAGTGTCTCAAATAACTCTGTGACGATCTGTCGTACACAGATACATTACTTAAACAGAAGGAATGGCTCTCACTCATTTTCAAAGGGTGCTTAGTACCCAGAGCCCACATCACAAATGTGAGGGGGATCACCAGTGCCATTATTCAAACAGAATAATGAGGTGGCCACTCCCATGAGGTGGCCTTTTGCTTGAACAAAGTCCCAGCAGTTTACCCCGGTTCCTTCTAGACTCTGCCTTCCAGTTCCTGACTTTTTTTGGAACACGGTGTGGGACTGAATAACCATGACTTTATCCTTTGAGTATCAGATGAAGCCTGGCTTTTTCATTCCTTTCTTTATTTTTTAAAGAGGAATACCATCTGGACAAAAACACAATACCTGATTCAGAAACTGTTCCCCAGCCCCAGGACCACGTGCGCACGACACCCCGGAAAGGAGGACGCGCAGCATGGCCGGACCGTCTGCTCTACCCAGATTGTGGCTCCAGGCAAGCACACGCAGATTCGACCTGGTGGTCGTCTTAGTCAGCTCGGGGGGCCATGCCTGAAAGCCACAGATGAGGCAACTTGAAACAACAGCAACGCATTTTCTCCCAGTGCTGGAGGCCACAGGTCTAACAGCGAGGTGCTCACGGGGCTGCTTTCTGCGGAGCTCTCAGGGCCTGCCTCGATGGCCTCACTTCACCTCCACCTCCACTGCCTCCTTAAAGGCCCTGGGCTCAAACGTGCTCAGTCTGGGGGTGAAGGCTTCCATCTAGGAAATTCTGGGAGACACAGTGCAGCCTGGAAGTGAGAACACATCGGCGGTGGTGGGACGTCCTGGCTGCCCGAGACGGCTCCCACCCCGTCTGGCAGCCAGTGTTGCATTCACCGAGCAGCCCTCGCGTGGTCAATAGCTGTGGCCAGCCTGAGCGTCCCTCTCTCCTGAAGGCCATGCTCGCTTGGTGCGACGAGACATAAATTCAACTGTGGAACCTCACAAGCATCATTCCACGCCTGACGTCCCTGCCTCTTTGGTACAACTATGTCGTTTCAGTCTATCAAGTGGCTTGTAAAGCACAGATCAAGCCTGTTGTCTCTGCGTGGCCTGTTACTTCTGTTTATTTCACTCGTCCTGCCAGTTATTTTTCCTTTTGTCTTGAGGTGATTCTGGCTTCGCCCTCGCTCTGGCAAGCCTTTCTCAGGGAGAGGCCTCAGGTGTCCCAGTGTGGACTAGAGGCTCTCTGTGAGCACGGATGGGCATGAGACGGCTGTCTACGTTCCAGAGCCTTTCCACACGTGATCCCCAATATCCCTGCATCACTTGTGCTTCCGACTTGGACTGCTGGTCTCTTCAGTCTTTGCAGGGCTTCTTATTTTCTTCCTGCCTTTCCTTCCTCCCCCACTCTTCTTCCTCCCCCTGTTCCTTCTTCAGCGGTGTGTTCACTTTGGGATTCCAAGCCACGCTCTCCTTTCTCCAACCCCAGCCCTCTCTCCGAACACTGGCCCGGTTCCCAGACCTTCCGCACTGCGCTCTTCGTAGATCTTCGCTGACAGGGACCACACTGAGGCTCTCACCGGCTTCCACCACTGAGCCCGAGCCTGAACCTTTGGTAGCTCCTGCTCTCCAGTGACAGGAAAGAACACCTCTGAGGGCGACCCATGCTTTCATGCAGAATGTGTCTTTACCTGGCCTACAACTGGATTCTATGAATTGGCTGCTCCTGATGAAATAAGAGTTTCCCAAACACTCATAAAATTAAAGGGAATGTAAAAATTCAACGAGATTTCCAGTCTCACTATTGAAGATTGGTAAGACACCCCCCCCCCGCCCCTGGGTGCTAACAGACTCAGCACCATATATAAAATAGGAAACTAACCATTTGTCTTGACCAAGTGTTACTGCAGTAGTGGAACAGTATTTTCACATCCATTTGTTCCTTTGTTCTTTCAGTGCATAGTTACTGAACACCTACTACAGTGTGCTAGGCACTATTCTAGGTGCTGGGGATCCACTGGTAAATAGGATAAAGACATAGTGTGTGCCCTGAAGGAACTTGGAATAAGCAAGAAGAGTAAAAATTAAATCCATTATTAGAGCATAATAATGTTGGGATCCCCAAAAGGAGGCACTAAACCCAACATGGTAGCATTAAATCTCGTTTAGTCTTGAGTAAGTCTATACCTCTTGGAGGCCCTTTGGTTCACAGACTGGGAAAGCAATCAAGTACTGTGGGTCAGAGTAAATGGGCAAATATTTCTGCATGTGTAGTGCAGTAATTCTAGCCACCAGTTACACGTAGTTAGGAGGCACTTGAAATGTAGCTAGTGCACTTGAGGGATTGCCTTTTTATTTTATTTCAATATATTCCTACTTAATTTGAAAATGTGAAGCAGTATAAATATTTTCAGTTAAACCAAACTTTGTTTTGATAGGACTCCGCTTCGCTTTAATCATGGATATTTAGCACTTACACTGAGAGGTGCTATAAGTGAAAATACCAGATTTCCAAATTTGGTTCAAGAAAAAATATTAACAATTATATTAGAAAGTGATATATGAGTAATTGCTATATTTGCTACTTGCTGAAATAAAAATTTTATACATTGGATTAAATATATTAAAATTAATTTCATCTTTTTAAACTTTTTAAAATATGGCTGCACCATCACACCTACTGGACTGGCAAAGACAAAAGCAAACACCCCACTGCCAAGCGCTAGCAACAACAGAAAACCACTGCAACTCTCATCCAGTAAGAGAATGTAATATGGGGCAGCCATTTGGGGAAGCGATTTGACAATTTCTTGTGAAGTTAAATGTAACACTTGGTCTATGATTCACCAATCCTGAGTATTATCTAAGAGAAATTAAAACTTATGTTCACAGCAAAATGTCTGTGAGAATGTCTATAGCATCTTTATTCATAATCACCCCAAGGGGAAATGACCCTATTTTCTTCCACCAACAAATACATGAATAACTGTGATGTAGTCATACAGTTGAACAAAAAGGAATGAACTACTGATACACATTACGACCCCTATGAATCTCAAATGCACTGTGTTAAAACAAAAGTAGCCATATTCAAAATGCTGCACACAGTGAATGACGGCCAAAGACCATGTGCAGAATAGACAGATGTGTGGAGAGATGGAGACTCGTGACCATCCAGGGCCAAGGGTGGGAGACTGGCGCAAAATGGCAAGTGACAGCTAATTGCTCAAGGGTTTCTTCTGAGGATGATGAAAATATTTCAAAATTGATTCTGTTGATTATTGCACAATTCTGTCAGTATGCTAAGAAACACTGAATCTTGGGTTTTAAACGGGTGAATTATACGATAGAACAATTTTATATCAATAAAGCTAATAAAAAATTAATAAACAAGTAAATAAAAATGAATAATTAAAAGGCACCTGGGTAGCTCAGTCAGTTAAGCATTGGGACTCTTGATTTTGGCTCAGGTCATGGTCTCTGGGTCATGAGACAGAGCCCAGGTCTGGCTCCAGGCTCAGCAGGGAGTCTGCTTCTCTCTCTCTTTCTCTTTGTCTATGTCTGCCCACACTCAGGCTCTCTCTCTCTCTCAAATAAATAAATCTTCTAAAAAGTGAATTATTACAGTACAAGACACTAATAGAATATTTTAAATTTCATATGTGGAAAAAATTTTTTATTTATTTGTGTGGCTTTTTATGTTCTTACTGGGAATAGCTTGCCTAACATTTAATTGGTACTAGAGTGAAGCAAACTCTGGGAGTAGGACGAAAAATGCAGTGGTAAATCGGACACATGTTTCTCACCTTCTGTCTGTCTCTGTTTTTTAAGGTTTTATTTATTGTTAGAGAGAGAAAGAGAGAGCAAGTGGGGAGGAGAGTCAGAGGGAGACAGCGAAGCCGACTTCCGGGTGAGCAGGGAGCCTGACATGGGGCTTGATCCCAGGACCCCGGGATTATGTGCTGAGCCAAAGGCAGACGCTTAGCTGGCTGAGCCGCCCGGGCATCCTTTGTTCCTCACTTTCCTAATCATATCACTTACTCCTCTTTTCCTGTGTTCTTCCCTATACTTTTGAGAATGTGATTCTACTAGAATCCAGAAATGGTAAATGGGTTAACTAATTGAATGACCAATGAGCCCTTTATGAAGACTTTTTTATGATAATTACAAAAAAGAGTTAAGTCACAAAACAGAAGGACAGACTACCATTTAAAACAGTGTTACAGAGTGTTTAAAGTTCATCAATTTCTAAAATGAAGAAGTGAGACAGACTTAAAGATCACTATTTCTATTATTTAACTCCAGCTGATTTAATAACACAAATGAAATCACAAATCTGAGAAGGTAAATGAAGCTAGCTAAAGAATTTCTTTAGGTCACTATTGGGTATAATAATTGTAGTCACTATTTAGCTGGCGTTTTCTTGGTTTTAGGTAAATGTGATAGCTGGTATTTAAGTTAGCATTCATAGCAATCTTTACAGCAAAAATCCTATGTAGGTTTACAGAACTCTTAACCTATTACATGTGTAACCAGTCTGCAGCCTGGATGCCACAAGGATGGAAAATCAGAACAGGTGGCCAAAGAAGGCCCAAACCGCAGGTGATAGAACATGATCCAGAAAGCCAGGCTGGTGTCATGGAGATCTCAAAGTATGCAGGAAGAATTCAGTGAAGATAGGCCAAAAGCCACATAAGGAAATGATGAAAGCAGGAAATAGGCAGATGACTAGAGAGGGAGGCAGACTGCTCCAAAGGTCTAGAAGTAAGTCACAAGGACCCAACCAAAGTAGCCAGGGTTCAGGAGCACAGAACTACCTCCTGACTGGAGAGAAGCTATAAAAGGTTTCCATTATCAAAGAACTGGAACTGTAGACAGCTCTTGTCATAACAATGGAGGTATATTCTCGAAAACCTAACCCCAAAATAAATACATTGAAAGTAATTTTTCCATGAGACGGTAGTGACTGTTATTTAATTTTTAAGGTACAAGATACAGAGATACATTCATTGCCTAAGGATCAACTAACATGACTCATCCTAGACCTAGCCCCCCCACCCAGGGGAGTCATTAACACACATTAGATCAATTACCCTCTTATTAGTCAGCTTCCTTTTACAGTCAAATATCTCTCTCTCTCTCACACACACACACACAATGAAAGATGCCTCCACTTCTTTACCTTTGATCCACTCAAATACAGATTCTACTACACCATCACAACCAAAGCTGTTGTCCTAGTGGTCACCAATGACTTAAACATTGCCAAATCTAATGGTAACTTCTTTGTCTTCCTCTTATTCAGCCCTTCAGCAACATTCACCGTCGCTGACTACTACTGTTCTGCTTTAATACAGTCTCCTCTCAATTTCCCTTGGTCCTGGTAACCAATCTCTCCCCTTTCTGGCCATTCTTTCTCAATGTCTTTGGCCAGTGGCTACAACTCCTGCACCCAAGTCTAAATAAAAGGAGCACTCGGGATTTGATTCATGCTTTTTTCCCCTCTATCTACAGATTGTGTTACATAATTTCATTTATTTTTTTTAAAGATTTTATTTATTTATTTGACAGAGAGAGATCACAAGTAGGCAGAGAGGCAGGCAGAGAAAGAGGAAGGGAAGCAGGCTCCCTGCTGAGCAGAGAGCCCGATGCGGGGCTCCATCCCAGGACCCTGAGATCATGACCTGAGCCGAAGGCAGAGGCTTAACACACTGAGCCATCCAGGCGCCCCCATAATCTCATTTATATCTGTGACTTTGAATAGCTTATAAGTGCTAATGATGTCTAGATTTTGATGTGCAGCTTAGATCTCCTCTGCACTTCATACACATTATCTCAACCAGCCCGCATCCCTCTCAATCCAGAGGCATCCTCCCAACCCCTATGTCTCAGTCAGCTAGGTCTGACATGACTAAAACATCATAGGCTGGGCATCTTAAACAACAGGTATTTATTTCTCAGAAAGACATAGAAGTCCAAGATGAAGTTTCAACCAATATGGTTTCTGATGAGAGCTCTCTTCCTGCCTAGCAGACTACCATCTACTCACTATGTCCTCATGTGGCAGAGAGAAAGAGAATTCTAGGTTCTCTTCCTCTTCTTCTAAGGGATCTAGGCCTACCCCTTACTACCTCATACCTTTACCACATCCTCACAAGGCCCTGTCCCATGACAGTCACCTGGGGTACTAGGACTTCAACATGGGAATGTGAGGGGGCACAGTTCTGCTCAGAGCATGCATTTCCATCAATCTTCCCCATCTCAGCCGTTGGCACAACAATGCACCCAACAGCTTCAACCCCATTGATGGTTTTTGCTTCTGTTACACTCATAAAGAATAGAATGGTGACAGGCTAGATAGATACACTCCCGAGGGGTCTTCCATCCACTCACTATTTCTTGTTCCCATGGTTCCCACCCTAATTTAAAGTCACTTACTGCATTTTCCCTCTTGACACTATTCCATTCCAGGGATGAGGTCACAGCATCCTGGCTCAGAATGCATGAATAGTTTTCAACTGTACCAGAGATGGAGCCCCAGCCCCTTAATGTGGATTTGGAGCTCAGGCTACTGTGACCGGTCTTGCCTTCATCCGCTTTATAGAGCTTTCTATGGGCCAGCTACTTTGGCTTTTCAGTTCCCCAAATATAAAATTTTTCTTCCTCCTTCACAACCACCCTCTTAACTCCTACTTAACATTTATTTCTTTACCTAAATGTTATTTCCAGAAAAGGTGTTCTTTGATCCCCAACCTCAGTTATGCCTTCCTCTTCTCCTTCTCACAGCTCTCTTCATACGAACAGGATCTATGTGACCGTCTTCCCCACTGAGCTGAAGTAGGGACTGTACTATTCTGACTTACATCTGTATTCCCATTTCTAGCAGAGTGCTTGGTATATAGTAGGTGTTTGATAAACACTTATAAAACATCTGTTGCTTCATTGAGTGAATAGCTAAATAAATGAATAAATAAAATTAAATCCACCAATCATTTGCTCACTTAAAAAAAAAAAAAAAAGCCCAGCCTTAGTAGTTGGCATTTCCTTCAGTGTTAGCTGCCACAGATACTCAGGAGTGACATGGGCACTGCATAGCCAGGAGACACTCAGCGTGCACAATTTCCAAAATGAGGCCAAACTATTTCAACGCCGAGGACTGAGTTATTGGCCACAGATTACATCTCCTGGCTGGAGATAAAGAAACTGAAAGATCTTTCTAATCTTCCCTACCCCACCTCAGATCCTGAGCTTTCAAGGAACAAGCCAAGTTGGTTAAAAGCAAATAAATAAATTGTGAAACTAAGTTTCATTACATTCCTAAGTGATGATAGCTACACCTTGAAAAGTCTAAAAATTTATTTATTTTTTAACTCCATTTTTAAATATTTTTTAATATTTTTATTTGCCGGTGAAAGAAAGTGAGAGAGAGAGAGAGAGAGAGAGAACACAAGTAGGGGGAATGGCAGCGGAGAAAGAAGTAGGCTCTCTGCTGAGCAAAGAGCTCGAGTTGGGACTTGATTCCAGGACCCTGGGATAATGACATAAATCAAAGTCAGATGCTCAACCAAGTGAGCCTCCCTGAAATCCTGAAAAGTCTAAAAATTTAAATGGAAATTTTACACATTAAGAGAATATAAGATATTAAGAAAATTAAGATAAAAATCACCCTATATTTTCCACTCCCACAATATTAAAGCCAAGAAAACATGTGAAAAGAAATCTAATTTTTTCATTGCATTGCTGACTTTTCTTCATCCTTCTTGAATACCTTAGGAAAAGCAGTTAGTCCTTCCTGGAAATGGATCATATACGCCCTGTGTAAATCTCTAGCAGCAAGCACACATCAGAATATGTAATTTTTACAAAAACTAACTCTGAAGTGACTAAAAATAACTAATAGTTGTTTTTCCTTTAAGTAAGAGAAAATAAACTGAACATTCTAACTTTAGAGAAAAAATTAGCTAGAAGATCAAATCAAAACCACAGAAAAGCAGGTCAACCAAATATTGAGATTTTAATTACTGCATTGGCCCTTATATATTCTGAGAAGCTCAGTAAGACCCAAATGCATGATGCTTTGGAAATCTTTACATTTTCTGGCAAAATCCAAATGCATTCTTATCATTATCAATGTAAAACATAAGTAACTCGTCACTTCAGATTTGGCTGAAAGGAGTGTTAACGAGAAACATGTTAGAGCAGTATAAATCTTCATTAGGGGAATGGAGCCATCTAAGCTCAAAGGCCTTTTAATAAAGAAAGGATGGATATTAGAAACATCATCCAGTTTTTAAAAATAAACTCTCATTGAAGGAGATGGAAAACTCCGGTTGTGGCCTCAACACTGTCATCGAAAGCTGGTTCTCTTATTTCCTGAATTTCATACTTCTCTGGGAGAGAATGGGAGAAAAGAGCTAGCACTTTGGGCATCTTTACACAGGTCCATACCAGATACAATAATTTTAAATAATTTGTGTCAAGTTGTTATGTAAACATTCTGGAAGCAATCACCCAGGCCACCCTACCTTTTCTGGAATGTATCCCCCTCACAGCCCCTTTTGTAGGAAGTGACCCCTCACCCCTAACCCTGACCTTGCTAGGGTTAAATGCAACCACGAGAAGAACTAATGAAGGGAGTGAGTTCAACTAATAAGAGTGTTTCTCTTGAGAAATTGTACTTGGGAGACTTAGGGTATTATTTAGATGGTAATGGACAATGGAAATGTCAGGGCAAGCAGAGGAATGTGGACCCACATGAAACTCAGCAAGAGAAAAAAGAAGCAGATAAAGAGAGAATCTCATGCTTTAAGAATCCAAAGAATGAGTGTCCAAAAGATTTTTCTGTTTTAGTGTTTGTCCCCAGGTAGCAAGGCTCTATTTAATTTCTTATCCTTACCCGCCCATGAGGTTGCCTTTTTTAGGCTGAAACTAAATTCTCCTTACCTTAAGCTAGTTTAAATGAGCTTTATTCCTTGCAACTGGTGATCCTAGAGTGATAGGTTAATTTCCAGAAAAGTCTGTGGCTGAAAGTAACTACCTCCCCGTCCTCTAACCACCATGGGTGTGCAGACATGGCTTGAATGTGTGTAAGTGGACTCTTGTCTCCTCTTATCAACAGCATCACTTCTACTGGCCAGTCCTCACACTTACAAATTGACAACAGCCATGCAAGAGAATTTTCCAGAATCAGGCAAACTCTCATCCTACTTCACCCCTGCAGATACACAATTCAAGAAGCATCCTTTAGAAACAGCAGGAATGAGTTATTGCCTCTGGGGTTTGGGACTCTCAATACCACTCTCCCAGCACTGGTAGGTGAGGCCCTTTGAAGCTTTCTCCTAAAATGGCAGTGCTCTAAATAACATAGCCGAGACCTACTGAGACGCATTCGCAACTGTCTACACAAGAAATCTATTGACGTCAATGGGAGTTTATCCCGAGGGCCTAAGAATTAGGTGAGTATTAATAAATTTTGCTGAGTTATTTCCATCTTATATGAAAGCTTTAGCTTTCTCCTCCCCGAGAGTGGGTGAGAGAAGAGGAGGACGTGACGATGTGGGAACACGTTGATGCTCCCCATGTCTTACTTAAGAGATTTTACTTAGGAAGTTCAAGTTGGACAAGATTTAGCACAGCTTCCTATTCCTCTGTGCTCTGCCTCGCCCCTCCCTGCCCCCCTCCCTGACCTCTTTCTCATCTTGTTGCATTTCTCTTGCATGATTTCAATTTGTACTGATTCTCAGCAAAACTCTGAAAATGACATCTGCATTTAAAAGCAGATGGCCCTACAGATGTTGAATATTTTCTCAAAAGGTTTGGGAGTTTGGGTGTACTTGGCCTTTTCCTAAATTTTTTATTTATTTTTATTTTTTAAGAAGTCAGCTTGTTTTTTTTTTTTTTTAGCAGATTGCGCATGAGCACTCAAACTGATTAATTTCAGTGGAACTATTAAATTAGGCCAAACCTTTTACATACGGAGAAAGAAGAAAAGCTTATAACCTAAAAGAAAAGCTAGAGTTTTTGAAAATGCATACTTTTTTTCCCCTAACAATATGCATGTGAATAAGCTATTCTCCATTCACCCAGTTGATTTTTTTTTTTTTTTTTGAGACTGAGGGAGAGGGAGAGAATCTTAAGCAGGCTCCATCTCATGGCCTGAGATCATGAATTGAGCTCAAATCAAGAGTGGGTGCTTAATCCACTGACCTACCCAGCACCCCCCCACACAACTGGAAATTCTGATTGCATGGACTAATATTCATCATTAGAAAGACGTATTTCTCTAATGTTTTAGGCGTCTAACAAAATAATGCTAAAAATATACATAAACTCATAATTTACTGCCCAAATATGAAAGTTTGGGAATGAAATTGTACTATTAAGAATACACAAGGGGCCTGGGATGCCTGTGTGGCTCAGTGGGCTAAGCGTCTACCTTCAGCTCAGGTCATGATCTCAGGGTCCTGGGATCGAGCCCCACATCAGGCTCTCTGCTCAGCAGGGAGCCTGCTTCCCGCCCCCAACTCTGCCTGCCTCTCTGCACATTTGTGATCTCTTGTCTGTGAAATAAATAAATAAAATCTTTTAAAAAAGAAAGATAGAAAGAAAAAATACACTGGGGGGTGGCTCAGTGGGTTAAGCATCTGCCTTCAGCTCCGGTCATGATCTTAGGGTCCTGGGATGGAGCCCCTCATTGGGCTCTCTGCTGGATGAGCAGCCTGCTTCCTCCTCTCTCTCTGCCTCTCTGCCTACTTGTGATCTCTTTCTCTGTCAAATAAATAAATAAAATCTTAAAAAAAAAAAAAGAAACAATACACTGGGACAAGAGGTACAAACCAGTTTATCTCACAAATGAGGTCCAGGCTATCATCACTTGCCCCTAAAAAAGATCAAAATCAATGACAACAGTTCTAGCTTTCTAAGTAAAATGACTGAAATATTCTTTACTTAGTTCAATTTCAATTTCAATAAAATTTCCTCACTAGAGACAACTTGAAATTCACATTGCTTCAGTTTTTAATTTAGCGTTAATTCTATTTTTTTCTACCAGTGATTCAGCCTTCCTAATTTCATTGTTTGATGTTGGATTATGGTTTATTATGAATTATTATAGACATACAAAAGTACATAAAATACAAGTGTTTTGCAACTAAAAAGAAAACACGTATATAGTCGTCTCCCCAGTAAAGAGATGGAACATTGTCATGTCTTTGAAGCCCCTAGAAGGCATTTCCCAATAAAATCCTGTCACCTTCAGAGGAAACCACATCTATACTAAGGAAATTAATTAAATATTTGACTTTTTTTGTAGTAACTCTGAAGTATGAATCCCTAAGTATCAGTATTTTAGACTCATCCAGTTTATTTGAAATGCATATAAATGAACATGTTTTGTGTATGGGTCTGTCTTCCTTTGTTCAATACTACATTTTAAAGAATCATCTATATTGTGCTATGTAGACTCACATGTACATTACTATATTATTATTGCTGTATGTTATTTCATCATTTGAACACGCCACAAATTGTTTTGTCATTCTACTACTGGTGGGTATTTGGGTTGTTTTTAGTTTTTGGTCATTAAAAATAATACTGCAGGGTGCCTGGGTGGCTCATTCCATTAAGCGTCTGCCTTTGGCTCAGGTCATGATCTCAGGGTCCTGAGTTTGAGTCCCACACAGGTTCCCTGCTCTGTGGGGAATCTTCTTCTCCCTCTCCCTCTGCTTGCCATTCCCCCTGCTTGTGTGCTCTCTCTCTCTGTCTGTCAAATAAATAAATAAAAACCTAAAAAAAATAATAATACTGCAAAGAAACATTCTATTCAGGTTTCCTGGTACATAAAAGTATGAATTTTTGTAGGAAACATACTGGGGGAAAATTGTTGGGTAATCACATATAACCACCTTCTGCAGCTAGCACGGAACAGGTTTCCAAAAGGATCCTGCCCAGTGCATTCCCACACTTGCGTTATCAGCACCAGCTGGGGACATGTGACAGATACACACTCAAAGACCTTTCTCCAGGACAGCTGAATCAGGAATGCGAAGGATGGAGCTGAGCAATATTTGTTTGAACCATTCCTCTAGGTTTTTCTGATGTAAGCTCAAGTCCCTCAACTGTATTGAATGGTAGAATTATTTTGGGGGTGGGGGATCCTTGGGAAAAAACTCCCAATGCCTAGTTTCCTTGTACCAGATAATCTGATTTAGTTGGTACAGGAAATACATCACCTGGACCTCAGGACTGAGAGAGTAGTTCTCAATCTCTGTGTTAAATTAAAATCATCCTGAGAACTTTAAAAAATAAACTAAAACTAAAAAAACCCTTCCCCTTGCCAAGATTCTGATATAGTTGTCCTTGGGGGACGAGGAGCTTAGGTACTGATCTTTGTTTTGTGGTTTTCACTGAAAATGAATTAAAATTAAAAATGAATCCCTTGGTAGTTTTAACATGCAGCCAGGATTCAGACCTCCGCCTTAAAGTGGTTGGTGACAGCACTGTAGTCAATGCTCCAATCTTCTCAGTGAGCTCTCCTCTCTCCACTCCCTTCCCATTATCCACTGTTACTTTCTTCAGTACAGTTCAGCTCAGACTGGGGAAAAAAAAAGAAAAAGGGCAAAAAAACCCCAGAAAACTAAACCATACAAATGCATGCACTACAAAGAGCTTCAGAGTCCTCGAGTTATCTATTATTTAATACTGAATTATCTAAAATGAATTTCTAATTGGCAGAAATTCAGGTAGAATTTAAAAATGAAATAAAGGGTAATTTGGAGCAGAAATAGCCATACACCAGCTCTTAAATCACATAAAACATGTTCCATTTGAGAATGTGATAACTTTTTTTCTTTAAAGTGTCCTCTTCTATTTTCTTTTGTAATCTTGTGGAGACTGTTATCTCTCAGTCGGCTCTTTCCCATGGAAAGAAGTCCCCATTCCCTTCAACAAGCCATTTGATGGAACACTTTGATAACGTAAAGTACTTTATGCACCTTAGTAGAAAAAAGAATCATGTAAATTCAGGCTATTTCAAAAAGATATATGGGTATCGACTTTCCACCATTTACATCCAAGGTAATGATTTTAAAAATTAGATACAAAAATCAACTGGGCTAAATTTTCAAAAAAGTAAAAAATAAAATTGTTTAGAATTTGACCTATTATTTAAGGTGGCTCCTAAATTCAAAATTATTTATCTTATTTCTGCAACTCTATGATCCACATAATGTTCAAAGCTAAAGACAGAGTTCTATTTCAGCATGTTTGTCCCAAGTTTGGGAGTGAAAACTGTATCCAATAACTTCATAAAAGGCTTCGTTACAGTCCTACTGATTCAATCAACATCTTTCAACAGGATAGAGCATTCAAGATTCTTAACTAAAACCACGTATGTCGTAGCTATGGGACAATTTGCTAGTGAGGACTGGTCTGTGGAGGTTGGATCACATTCTCCTCTCTCATTGCTGCTTGAAAGCTCTAACATGGGCCCAGATCCCTTGCCATTGTTGACGTAAAAAATGCAAGAATGTGACAAAGTATTAGCAAATTGTATAAAAGTATAAAAAGAATTATGTACCACAACCAAGCGGGGTTTACCTCAGGTATGTAAAGCTAGTTCAACAACTGAGAATCAATATATGTTCCATTACATTAACAGACAAAAAAATAAAGATCACATGATCCTATCAAAAGTTTCAGAAAAAGCAAGTGACAAATCCAACATCCATTCATGATCAAAACTCTTAGTAAACTAGGAATAGAACAGAACTTCCTTGACTTGATAAAAAGTATCTATAAAACAATGTAGTTATCATAATTAATGGTGAGAAACTCAAAGCTTTCCTAATAAGATCAGGTACCAGGCAGGGATGTCCCCCCTCACCCCTCCTTCTCAACATCACAGTGGAAGTTTTAGCTAATACCATAGGGCACGAAAAGGAAATATATATACATATATATATTAGAAAGATAAGAACATATATTAGAAAGAAAAGAACAAAAATTGACTCTGTCCACAGAAGATATAACTGTCTATATGGAAAATTAGAAAGAATCTACCAAAAAACTCCTGGAAATAATAAACAAGATTTATAAATAATAATAAATAATAAAAAAGGTAATTGTAGTAAGGTTGTAGGATATAAGGTTAATATATAAAAGTTAACTATTTCCCTATATACCAGCAATGAAAAGTGGAATTTGAAATTAAAAACACAATACATTTACATTAGCACTCCAATATATAAAATTCCAAAGTATAAATCTAACTGGATAAGAAGACTCAGTATTGTCAAGATGTCAGTTCTTCTCATCTGTAACTTCAATGCAATCCTAATAAAAATATCAGCAAGTTATTTTATGGATATTGACAAACTCTCTTCTACAGTTTATATGGAAAGGCAGTAAAGACCCAAAGTAGCCAATACAATATTGAAGGAAAAGAAAAACTTAGAAGACTGACCTGACCTAACTTCAAATTTACTATAGAGCTATAGTAATCAACACAGTGTGGAATTGGTGGAACAATCAACAAATACATCAATGGGACAGAAGAGAGAGCTCAGAAATATGCCCACCTACATAAGGTTAACTTATCTTTGACAAACGACCAGAGGAAGTACAATGGAGTAAAGAAAGTTTTTTCAAGAAATGATGCTGGAACAAAAGGCAACCACATGCAGAGAAAAAAGAAGGAAAGAGAAAAAGAAAGAAGGAAAGAAAGAAAGAGAAAAAGAAAGGAAGAAAGGAGAAAGAATGAATCTAGACAAACACCTTATACTCTTCTCAAAAAAAAAAAATCAAAGTGAACCACATACATAATGTAAAATCTAAAATTATAATTATAATACTCTTAGAAGATAACATAAAAGAAAATCTAGATGTCTTTTTAGATAAAACACCAAAGGCAGAAACCATGAAAGAGAGAACTGATAAGCCAGACTTCATTTAAATGAAAAACTTCTCTTATCTTCAAGACAATGTCAAGAAAATGGAAGATAAGCCACAGGGTGGGAAGAAAATATTTGCAAAGACATATCTTATAGAAGATAGTTATTGCAAATAAATAAAGAACTCTTAAAACTCAATAATAAAAAATCACTCAGATTAAAAAAATGGGCTAAAGATCTTATCAGACACCTCACTAAAAAAGATACTATACCACATGCCATTAGGAAAATTCAAATTAAAACAACAACGTCATGCCATTACTCACCTAATAGAATGGTCAAAATCTAAGACACTGATAACACCAAATGCTGGTTAAGAATATGGAACAACAGAAACTCTTAGTTCACTGCTGGTGGGAATGCAAAAGGTATAAGCACTTTGGAATGGTATAGCCAATGCAAAATGGCACCAGCATACATCTCCAAATGGGATGATGGGAATCAGATGGACTACTGCCTTTCCATTGTTGTTGGTCCTGGCCAAAACATTTCTAACCCTGGGTGGCTCAGTTTGTTAAGCAGCTGCCTTCGGCTCAGGTCATGATCCCAGGGTCCTGGGATCGAGTCCCACATCGGGCTCCTTGCTCGGCAGGGAGCCTGCTTCTCCCTCTGCCTCTGCCTGCCTCTCTCTTCTGCCTGTGCTCGCTCACTCTCTCTCCCTCTGTCTCTGACAAATAAATAAAGATCTTTTTAAAAAAAAAAAAAAGAAGAAGAAAAAGCAGATTCAAGTTCTCACCAAAATTAAGAGAAAATTATTGAAATTTCCTATATGCCTCCCTACTCCCATACTATGACATTTTATTTTTTATTGTGGTAAAATATACCTAACATAAAATCTACTAAATTTACCTGTACAGTTCATGGGCATTAAGTACATACACATCATTATACAACTATCAACAATATCTATTTCTGGAACTTTCTCACCATCACAAACTGTAACCCTGTACACATTGAAAGGTAAATCCCCATACCTCCTTCCCACCAGTCCCTAGTAACCATTGTTCTACTTTCTGTCTCTATGGATTTGACTTCTTTATACCTATATATTCCATATACCTCATTTAAGTGGAATAATACAGTAACTGTCCTTTGGTGTATGGCTTATTTTGCTTACCATAATTTTTTAAAGATTCATGCATGTTTTAACATGTATCAGAATTCCAAATTCCTTTGAAAGGCTGAATAATATTCCAACACATGCACCTACCACATTTTGTTTATCTGTTTATCAAGTGATGGACACTTGGGTTGCTTCCATATTATGGCTATTGGGAATAATGCTGGCATGGACATAGGTGTAAAAATATCTGAGTTCTTGCTTGAAATTCTTTTGAGTATAAACCCAGAAGTAGAATTGCTAGATAAAATGATAGTTCTGTTCTGGCATGGACATAGGTGTAAAAATATCTGAGTTCTTGCTTGAAATTCTTTTGAGTATAAACCCAGAAGTAGAATTGCTAGATAAAATGATAGTTCGGTTTTTAATATTTTTGAGAGACTACCATGCTGTTTTCATTAGTAGTTGCCCCGTTTTACATTCTGACCACTAATGCACACGGATTCCAACTTCTCTACAACCTCACCAACTCTCAGTTTTTAAATTTTTTTTTTCCTTTTTAAAAATAGGTAGCCTAGTGGGTGTGAAGTGGTAACATATTGTGATTTTGATTTGTATTTTCCTAATGATTAGTGATATTGGACATCTTCTCATGTACTTATTTTGCCATCGGTATATCTTTTGTGGAGAAATACCTGTTCAGTCTTTGCCCATTTTTTATATTGAGTTGTGGGGTTTTTTAAATTGAGTTGTAGAAGTTTTCTCCATATATTCTAGATAGTAATCCTTTGTCAAATATATGATTTGCAAATACTTACTCCTATTCTGTAGATTGTAGACACCCCATTGACTGAGTTCTTTAAAGTATAGAAATTTTAAATTTTGAGATAGTCCTATTGATTTATTCTTTTTTGTTCCTTTTGTCTGTGCTTCTGTTGTCATATCCAAAAAATCATTGGCAGGTCCAATGCCATGCATGAAGCTTTACTCCTATGTTTAATTCTAACAGTTTTACAGTTTCAGCTTCTCTGGTTAGGTCTTTGACTCATTCAGTCAATTTTTTGTATATGGTGTAACATAAGGGTCTAACATAATGTTTTTGCATGGTTTTCAATGCCCAGTTTTCCTACAATCATCTTTTAAAGGTTTTATTTATCTGAAAGAAAGAGAAACAGAGACAGCACAAGTGGGGAGAGGCAGAGGGAGAAGAATAGGGAGGGATGGGGAGAGGTAGAGAGAGAGAGAGAGAGAGAGAGAAGCAGACGCCCTGCTGAGTATGGAGCCTGAGGTGGGGCTTGATTCTAGGACCCTGAGATCACGACCTGAGCTGAAGTCAGACACTTTTGTCAAAAATCATCTGACCATACGTATAAGGGTTTATTTATGAATTGTTAGCACTAGTCCATTGGTCTATACACCTTTTGCCACTACCACAGTGTTTCCACAAGTGTAGCTTTGCATTAAGTTTTGAAATCAGGAAGTGTGAGATCCCCAACTTTTTTTTTTTTTTTTTAAGATTGTTTGTCACGTAGGGCCTTTGCAACTCTGTATGAATTTTATGATAAATTTGTCTATGTCTGCCAAAAAATGTTATTGGGATTTTAATAGGATTGCTTTGAATATGTAGATCATTTTGAATAGTACTGAAATTTTAACACTTTAACTCTTCTAGTGCCTGAGCATGGGATGTCTTTCCATTAAAGGCATATGTCATTTCATTGTGCTTCACAAATACTGCTTTTTCTTTAATAAACAAAAACTTTGTATCAACCCTGAATCAAGTAAGTCTACTGATGCCATTTCCCAACAGGATTCCCTTACTTCCTGTCTCCATGTCACATTTTGTCAATCTCACAATTTCAAATCATTTCATTATCACAGTACTGCAATCTGATGATAAAACTTGAATGGATACAGAGTTGTTTCTTAAGAATGAGCAAAGAAAGTGGTTTCTTGAAATGGAAGCTATTCCTGGTGAAGATGCTGTGAAGATTGTTGAAATGACAACAAATGACTGTGAATATTGCATAAACTTTGCTGATAAAGCCTCAGCAGGGTTTGAGAAGACTGACTCCCATTTTGAAAGATATTCTACTGTGAGTAAAATACTATCATTACATTATTACATGCTACAGAAGACTAGCTCATGAGAAGAGTCAATCCACATGTCAAACTTCATTGTTGTTATATTTTAACGAATTGCCATAGCCACTCGAGCCTTCGGCAACCACCACCCTGATCATTCAACAGCCATCAGCATTGAGGCAAGACCCTCTACCAGCAAGAAGACAACTCTCTGGAAGCTGGATGATGATTACACTGCTTAGCAATAAAGGATTTTAAATTAAGGTATATACATTGTTTTTTATACATAATGTTATTTCATTCTTAATGGCCTACTCTATAGTATAATCATAACTTTTATATGCCTTGGGAAGCAAAAAAAATTGACTCCTGTAATTGCAGTGATCTGGAACTGAACCTGCAGTATCTCTCAAGTACGCTCCTATTTGTTTCTTCTTTGATTTCTTTCAGCTATGTTTGTAGCGTTCAGTATAAAATCTGTCTCCTCCTTGGTTAAGTTCGTTCTTAAGTATTATTCTTTTTGAGGCTAGTGTAAGTAGAATGATTTTCTTCATTTTCTTTTTGGATTGTTCATTGTTAATATATAAGAACACAACTAACTTTTGCAGGTTGATTCTGTTTCCTGCAACACTGCTCCATTTTTCTTGTTAGTTTGAACAGTTTTCCTAACAGGTTTTATGTATGCATGTGATTGTGTATCTTCAGCACTGTCAAGTGTAAAATCATGTCATCTGCAAACAGAAATAATTTTACTTCTTTCCTTCCAGTTTGAATAACTATTTCTTTTTCTTGTGTACTTGCTCTGCCTAGAACTCACAATACTATGTTGAATATAGGTGGCAAAGGCATCATCCTCTCTTGTTCCTGACCTTAAAGGAAAAACTTTCACTCTTTCCCCAAGGGTATGATGAACATAAAACACATACATAAATGTAACAAAATACTTATCAGTTACCTATGAAAAACTTCATCACATTGCTGTGAAAACTTAGAGGAGACCTGAATGTATGCAGCATGACTAGCAAGGTCACCAATGGGGAAAGATTGAAAACATCCATTTCAAGTTTACATTAAAAGAAAAATCTAAAAAAAAATTAAGCTCTAGTTAATGATATATATACAGAAATATTTAGGAGTTATATTGCAGAATCTCTGGTTTACTTTGAAATGCATGGACAATAAAATAGATAAAAGAATAGATGTTTGGATAGATGAACGATCTAATGAGTGCTGTTAAATGGTAATGGCAGAATCTCCATGGTGGGTCTACGGGTGTTTACTGTGAAGTTCATTCAATACTGATGGTATGTTTTAAAGACCTCATAATAAAATGTTATATAAGTATAAATACATCAATGAACTGATGCTTTCCTATGCACAGAATACTTTGGGAAGCATATCGGAGAAGCCAGTAACCATGGTGGTTGTCTCCTAGGGGTGGACTATACTGCTAAACACCAAGGTGGAACAGAGAGACTTTCTTTTAACTGTATGTCTTCCGGTACTTCTGAATAGATATCGTATGCATGGACAATAGATATCAAATGGAAAAAGGGTATCTCTAAGCAGCCTCCACACCAAGACATAATCCATAAATTACTATTATCTTACCTACATTATCTTTATGATGCATGACATTACAATGAGGAGAATGAAGGCAAGAGAAATGTAGATAAAATTAAATTTCCTTACAACTTGCAGCCCATTGATAAATACCTGCGACATGTAGAGTCTGACATTCTTCAAATTACTCACAGCTGCCTTCATGTCAATGCTTTGCCAGAGACCAAAATCAACCTTAGCTTGACAATAGCCAGATCTCCAGTGCAGCCCTTTCTGTCCACAGCCCCTGTCCCTGGGCTAGAACAAAAAGCACCTGTTTGCACTGTACAACATCTCCAGAACTCTCTCTTGACCACTGTGCTCAGTAACCCAGCATCGTATTTCCAGTGGGCTGTACACACAGGGTCTTCCCTGCGTCTTCTTTCATCTGGACTTTGAGCCTCAGCGCAAACTCAGGGAGTTACTCCCTCTTCTCTTCTTACTTTCACTTCAGGGGCTTTCGAGGAGTACAGTGTTACTGGAACACTTTCATGTCCATTGTTTAGGCTGCAAGTCCTCTAGTCCATGGCTACTCTATGGAACAAAAGCCTGCTAGAAAGGTCTGGAAGCTAGTACCTTGGCCAAAATGGTAATAAGACCCAGATACTTGATGACCACTCCTTATTCCTATTCTTATAAAAAGCTGTCTTTCTTCGGCATGGGATAGTCCTTAAGTCACTAGTTGCTAATCTCAAGACTCTGTAAAGCTACCTCCTCTTTGGTCTAATGTGATCCCCTCCACATACCTGGTCTAGCCCCTTCTGGCCAAGAGATCTCCACTTGGAGCTGGCTGAAACTAGTACCCAATCCAATTAAAACTCAATCAGGGACCGTTTCCTAGGGGTATCTGCTGTAATGACTACTTGTTTTGGAATGTCATTTAGGCCATGGTGGATTTCCATTTTTACTATTATCTGTCTATGTCCCCTACTGACTACTTAGATTGTAACATTAGGTATCTTCTCCTATTAACATTTCCATGCATTAAAATGGCAGCCTCTCTCGGTCTATCCACCAGCACCTATTGTGTCCCAGGAAAAACAACAGGGAATAAAAGGGACATCGAAATCCCTTCAGTAGGACAATCCTTTCAGTAGGACAAGGACATCTCTGGCTGCTTTGAACACTAGGGACCCTTGAAATTATCCTGAGTAGGCTATGACCCAGGAGTTGGGCAGGGGATGGATTACGGTAATGGACATTTTTTCTTCTCTAGTCCTTAAGGACTCCACCGTGGAATCTTAATTGTCTCACTGGAGCCAATTTGGATTGCAAGATATAAAGAAAAAATTATCTTCTAATATAACACTCAGCCTCAATACTGCTTCAGAAACAAGGAAAGATGGCCCATTAATGGGTTCTTAAACCTCAGTTCTATTTCTGCCAAGATGCCGTACATGCCTCCCACTTATTCGTGAATTACTTATTTCATTTGTGTTTGCTTCTTTCTCAAGATCTGAAATATATGTTGAGAAAACTAGGCCTGACTCTTGAATGGGGGTTCTTCTCCCTCATTCATTTCCCAGGTTAACGGCTATGATCACTGGAGCCAATTGTCTGGATAGTCTACCTGGGGATAGGGACTCTATAGAATATTCCCAAGAGTTGCCAAAACTCCTTGTTTTGGGGAGTTTCCCTGTCTTCTCCTATCTGACATGGACTGCTTATTTTCACTTTTTGCTGGTGGAAAGAAAATAGGGTCATCTGTCAGTGCTGACAAGTTTTAGGGCTAAGAATTCTTTCTCTCTGCCTTCTAGGCTCTGTTCTGCCTCTAGCCTTACCAGCACCACCTCACTCCTTCAGCCTCTCCTCCCCATATCCTGCTTCTGTACCACCATGGATATGGCTTGCATAACCTGCCTCTGTACCATCCTCTGTGCCTCTTGTGCCACTCGCAGTGTTCCTCCTACCCTAGCTATCAACAAGGAAAAAGCACCCCAAGCTATTGGGATACCTCCTTATGAGGTTCAAGCTGGAACACCTCCCTAAATCAATATGAAGGGGTCCAGAGACCCTTCCCTGGATTTAAACCACCTACTTAGATTTTCCCACAGGCACCCATGTAAGAATTGACAGTGGGGTACAAATTGATTGATTTTTTTGGGGGGGGGGGGTAAAGATTTATTTATTTATTCCCGAGAGAGAGAGCTGGGTCAAAGGGCAGAGGGAGAGAGAGAATTCCAAGCAGACTCCACATTGAGTAAGGAGTCCAATGTGGGGCTTGATCTAGGACCCTGAGACCATGACCTGGACCGAAATCAAGAGATCTGGCTGCTTAAATGACTGAGACACCCAGGTGCCCCAAGTTGCATGACTTTTAAGTGGACATAGGTGTAACATATTCTGTATTTCAACTAATTAATGCTTATTACTTTAATTAAGATAGATATGTTTTTAGGGGCGCCTGGGTGGCTCAGTGGATTAAGCCGCTGCCTTCGGCTCAGGTCATGATCTCAGGGTCCTGGGATCGAGTCCCACGTCGGGATCTCTGCTCGGCAGGGAGCCTGCTTCCCTCTTTCTCTCTCTCTCTCTGCCAGCCTCTCTACCTACCTGTGATCTCTCTCTGTCAAATAAATAAATAAAATCCTTAAAAAAAATTAGATAGATATGTTTTTAGAATTATCAGCTTCAAATACAAAACTTTAATTCTACCAAGATTTACTAAAGGTCAAATAAGCTTATGTTATTTCTGCTGCAATTTGTCAGCAAAAAGATGACTTAAAATGATGATTAACTTTGTCTCAAAGTTTTCATGGGTCATTGTTAAAAAACAAGTAGGCTGAGTAAGTAAAATGGTTCTAGGTTTCAAAATATTTGGTAACCTTCAACTTTAAACTTTTGCTATGTTAGATGATAAATTGGACTGAATTCATTGGATATCTAAGTCTTCTCCAAATAAGACAAAACACTAAAGCACAGGTTACTAAATGTAGGGTTGTGCTTTTGGCTTCTTATTTCAGAGAAATTGAAGATTCTTACGTCTGTTGGTAAACATGCTTTGTGCTATAAGGCTGTACTCTGGAAAAGCATGTTTTGAGGTATTATAAAATATATTTATAAATCTCAGAGAGAATTCAGATGGAATAGACAGTTCAAAATTGGTTATCACTTAATTTTCACCAGAGACATGTTTCTGAGAGTTACAGTTTCGATAAATATGGTTGACACTGCTGGGGATAAGGGGGGAAGCAACACTGTATGTAGGAAAATAGGTAATATAAGAAAGCTATGAGGAATAGGAATCCATTTTGTTGAGGGAAAAAGACAGTAACTTAATCCTAAAACGAGACTGATTATTTAGAGAGAAAAATCTTAGGATCAAATGTAAATGAAAAAGAAAGTTGTAGAAGGATTGTGAAAGGAAATCTTTGCAAAAGGATTTTAAGTATGATCAGGACTAAGGTTGAAATGAATGGACTTTAAAAGTGCACTGGTATAACACTAAAATTCTGCTTTTCTCCCAGTTTAAAAACAAGTTTTCTTGGATTGTAGGTCAGTTTTAGACTGCGGGCTAAAAAAAAAAGAGTCTATGTGATGGCTGACACCACCTGCTGGATTGTAGGTCAGTTCTTGATTTGGAAAACAAAAAACAAAAAAACAAAAAACTTTGTTTATAAAGCCTCATCTGCCCAGAAAACCAAGGTTTCTATGTTTGGGCTTTTTAAGTCTTTAATTACTTAGTAAAGTGAAAAGTTCCTCAATATTAAAGAAGCTAAGTTTTACTAACATGATATAACCCCTGTAGAATCTTTTATTGCCACGTAAATACCGATTTTATAATCATCTGTAATCCTACTTAGGGATGAGCTTTAAAATTTTCTGAGGGCTTTAACAAACTTCATGAGATTTGAATTGTAAATGAAGTTTTTGACTAATTAGACTTGTTTATTTCATACGTTAAGTTACTTGGGAAGCACTGTCAAATAAATTATGATAAGCCTTAGGTTGTATTGTTGGGATAAATGGTATAACTGCTCCAGAAATTATATACAATTTCTAAAGTTTTAATATGTTCAGGTATAAGGTCATCACTTGATATTCTGATTAGTGGGGTGTTATATGTCACAGAAATAACCAGATTTCCTTGTCAGCTATATTATAATGAACTCTCGTATCAGATATTTAACCATATCCATTTTTTATTCATTTCTCATTTATAGTTATTTTTCTTATTCTCTTGCAAAATGTGTTTCATCTTCAAGGAGATTCATGAAAATGACTTTTGACAAATACAGGTTTTTGATATCTTTGAAATCATCTAACTAAAACAGCTAACAATTTCCAGAACTAATGGAAAAAGGTGCATTCAAGCTGAACAAGAAAGAGTAACATGGGAATAAATGAGATGAGGAAGATGATTACAGTTTTTGTAACTCTTATTTGAAATAATTCTCATTCTCTAATGTTCGCTCTTCCAGATTAATGAAACTTTCTCTTAAGATATCCAAAAGCATGATAGAAGATTCATTTCTGAACAAACTGAAGCATTTAACTTTTCTCCCTGAACCCTCTGCAACTCAGAGACTCTGCGTGAGTATTCTTTCTTCCATGGCAATTATAATCATTTGCAGAAGTTTAATGAGAATCTGTTCTTGCAACAGGGCTCCACTGGAAACACTGGTTATACTACCAAGACTTCAACTAGAATGTCACATTTGAGAGAGGTATACACAGACTCAGACATGATCAGACAGCTTTAAGGAACTAAGGCTGACCTTATGAAAGGTCAAGGGCTAGCCTCATCCCTTGCTTACAGTTTCCAGCAAACTTACCAGGTGAGTAGAAAATCTCACTTCCTGGTCGGTGCAGGAACCTCAGAATATGTGGGGGCCCTTGAGAAGAGGACTTTGCCCAACTCTAATAGGAACTGCCGGCAAGCTTGATGACAAGCATTTGGCTCCACTTCCGGCCCCAGGAGGTGATTAACAGTTCAATCTAGAGAGTTCTTATAAACAGTTCCAGCAAAATAGATTTTAAAAGTTCTGTATGTTCAATTAATAGTCTTGCTAAGCTTCTGTAAATAATTAGGCCAAGTTTATTAAAACTGGACTTGTTTTATGAACAAATTAGTTTTGATTTGGCTAGCTTTGGTAAAAATGAGAATGATTATAGAGAGAAAATACATGTCAGTAATATATCTTCGTAGATACTAGATTTTAATTACTGTTTACAGTAAACTGGACTAGATTCTGAATTCTTCAGGTTTCTTCAAATGCCTGGCTATGGGTCTCCAAACTAAGGTTTCCAGTCTTCTTCCACTCTAACTTAATGTCATTAAAAACTAAGACTGCCATTTTTTACTCAAGCCTTGAAAACTGTTGCTGGACAACTTGAGGTTGGCTCCAGAGAAATTACCACAAAACTCACATATACACAGTCTTTGTACCTGTTGCTCTGTGCGTGGTTCCAAAGGATCACCAAAGACATTGGAATTACAAACCAGAAAAACCCATCTGATCTCCACTGCCTGTTCCTGCTCCATCTGAGGACTCTTCAGGCCCAACCTTTAAAAATCCCACAGGCTGCGCTGGAAACTCAGACGCTGGGTTTGTCATTTGTTCTGACCATTAAGTTTTCCTTTTGTTTCCATAGAAGTTCCTCTTCGTTACCTGGCTGCTTGCTAAACAAAACAGAGTCTGTATGATGGCTGACACCACCTGCTGCACAATTAAGGCCTTAAGTGACTCTCGAAATAGCTTTACAGTATCAAACACTGAAATGACTCATATGTGTAGGGCAGTTCTACAAAATCGAGTGGCCTTGGACATCTTGATGGCAGCACAAGGAGCAACATGAGCCATTGTTAAAACAGCATGTTGAGTATACTCTAGATTGTCATAAAAATGTAACAGGATTGCTCAAAGACATGGATGGACATTTTAAATGATCTCTCACTACTTTAGTGACTGGTGAAACTCCTGGACTGGAGGTGGGTTTGGGACAACTATCAGGCCTTCTAATTGGGCTTCTTTTTCTCATAATCACATTCATCTTATTTTGTTGTGTTTTCTGATGTCTCTTTGCCTGGTGCCAGGACTCCTTCATTGCCATAACTTCCAGCTGACAGATGATCCTTTCTACTCAAAGAGGTTCGTATATGTTGTCTGCCTTGGATTTGGCTGCCTCTGCCTTTAGTAGCTCTGATATACGAAGTCCCTACCTGCCCAATATTGACCCACAGGTGGGGATATCTCTACGGCCCTACTCAGGAGGAAAAAGTTATGGGCGATAAGACCTTCCATCTCCATCAACCTTAAAGACTGAAGGGTCAAAATTTCTCAGGGGAGAAAATGAGGAGAACAAAGGCCAAGAGACCATAGATAAAATTAAATTTCCTTACAACTTGCAGCCCATTGAAAAATACCCAAGACGTGCAGCGTCTGATGTTCCTCAAGGAACTCAAAGCTGCCTTAATGCTTAATGCTTTGCTAGACACCAAAATCAATCTTACCTTGACAATAGCAAGACTTCCAGGATCTTCTAGGGGTTTTTTAACATATGGAAATCCCTTTGGAGACTTAAGTTATCTTTACCCAACCCACTCACCCCAACTTAAAATTATATAATCATCTATACACACCTCACAATCCTCATAGGGGGTCTTGTCCCTGCGCTATAATAAAAAGCACCTTTTTGCATCATAAAATGTCTCGAGAACTCCTTCTTGACCACTGCACTCAACAACCCCACACCAGTTACACTCTATCTTTGTGGTTAGCATGTTTGCTGTCTGGTTTCCACAGTAAAATGGAAGCGTGTTGATGGCAGAGACAGTTTCTTGCTCAGTCCTGTGTCATCGGTCCCTAGCTCAATACAGACATGGTCTCAATGAAGAAAAACAAAAACAACAACAAGGAAACCTGACTATTTGCTATTCTCAAGACAGCAGAGAGGGGAAGATACTCATTTATTCTGTGAGCAGGCCGGGCCAGAAAGCCAAAGGGTTCTGGCCCTCTGGATGGCTGTTGGCACAGGAGAGGGGGCTAGGAGGACGGAACGTGGGAGAAAACCAAACACAGATGTCTTTACCGTCTCTGAAGCTGGAACTCAATTTGTATGTACTTTTGACACTGATGTGTCTACCTTAGGGCACATACTGGGTAGAGCCTAGGATCCCAGATAGTCCACGGAGGGGTTTGGAGGTTTTTTCTCCCTCTGAATTCATTCCACTATGGCTGCTGATTATCACACTTTAACATTCTAGGCTGCTGATGAAGCTGTATTTCAGATCTGAACAATGGAGGCTATTCCCCCCGGGAAGCCTGTCTTGGCTCTCATTTGAAACCTTCAAATCCTTTCTCTCTTTCTCAATATAGCACATTTCCTGAGGGCTACATTCTAGTTAAATAAAGACCAAATCCCAAGTTCTCTCTGCTTCCTATTTCCACCCTTTGTGGCCCCATGCTGCCCTCGGATGCCGGGTTACCTCAAGCAGCTGCACACGCCCACAGGGTGGGGAGACTCTTGCTCTCTTGCCGGCTAAACTTGAGAACAAAGTTTTGATTTCTTTGACAACCTTGATTTATTTTTAGAGATATTAGGATGACTCACCTCTCCTGACATTTGTTTCTATAAAAACTAACTTTAAAATGTCACACTTCTAACTCTGTACAAAGAGCCAGAGTAAAGCTGCAAAAGCAATTGAACCCATGGAGGATGTCACCTGAGGGGGCTTTCATCCTGCCTTCTCTGCCCTCCCTCCCCTTCCCTTCTGACATCTGCGCCCCTCTCCTCACTACCCCCCCACAGCCGTATCCTGCAGGTGTTGGCTTGTGTGAGTGACCTGACCAGGAGCCTCGAGGAGCCAAAATACAAGCCAAAATAAAATGAGCCCATGTTGGCATCACTGCCTGTGCATGGAAATTACCGACTACAATATTAGTAACGGAGTTTACATCTGGTTCACAGAAATGTTAACAGTAATTGTGCGAAGGATATACAACACCACAGAAATTTGTTCCTGATAGAATATGCTCAGTACTCGGCATCTCCCTTTTATTTCATTTAAACCTCTCAGGAGAATTTGACAGACTCAAAGCCGAGGGGATAAAGAAGAATAGGAGGGAACTGGTAAGTATGTCATCAAAAATTTCCATATGAAGTGGAAAAGAGAGAAGCACACTCCAGAACTCCAGAATGAATAGATAAAACCAGAAGGGAGAAATGGACAAAAATGCAATGATACGTCCAGATGCCAAGTTTATTGTGAAGCTGGAATTATAAATATTTTCTTTTCTCTGGCAAAAATTTCTAATTTCCATGTGTTACTTTTAATTTTTTTTAAATTTTTATTCATTTGACAGAGAGAGAGAGAAAGAGATAGTGAGAGCAGGAGCACAAGCAGGGGGAGCTGCAGAGGAAGAAGCAGGTTTCCCGCTGAGCAGGGAACCCGATGTGGGGCTCAACCCCAGCACCCCGGGATCACGACCTGAGCCAAAGGCAGAGACTTAACCAACTGAGCCACCCAGGCGCCCCTCCATGTGTCACTTTTTTTTAAATGAAAAGAAAATGTGTAACAAACTTGAAAAAAAAATGCTATTTTAACAATGTTCTCTAAATAAATACACGTGTGTATATCTGAAATGGATTTACTTCTAATCCTTGTGAATTCCTGGATCTATTACATTAAAGGATTCAAGGTGTCCAGTAACCAAATGGTAGAAACAGAAGCCTACTCTGGCTTAGTGCGCCAAAGAGCCATTACAGGAGCGAGTTGGGAGAATGGAGAGTGGCTCTGGCTGGCGGACAGATGCAATACAAGTCTGAAACTACTGAGCAAGGTCTTCTCATACATCCAGATTAACCAAGAATCAAGAGGGTAAGTCAACTGGAGTTCTAACCTGGGGAGAGTAATCCTACTAAGCAGCAAACAGATTTGAAATATTTGCCAAGAACTTATCATATGCCAAATCACCAGACCTAAGTTCCATGAGGAAGACACAAAGACTGACAAAGGGTGCCAGTTTTTAAGGTACGCACAATCTGGAAATTCTACTGAGAGCCACTCTTCAAGGCTTAAAAGATGGGAGGCCATTTTATATGCAAAGGAATCTCAGGTAAGGGAAACAGAGGAATAGGGGATTCCAAAAACCCTAGGTGAGAGGGGGACTTTTCCTGAATCTTGAATGATGGGAAAAAGGTGAGGTTCTGGAATGAATAGTCAAGGAAGAATTCTGGGTACATCTTTGGTGCAAAAAGGTTGCTTTTAATAAAGTAACGGGCAGGACCTGTGGGCAGAAAGAGGTATCCTGGGGTTATGGGCAGGAATGACTGATTACATACTTTCAAGTTGGGAGGGCATTAGGGATACCTTAAGTCTCCAAGGAATTTTGAAAACAAGGTTTCCAGGACCTTGAGGTGTTGTGAGGAAAAGTTCATTTACTACTGTCTAGTCAAAACTTAGACATGAGAGCCTTCAGATTTGTACCAGTGGGCCATATGCTTTGGATATGATTGCTAACATATATCTTGGGGGGCAGAGATAAAGAAAGTTTCCAAAGGAATTATTATATGTTAAAGTAGACTTACAGGATCCTGAGGTCAGGCTAATGTTAAGCTTAGGTTGCCTTTTTCCCTTAGCAAAATATTAACAGTGAGGCAGTTGAGTTCCCAGAGGAAGGTCGCTCTGCCTATTTCAAGGGCTTACCAATGAATGGGCTGTAAGTTGTAAGGACATTTAATTTTTTTCTTTTGCTTTTGTTTTCTGAGGACAAGTGGAAGAAGGAATAGTATTAGAAGTGGGAAAACCAATGTGCCTTATTATGGATGGATAGTACTATATTTTAAGATCATCTGCATTTCAGTGTATTTAGTTTCCAAAGACATTCACAAACTCTCAATAAAGATGGTATTATAAATGAGTGAATGAATAAGCGAATGAGTAAAGAGTAAGTACACTGCTAAGTGCAGTGTGTGTGTTTAAAGAGGGAGGTGAGGTTTGAAAACTCGTGCATACTCCGCCTCTGACACTCTGCTCATCCCTAGCAGGGATGCCATGAGCGTTCAAGTCTATGACTCTTACACTGAGGATCAGGAACTTCTCAAGTCCCTGTTTTCCAGCATCCGATTCAAAAGGTCTTTTCTCAGAAGCCCTTTGTTCTTCAAGTGTCCCCCTACCTTTCTATTCTTTATCTATGATTGCTTGATTTGTTGACTCGTTTTAGGTTGTGTCCAGCCTAGAATTTTCTGGACAATGCCTTCACGCTCCCATCATCTCTCATGCTGCAAGAATGGGACAGGGACAATGCCACTACTGTTGTTGTGCCCTGGTTTGCAGTGCCCCGCTCTCAGAATCTTGTCTGGAAAAAGTTTCCAAAATTGGGCTAGGAATCCACTCCACTGAAGCCATGGCTAGTCTGCCGGGATAGGAGGCTGGATTATAGCTACACTGACTCCATTAATTAATTCCAGGCTCTATAATTCAGTTGTGAACAAGACAGATATAGTCTCTCCCTCATGGAATTTACATTCCCATGAAGGAGAAGAGGAGGGACACAATGATAAGTCTGGAGTTAAATGAAAGACATCATTGAAGGGTGTTAGGTTTAGTGGTGACATAATCCCCATTATTTTCTAAGGGATTACTCTGCTACTGTGCAAAGGATATGAGTTGAGGGGGCTAGAAGTGGACGGTAGATGGTCACTTAGGTGACCTTAAAGTAAACCAAAGTAGAAAAGATGGTAGTTCAGACAGAGAGTGGAGATGGAGGTATGAGTATATTCAACAGGTATTTGGAAGGTAAATTTGACAAGACTTATCACTGCAATGGATTTGGGTGACAGGAGGCAAGGACAATGATTCTTGGGACATCAGTGGAGTCTCAGGGGTCTATTGGCTTGGTATTTGACTGACAGTAGCAAGGCAAGAGAGACTTAAATATTAATATTACAACCAGTCAGCCTCACCCACCAAGTTTTCAGTGTAAGTCACTGCCCTGATGTAAGTAAGCAAATTTCATATCTGTAGTTTGGCGGTACTTAGACTAGAACTCTGTCCAAAACTGTGAACATACAGTGCCCAGATTCAAGACCATCTGTTGGGTGGGATACAACTCACTCAGAAGCAGATCATCTAGATTTAGCAGTGGCCAGATGCCAAACACAGATGAGACAATTATAAACCAAGGAAGCAATTGGTGTTTCCCTGAGAGAGGTGATTTTTGAAGAAAGGTCATAGCAATTCCTACTCTTTGAATTGTTTCCTCTAGTGACTTTAAGAAAAAAAAAAAGAAAACAATTATAGGAAGCTCTTTGAAATAGCAGGGTGAGTGACACCTGTCTTGGTCTATGAAAATATTTTGGCAGCCTGGTTGACTTTTTATTTAAAAGACAATTATCTCCAGGTTATCATTTCTGCTAAGGGGTCATGACCAAATTCACAGATGTCAGTACTCTGGCCTCTACAGTGGATCTCCATCCTCTGGGATATAACATGGTTACAGAAAAATTCCCTTCTGTACACTGGGGATACCACATTTTGTCATGAAGACCCCAAATATTGAACAGTGAGAGGAAATCTCTTCAGCTCACTTGATCTATACTGTCAAGGCTGAACATGATTTTTTTTTCCTTGTCTCTCCAGAAGTTCTAAAGAATACAGAGGGGATATGAGAAAATGTGTTCTCCTTCAGTTCCAGGGCCCCACTCTACAAGTGGTCAACTTTAAAAAAAAATTATTTTACGGTACTCAAGAAAGACAGTCAGGCAGAAAGGCAGTAATGTCAGTATTAGGGTGACAGAAACGGGGAGAGATCACTTTGAAGGTTAGGGGGTGATAATACTACTTCCATTACCAGAGTGTCTGCTATGCACTAGGTCATGTTAGAAACTTTACATCTGTTTTTCCTGCTTAAATTTCAAAGTAACCCTTTAAAATAACTGTTGTTTCCATTTTGTAAAAGAGGAATCGAAGGTTCAATCTCTCTACAGACCCAAGGACTGAAGGAAAGTATTCTACTTGAGTCAAATGAATGAGAAATATATATATAAAAATCCCAATTTGCAATAAATATCAGGGTTAGGGTACTAATTGTTCTTTTGGAGCCCCAGGTAACCCTAAGGTATTGTCTGAGAGAAAGCTGCCTTTATGGGATTTCATGCCTCTCCAAGCAAACTATGCCATGGCAGTTATTCTTACTCAGATGGTCGAGATGATGTGAACAAAACAACTCAGATTATTTTAGTCTCTCTACCCATTTGCTTAATGTGTAGCAATTTGATAAATACATTAATCCCCTCTCTAACATGTAAAAGTTCATGCTTGTCACTATAGCATTATAGTGTCTTGCTAGAATAAAGGTTTTCCCAACTCTGGATTTATTCAAATAGAAGCCATTGTTAATATATAAATGTTACCTTCTAAAAGTAAAAAAAAAAATAAAAGAAAAGATGAAATAGGTAGTTTTAAACATATTGGTTACCTTAGTTTTAACAAAGGAAAGAACAAGAACCAGAAGCAAGAACAGTGTGTGCTGTGGAATGGGGGCTAGGACAGGTGGGATAGCAGGTTACTCAGGATTTAGTGTCAGAACAGGCAGGAGTGGAGGAGGGAGCGAGGGAGCGACAGAGTGACAGGGGAAGGAGGGAGAGGGGAGGAATGAGAGAGAGAAGAGGGTAGGAGGCAAGGAAAGAGAGTAAGAGCACGGAGTCCAAGATGCCCTGACTCACAAGTTTTGTGTAAATTGCTCAGTGCACAAAAACAATGACACTTGATTCTTGAGCTCTTCAGTGTTCAGACTCTGCTCTCTTCTTAAGGACCAATGTTACACAATCAGTGTGCTTTTTAAAAAGGGGTGTATTACTTTTAAAACAATTATCTCTGAAAATATACTACAATGAAGACTAATCTGTGAGGCTGTAGGTTAAATATAATCTTTGCTCCTTTGAAATTTCATTAGTCATTCTTGAGAATGGATGCTGCCATTTTAAGTTTGCACACCAGGAGAAGAGGAAGAGAAAGGAAGAAGAATCATTAATCTGCTTAGATTTACCCTGGCCTAGGGTACTAGCCCTAGCACTTTCCAGGGCTGACGTATATATATAATTTTCCTCCAATGATCTAAGACATAAGAAGATAACACTCGTAGGAGAGGTTATCCTAGTGCTGGTAGTTTTGTCTTGCAGTTTTGTATTCTGCTAGAGAAAACATGTTATTTCTTGAGATTGTTGAAGCCTGAGAGACCCACTTATACTGTCAGGGGTTTCCAGGCTCACTGAAATGTGACTTACTATTCTTTCCTTTCTGTTCAAGCAGGACCAAGAATTTTCTTCAAAAAATATTTATGGACTGTCACCAAATGCCAGGAGAAGACTCAGTGTTAAGACTGAAATAATCCATAAGGCATAATTTCTGTCTTTAAGGAGCTCTGTTAATTGTACCCAATATTTAAGGTTCCTTCATGCCTAAGAATTATGTAGGTTTTCTCGCTAATTTATAGCTCAGTGTTGCAGTGGCAGCCTAAGGAAATTGACGATTCTCCCTTGGATACTTCCTTAGTAGCTGACCCATGGCCAATGGTTCTATGGTAATACCATATACATTTTGGTGACTGGAATGAGCAGCAAAACCTGAACTCTTGTCTGTTACTCATCAGTGTCAGCCCCCAACGGCGGCCATGAATCTAGCCTTTTCTAGCTCGCAGATCTCTGGATTAGTGTCTATTAAATACAACTGTGAAACTCCACTGAGCAGGAGTAGGAAAGTGATCATTTTTGCCCGTCATACTGGGTCAATCAAGATAAAGCACAATATAACTGTGATTGCTTGATAAAAGATTGAAATGAAGAGATCTGCTTTATAACCTATTTGATGTTCCCATCTAGTACTTCAAGGTGCTAATTTATGACAAGGTTTCTAATAATTAAGCAAGCTAGTGATAAAAGGAAAAATTCAATGATACAGGAGAGATGTGCAACATCTGGAGTGGAATATTTCAGTACATTTTTATCAGTAACTTATAGACCAAGAAGACAACAAAAAGTCACCAAGACTAAATACGGAACACCCATATTCACAAAACTGACCTAAGGCACTATGTACAACACTGTATATCAAGATCTAGAATACTCACTCTTTGTAAGTGTACATGAACAGATTTGGGGAGATTCAAATCATACCATGTATATTCTCGGACTACTGTAGAATGGAATGATATTAAAAATCAAACTAGAAAATTCTATCATATTTGGAAATTCTAAAATGTACTTTTAAATAACTCATGATTCAATGAAGAAATCACAATGATTAAAAAATTTTTGAGCTGAATCATAATGAAAACACATCTGAAAACAAATGATATATACCTAAATCCATGCTCATATATCTATAGATGTACATGTGCATATTATAAATTATAATCAATTATCTAAGCATCCATATCAAGAAATTGGGAAAAGAACAGAAAATTAACCTCCCAAAAGCAGAAGATAAAAATAATGAAGAGAAAATAATAAGTTATAGTAAGTAATACTGTAAGGATAAAGTGAACATCTGCTTACATATGGATGGAATGGACGAAAATCCTAGAAAAACACAACTTACCAAATGTGTCTCCCAAAGAAAGAGAAAATCATGTTACTCCTATATCTATGAAATAAATTGTATTCATGATTCAAAACCTACCTCAAAAGAAAACTCCATGCTCAGGTGTTTTGTTGCAAATGTTTGATGATTTCTAATGAACGGTTAAAGAAAGGATGACATCACCATTATAAATATCTTCTAGAGAGTAAGTAAGAATGGAACACTTACCAAGATGTTGTACGTGCTCTGTGTAATCTTGCTACTAAAACCTAGAGGGAAAAACAAAACAAAACTTGGACTCAGTATGATTTCTTTCAAAATTCCAGGATGTGTGTGCATGTGTGGATATGTGCATAAATTGGCAAGCTATTTCTAAAACGTATATGTAAACTAAAAGTTCACCAATAACTAAGAGAATCTTGAAGAAGATGAGCACATATAGAAGACACAAGATGTCATATATCAAGATGTATTATGAATTACATATGTTATTTCTGTAAAGATAAACAATGATTTAGACTAGAGATTCTAGAAATAAGTCCATACACATATTGGCATTTGATTACAAAAATTATGATTATAGGTAAATGTTGTTCAGAAAATAGTGCTGGAGCAATTAGTTATCTGTGGGGGAGGTAGAAATCAATTTTAGCTCATAATTTCATGTGAAATTAAATCTAAACATGAAGGGTAAAACATAAAATATAATGTTTATATTTTTAATTTTTAATCTTGACGAAAAATTTATTTTGACTATATAAAAATTGATGAAAACATTCTACTTAGAGAGTGACAAGGCAAATCCACAAATTAGAATACACTCTCAATAATTACATCTGAAAAAAGACTCCTTTCTAAAAGATATAAAGAACTTCCACAAATCAATAGAAAAAGCAAAATCATTTGAAAAATTGACAAAAAACTCCACAATGACCTTGAAGAGGAACTTCCAAAATGAGCACATCCAAATGACCAATGAGCACTGAAAAGATGTCTTCATTCCTTGCCTAGCAATGACAATCTACTGTGCATTCACCAAAATGACTCAAATTAGGAAGACCAGCAATGCAAAATGTATATGAGACCATAAAGTAAATCAACTCTCATAGACTGCTAAACAGGAATATAAATTGCTGCAACACTTTCAAAAACTCTTTAGCAATATTCACAAAAGTTGAAACACAGACATATCTTTTATGAGGCCAGCATCACCTTGATCCCAAAACCAGACAAGGATCCAATCAAAATAGAGAGCTATAGACCAATATCCTTGATGAACACAGATGCGAAAATTCTCACTAAAATACTAGCCAATAGGATTCAACAGTACATTAAAAGGATTATTCACCACAACCAAGTGGGATTTATCCCAGGGCTGCAAGGTTGGTTCAACATCTGCAAATCAATCAATGTGATACAACACATCAATAAAAGAAAGAACAAGAACCATATGATATTCTCAATAGATGCTGAAAAAGCATTTGACAAAGTACAGCATCCCTTCCTAATAAAACTCTTTAAAGTGTAGGGATAGAGGGCACATATCTCAATATTATCAAAGCCATTTATGAAAAACCCACCACAAATA